>NC_090694.1:17935230-18263782 GCF_013368605.1 Nyctibius grandis | reverse complement strand
TTTAACCCCAGTAGGCAGCTAAGCCCCACACAGCTGCTCGCTCACTCCCCCCACAGTAGGATGAAGGAGAGAATCGGAAGGGTACAAGAGAAAAAACTCATTGGCTGAGATAAAGACAGTTTAATAGGTAAAGCAAAAGCTGTGCACACAAGCAAAGCAAAATAAGGAATTGATTCACTAACTTCCCATCAGCAGGTAGGTGTTTAGCCATCCCCAGGAAAGCAGGGCTTCATCATGTATAGCGGTTACTTGGGAAGACAAACACCATAACATCCCCCCTTCCTCCTTCTTTCCCCCAGATTTTATTGCTGAGCATGATGTCATATGGTATGGAATATCCCTTTGGTCATTTGGGGGTAAGCTGTTCCAGCTGTGTCCCCTCTGAGCTTCTTGCTCACCCCCAGACTACTCGCTCATGGGGCAGTGTGAGAAACATAAAAGGCCTTGACACTGTGTAAGCACTGTTCAGCAATAGCTAAAACATCAGTGTTTTATCAACACTGTTTTCAGCACAAATCCAAAACATAGATCCACACAAGCTACTATAAAGAAATTTAACTCTATCCCAGCCAAAACCAGTACACAAGTTGAACATGAGCCAGCAATGTGCCCTTGCTGCAAACAAGGCAAATGGTATCGTGGGCTGCATTAGACAAAGTATAGCCAACACGTTGAAGGAGGTGATCTTTCCTCTCTACTCAGCACTGGTGAGGCCACACCTGGAGTCCTGTGTCCAATTCTGGGCTCCCCAGTACAAGAGAGACATGGACATACTGGAGAGAGTCCAGAGAAGGACCACGATGATGATTAAGGGACTGGAGCACCTCACATATGAGGAAACACTGAGAGAGCTGGGACCGTTTAGCCAAGAGAAGAGAAGGCTCAGGGGGATCTTATCAACGTATATAAATACCTGAAGGAAGGGTGCAAAGAAGACAGAGCCAGGCTCTTGTCAGTGGTGCCCAGTGACAGGACGAGAAGCAATGGGCACAAAGTGAAACACAGGAGGTTCCCTCTGAACATCAGGGAACACTGTTTTACTGTGAGGGTGACTGAGCACTGGCACAGGTTGCCCAGAGACATTGTGGAGTCTGCATCCTTGGAGATATTCAAAACTGCCTGGACGTGGTCCTGGGCATCTTGCTCTAGGTGCCCCTGCTTGAGCAGGGGGGTTGGACCAGATGAGCTCCAGAGGTCCCTTCCAACTTCAACCACTCCACGATTCTGTGATTTTCTTTGTGGGATGATGTTGCTGAATCTGCTAGACAGTCAGTGATCCCATTGCAAAACTGGAAGCAGACTGAAGAACTTTGAACATGGCTCTTCTGTTGACATTGTTGATTAGAAATATATATGTCACAAGATGCTACCATAAATTGAGTTGCAGTTATTAGCTCTGGGCACAAAGTAGACAGCTAGCAATAGGTAAATCTAAAAAGAATTATAGATTCTATTTGATTTATATAAGCATCCAAAAACATTTAGGGACTGGGGACATCTAGGGACATTAGGATGAACTCATGAAAAGAGGCAAATGTATTTTAGCTAATGTGTGGGCCTGTATAGATTGACAGAGGTTTCCAGGGCATATAAAAACAACGACTTGTTTAGGAGATGTTAGTATATGCTAGAGACACATTTCAAATATCTTGTAATGGTCTTAGTATTCCAAAGTATGCATAGCCAAACTCAGTTTTACTGTAAATAAAATAGCATCCGACCAATTTTGATAATACAGAATATTCGAGTAACTTTGATATACAAAAAGAAACAAATGCCAGTTTTCAGTCTTTCAAGAAGTTTCATAAAGAGTCAATATATCTGTATTTAAGTTCAGATTGCCGCTGGTAAAATGCTATCATCTTTTCACTTTCAAATGCTTAAATAGTAAGCCATGTGCAATTTTGCTTGCTTTACATTAAAACTTTTTTCTTTCTTACACATTTTTTCCCAAAATTTAAAGCTTGCAGAATATATTCCATTCACTGTTTAACTTCTGAAGAGTCAATACATCACATGGGAACTGTAAGCACCAACTTCACTCCTAGAATAAGCTCAATGAAGCAATTAATGATATTGGTCTATATAAATACTCTTGTTCTTACACTTATCACACGGTCTAAGTTTAGTGGAGTTATTCTTGATTTACTTCCATGTGACACTAGGCTTCATAGTTATGTGAATTGAAAATGTTATTTGCGCTAATCTGAATATAGATAAGTACATAGCTTTACCTTCAATCATGTCTGGCAGAATCCATAACACTGAGCTATGCAAATAGTCTTCCTGTACCATGTATGGAGCCACAGAAAGCCAGACCCTGCACTACCCTCTCCTCTTCCCTCCTCTTCTCTCATTATGTTTAGGAATTTCACAGAATCACAGAATCACAGAATGTTAGGGATTGGAAGGGACCTCGAAAGATCATCTAGTCCAATCCCCCTGCCGGAGCAGGATTGCCTAGACCATATCACACAGGAACGCGTCCAGGCGGGTTTTGAATGTCTCCAGAGAAGGAGACTCCACAACCTCTCTGGGCAGCCTGTTCCAGTGTTCGGTCACCCTCACCATAAAGAAGTTTTTCCTCATATTTAAGTGGAACCTCCTGTGTTCCAGCTTGCACCCATTGCCCCTTGTCCTGTCAAGGGATGTCACTGAGAAGAGCCTGGCTCCATCCTCATGACACTTGCCCTTTACATATTTATAAACATTAATGAGGTCACCCCTCAGTCTCCTCTTCTCTAAGCTAAAGAGACCCAGCTCCCTCAGCCTCTCCTCATAAGGGAGATGTTCCACTCCCTTAATCATCTTTGTGGCTCTGCGCTGGACTCTCTCTAGCAGTTCCCTGTCCTTCTTGAACTGAGGGGCCCAGAACTGGACACAATATTCCAGATGCGGCCTCACCAGGGCAGAGTAGAGGGGGAGGAGAACCTCTCTTGACCTGCTAACCACACCCCTTCTAATACACCCCAGGATGCCATTGGCCTTCTTGGCCACAAGGGCACACTGCTGGCTCATGGTCATCCTGCTGTCCACTAGGACCCCCAGGTCCCTTTCCCCTACGCTGCTCTCCAACAGGTCTGTCCCCAACTTGTACTGGTACATGGGGTTGTTCTTGCCCAGATGCAGGACTCTACACTTGCCCTTGTTATATTTCATTAAATTTCTCCCCGCCCAACTCTCCAGCCTGTCTAGGTCTCTCTGAATGGCTGCGCAGCCTTCCGGCGCATCAGCCACTCCTCCCATTTTTGTGTCATCAGCGAACTTGCTGACAGTGCACTCTATTCCCTCATCCAAGTCATTAATGAATATATTGAATAGTACTGGTCCCAGTACCGACCCTTGAGGGACTCCGCTAGACACAGGCCTCCAACTGGACTCTGTCCCATTGACCACCACTCTCTGGCTTCTTTCCTTCAGCCAGTTCACAATCCACCTCACTACCCGATCATCCAGACCACACTTCCTCAGTTTAGCTGCGAGGATGCTGTGGGAGACCGTGTCAAACGCTTTACTGAAATCAAGATAGACCACATCCACAGCTTTACCATCATCTATCCACCGGGTTACATCCTCATAAAAGGCTATCAAGTTGGTTAAGCATGACTTCCCCTTGGTGAAGCCATGCTGAGTGCCCCTAATGATCCCCCTATCCTTGATGTGCCTAGAGACAGCACCAAGGACAAGTTGTTCCATCACCTTTCCAGGGATGGAGGTGAGGCTGACCGGTCTATAGTTACCCGGGTCCTCCTTCTTGCCCTTTTTGAAGACTGGAGTGACATTCGCTTTCCTCCAGTCCTCAGGCACCTCTCCCGTTGCCCACGACTTAGCAAAGATGATGGAGAGTGGCCTAGCAATGACTTCCGCCAGCTCCCTCAGCACCCGTGGGTGCATCCCATCAGGGCCCATGGATTTATGGATGTCCAGATTGCTTAATTGGTCCCTGACCCAGCCCTCATCTACCAAGACAGATTCCTCCTCTATCCTGACTTCTTCTGGGGCCTCAGGGGTCCGGGGCTCCTCAGGACAGCCTCCAGCAGTATAGACAGAGGCAAAGAAGGCATTCAGTAACTCTGCCAAAAAATTTCATATTAAGGAACCACAGAAGCTGAGGCTTGGCCTCACATTCGACATATATATTGCCTGAGCCCCTGTTCCTCATCACCTGCCCTACCCAGTGCCTGCCTTTTCCTCCCTGCCCCAGTGAATCTGAAGTATTTTATGCAGAATACAACAGCTCAGACACAATTGACTGAGAGGATCGTCTGCCTTGAAGTATTCTGACAGGCCATCTCTTGAGAGGTTAAAGGTATGGATGAAATTCAATGAAGTGAAGGTGGGATGTAAGCGTGCATTTCCTATACTCTTTATGAGTTATCAAAGCAAGCATAAATAATAAAAAAGCATAAATAAATATAATATATACACATAATAAATACATAAAAAATTAAATCCTAAAAGTAATAAAAGGTAGGAGATATCACTGACTCCAACACTGTTTTTTTGTCATGTCCAGTCCAACAGGTGTTTTCTTGAAGATCTGGAGAGATGGGCAAAGGTGAGAAAGCCCAACAGGCTATAAATGTGAAGGAGACTCTTGGCTGTTCCATACTGGACTTTATGTTGAGAACAGGCATGGTAAGTACCTGTATGGTCTGATGGGAGGTACCAAATTTTAAACTATACTCCTGCTTATGCGTTTTAATAAACCTCATACCTAGTGCATTTCTCAATTAGTTGCTTCTTAAGTAATTATATCAATGCTGCTATAATATCAACACTATGAACAACATTCTACTATAATTTACTGTATTTTCAAATGGAGAATAAAATTTGAAGAATTATTTATATTGAGTTAATGATCTAAGAAAGATACTTAAGCTTCCATTTAGCTCAGCTGATGTTTAAAATCAGGTGACAGGCATTTATGTTCACACATCTGCTGCTTGATATTATCATCATCATCATCATTTCACATGAACATAATTACTTGTTATGTCATGTATAAATTTAAATACAATCTGTAATGGCATTTTAACAACTGCTGGGAAGTAAATGTTTACTTTCCATAGCCTGGGTTAAATGATGTTAGCAAGTAAGTATATACTGCATAAAGCTAGAAAGTTAGGCTGGACTCATTGACATCTGCAGATACCAAATTTCATCGATTTCATATTTTACGTGGAAATCATACAAAGCTTGTGACATCAGGATAAACTTAAAAGTCGGTGTTCAGTTCTGGTTTCAAGTTTTTTCATTGAAAGTGTAAAAATTTCAAAATTATAAATGGTGTGTCAGAAACCTTAACAAATCAAGAAAAGTTATGTGGATGAGTCCACTGAAAAATCAATCATCTGTTGCATATGGGGTTGATAAGTATCTGGAACAATATAGTATATGAAATAAGAGAAGCATTGCAGATGGAGTTTCCACAGGCAGATGTTTACAATCCCAGGTTAATAAAACCAACCACCAGTTTTAACATGACAGTTAAAAGATAGCTTTCTGTAACATATTTAAGTATAACTTACAGTTACCCAGAGGCTTTCTTTTTAAGTTCTGTAATTTGTAAAACAATGACGTTACTTGAAGTTTGCAGGCACCTTACTCTGTTTACAGCAATGCAGCCATTCCATATACCTGTGCTCTTAAGAACCATGAACAACAGATTTTGCAACAGGACAATCTATAAAGAAGAAATACATACTACTACCTAACTGAAACCAACTGGCCAATACCAAAACAAATCCCATATCATCTATCTGTTCTCTACTGATATTCACTTGGAGCTGTGTGAAACTACTGAAAAATTAATCCAGTTTTTGTGCTGCACATTCAGTTTTCTTTCTCTGCTGAAGCTATACAGCTATATATGGAATAAAACTGCACCACAGCTATTTAAGATGGGAAGGAAGAAAAATTTCTAGTAAAATCAACTCCTGCTAGTAGGAAAAGGGAGCTCTGCTTCCAGATCTTAATGGGAGTGTACTGGTTTTGGCTGGTATGGAGTTAATTTTCTTCATAGCAGCTCATATGGTGCTGTGTTTTAGATTTATGAACAAAACAATGCTGATAATACACTAATGTTGTAGTTATTGCTTAACAATGTTTGCATAGCATCAAGGCCTCTTTCTCATTCTGCCTCCCCAGGGAGTAGGCTGGGGGTGGGCAATAGGCCAGGACAGGACACAACCAGGCAGATGACCCGAACTAACCAAAGAGATATTCCATACCATATGACATCATGCTCAACAATAAACCAGAGAGGAGGGGGGTTTTAAGGAAGTTAGACATCTTTTCCTTGGGAACTGGCTGGGCATTGGTCTACCCACAGGAAGTGATGAGTGAGTACCTTTGCATCACTTGTTTTGTTCTTTTCTCTCTTCTTCCACTTCTCCTTTGCTTATTAAACAATTTTTAGCTCAACCCTTGAGGATTTTGCTTTAACTCTTCCATTCCTCTTCCCCCATCCCACAGGGGGTGGGGGAGTGAGCAAGGGGTCATGTGGAGCTTATCTGTGTGGATGAACTGCAACAGTCCTTTTTGGTGTCCAATGTGGGGCTTGAAGGGTTTGAGATGATAGATTTGTTTCAAGTGTAGTACACCAAATTTTTAGCCATTATAGCTGTTTAGTTATCAATTGGCAGGCTCCTGTGCTTGCCATGGGGCTTGCTTGCCTTATTGTATATTAGAGTCTAGTGCTCGTTAGTGGCTGCTTTTTGCTTTTGCTGCTTGCTGTACTGCTGCACTGCTTATCATCTTCCTCTGCTGTGCCTGGGAACATTTTGATAACAGCAATGGCCATGCACCTGTGCTGGCAGATGGCCAGGGCATTGCTGCTGTTCCTGTGCTGCTGTACTGGACAGGATGGAACTCTGGTCTGAACTCGAGTGGAAATGACTATGACCTGTGGATAAGTCCATGTGGGAGTAGGTACACCTTGAAGTATCTGTGGCCATGGATAAGTCCATGTTGCAGCAGGTACACCCCTAAGGGACTGTGGCCTGTGGCTAAGCCCATGCCGAAGCAGGGGCAAGGGGAGGAGTTCATTGAAGTATTAAACTCTATGGCCTGGTCCAAAGGGACCAGGGGTGGAGATTGTAATGGATATACCTTTAAATTGTTGTAAACCATGATTTGAGTTGCATGTTATAGGAAGTACTATAGCAGGAACCACCTGAACAAACAGAGGATGAGCCTCGCAAGAAGCAGTGCAAGTGCAGCAGTGACCCAACCTGAGCTGGCTTTGGCACCAAATAACTCCATGCAACACATCACCTCTCCTGTCCTGTGTGACCACTGTAACAGATGGAACCCAAGTCATGGACTAAATGAACTCAGTGGACATTTTATGGGCATTTTATGGACATTTTACAGACATTTTACAGAGGTGGCCCATAGATTAAGGGAGTCATGGTCAATGAGGATGTATTGGCTAGTGTGGGACCTGAGCATGATATAAATGGTATGGAATAAGAGGTGGAGATTGTACTGGTTTTGGCTGGGATAGAGTTAATTTTCTTCATAGTAGCTCATATGGTGCTATGTTTTGGATTTGTGCTGAAAACAGTGTTGATAACACACTGATGTTTTAATTATTGCTGAATAGTGCTCACACAGCATCAAGGTCTTTTCTACTTCTCACACTGCTGGGCCAGCAAGTAGGCTGGGGGTGAGCAAGAAGTAGGGAGGGGACACAGCTGGGACAGTTGACCCCAACTGACCAAAGGGATATTCCATACTATATGATGTCGCACTCAGCAATAAAAGCTCTTGCTTGTTTGCCCTTCTGATTCTCTCCCCCATCCCACTGTGGGGGGAGTGAGCAAGCAGCTATGTGGGGCTTAGCTGCCTACTGGGGTAGGGAGTTACAAAAAACAGTATATTATGGGACTATCCAATGTTATTAGATGAAATTCTGAGAGAAAACAAGTCCTAATTTCAGTTTCGCTATTTGGATTAGAGGAATGCTTATCTTGCTGCTTCTTTTCATGTCTGATTGACGGGTATGTTGTAAGATGTTAGACAGCTAGGAAAAAACAGTCCCCATAATATGCTCAGTGCAGTTCCCAGAAGAACACAATTTTAACTAGACTTGAAAGGAACTGATTATCCCCTTGAATCTTCACTGGACAGTGTCAGAAATATCATTAGGAAGGTACCACTAATACTGAAGTATTAGCTAAATGGAGCAGCTTCCAAAACAAAGTACCCACACAAAGCTTTGAGGCATCTGTTAGCTGGCTGTACTCTTGGCCACTGGCTACATTCTGCTACATAGGTGCTAAGAAAACTCAAATAGAGTTAGTACTTGATCTGTGCTGAAAATTGAATGATATTCCAGCATCACTGTGAAAGAGGCCATTAGTTCTACAAAAGCTATTATATAATTTCACTTAGACATGTCCCATTGCTGAAATATATTTGAATTAAATGAATTTCTGAATAAAAAAATATTTGGAGATTTTAATATGTGACATCAGGGTCAAAGTTTAGCATTCTGAATTCTGCTCCTTTCTTTTTTTAAAATAAAAAGAATGAAAATGTAGTTCACTTCTGTGGTGAGCTGACCTTGGCTGGCTGCTGGGTGCCCACCAAGACAATCTATCCCTCCCCCTCCTCAACAGGATAGGGGCAGAAAATATGACGATAAGCTCATGGGTCAAGATAAGGACAGGGAGATTACTCAACAATTACTGTCATGGGCAAAACAGACACAGCTTGGGGAAATTAATTTCATTTATTGCCAATTAAAAATAGAGTAGGATAGTGAGAAACAAAAATAAAACTAAGAACACCTTTCCTCCACTCCTCCCTTCTTCCCAGGCTCAGATTCACTCCTGACTCTTCTACCACCTTCCCTCACTCTGAGTGGCACAGGGGGACAGGGAATGGGGATTGCAGTCAGTTCATAATGCATTGTCTCTGCTGCTCCTTCCTCCTCACACTCTTCCCCTGCTCCAGCATGGCGTCCCATCCATGGGAGACAGGCCTTCATGACCTTCTCTAACGTGGGTCCTTCCCACAGGCCGTAGTTCTTCACAAACTGCTCCAGCATGGGTCCTTTCAATGGGATGCAGTCCTTCAGGAATGGACTGCTCCATCATGAGTCCCCCATAGGGCCACAGGTCCTGCCAGGCCCCTGCTCCAGCAGGGTGTCCTCCATGGGCTGTAGTGCATATATCTGCTCCAAGGGGGGGGTGTCCTCCACGGGATGTAGTGCATATATCTGCTCCAAGGGGGGGGTGTCCTCCACGGGATGTAGTGCATATATCTGCTCCAACGTGGTCCTCCATGGGCTGCAGAGGGACAACCTGCTTCACGATGTATATTGGGTCTGGCTGGGATGGAGTTAACTTTCCCCATAGCAGCTCTCATAGTGCTGTGCTCTGTATTTCTAGCTAGAATGGAGTTGACAACACACCAATGTGTTGGCTACTGCTGGGCAGTGCTGGCACAGCATCAAGGCTGTCTCTCCAATCCCCCCCACCCCCAAAGGCCAGTAGGCTGGGGGTGGGCAAGAGGTTGGGAGGGGACATAGCCAGGACAGCTGACCCAAAATGACCAAAGGGATGAAGGATAGAGTGTATGTAAACTGTTCACCTTTGTCGGTGTTGTGATGATGTGATTTTTATTGTGGTGTGAGGAATTCTTTTGCTGATGTAAATGAAGTTTGTGAAGATTGTAGATTGTGTGATGAATGTGTATTTTAATGACAGTTCTTAAATATGTGATTCACAGAGGCGAGGGGTGGAATGTATTCAGTTTACATGGCAAGGTTTTGGTACTGGGGGGCTGCAAGGGTGGCTTCTGTGAGAAGATACCAGAAGCTGCCCCCATGTTGGACACAGCCAGTTCCAGCTGGCTCCAAGAAGGACCTGCTACTGGTCAAAGCTGAGCCAGCAATGTTGGTAGTGCCTCTGTGATAACATATTTAAGAAAGGATAAAAAAGCACAGCAGCTCTGAGAGAGGAATGAGAAAAACGTGAGAGAGACAACCCTGCAGACACCAAGGCCAGTGAAGAAAGAGGGGGAGAAGGTGCTCCAGGTGCCAGAGCAGATATTCCCCTGCAGCCCATGTAGAATACCATAATGTGGTGGGTTGACCTTGGCTGGCCAACAGGTGCCCACCAAGCCCCTCTATCACTCCCCCCCATCCTATTGACTACTTTAAGAAAAGCCTGACAACAAATGGCTTAATAAAATAGCTATTTTAGTAAGATAGAATAAAAAGAGGAATATCGATAGCAAGTAAATCTGACATCCCTTCAGATGCTCAGAACCCTGTGTTCATGCAGCATCAGATGGACCCCAAATGGATTTTCCCATGCTATTCTGCGTGTATTCCTCTTTTTAATCTATCTTATTAAATGAGCTATTTTATTAATCCATTTGTTGTTGGGCCTTTCTTATTGAGCTCCAGAAAGAACCCTGCACTGTCTGTCTCTCTCTCACACCGCCCAGCACTGTGCCCTCCTGCTGCAGAACAGGATCCTTTCATTGTTTACGTATTGTACTGTGGATTGAAAATGCAGCTCTTCTATTAAATTCTTGTTTGTTTACCTGCTCGCTTGCTTTCAACACTATAGGCCTAATGGACTATACTGGGTCTGGCTGGGATGGAGTTAATTTTCTTCATAGCAGCCTGTATGGTACTGTGCTTTGCATTTGTGGATAAGTGCGTTGATATACACCAGTGTTTTGGCTACTACTGATCAGTGCTTGCACAACATCAAGGCTGTCTCTTTTTCCCACTTTGCCCCCCCATGGAGTAGGCTGGGGGTGGGCAAAAGACTGGGAGGGGACACAGCCAGGACAGCTGATCCAAACTGACTAAAGGGCTGTTCCATACCACATGACGTCTGACGTCGTGCTCAGCAATAAAAGCTCAGGGAAAGGAGGAAGGGGGAACATTTGTGGCTATGGCATTTATCTTCCCAAGTAACCATTATGCATACTGAGGTCTTGCTTTCCAGGAAGTAGTTAAACATCTGCCTGCTGATGAGAAGTAGTGAATTCATTCATTATTTTGCTTTACAGCTTTTCTTCACGTATTAAACTGCCTTTATCTTGATCTACGAGTTTTCTCCCTTTTGCTCTTTCTGTTCTCTTTCCCCCTGTCCTGTTGTTGGCAGGGTGAGCAAGCAGCTGTGTGGGTACTTAGCTGCTGGCTGGATTCAACCCACAGCATGGGCAAGTAAAATAAGGATGTTGTTTCATTCTAAACATATAGAAACTTCAGAAGCAGATTGACTGACAGCCAGTCATAATTTTGAGATGGAAATCAACAGGGAAAAGATATGAAATTTAACAGATCAGTACTGTAATAATGCTTTTTCTATTTTATAATATTTATAAATAATATTTTAAACTAAAAAAGGTATGCTTCTATGAAGTACAGTAATGTATATTTCATTCTTTAAAGGGTTCTTAAAGAATTGCCTATATTTGCCTTTTCTGTGAAAATACTGTTTTTTAATTTTTTTTTATTTTATGCTCTTATTTCTTATGCTCAGTAATAACATTATAGCTGTACTTTAAAGAAAAAATAAAATTAAATGGAAAAAATAATTTAAAGCGGTTTCAGCACAACTGTAATTTTTATCACTACTTTAGCTTAATTTTATAAAAATGGAGTTTAGTGATATTTGCATATAAAATGTTTGCCAAAATTGCTAAAACAATTATAATAAAACTGAGCTGTGAGATTATCTGTGTGTGTATGTACGAATGTAACAGAGCCCTATATCATCTTTCATATTTTGCCCTGCTGGCTATTCAGAACACTTTTTCCACCAATACAATTTAACTTGTGAAATAATTAATGTATGTTTCTTTCCCAATTTTATAATAAAATAAATACCTAATATTGATAAAATGCATGTCTGTCTTTGGACTCCTATTGTATTGGATTGTGTGGCAAGGTTTTAGTAGCCAGGGGGCTACAGAGGTGGCTTCTGTGAGAAGCTGCTAGAAGCTTTCCCCATGTCCGATAGAGCCAGTTCCAGATGGCTCCAAGATGGACCTGCCACTGGCCAAGGCTGAGCCAATCAGTGGTGGTGGTAGCGCCTCTGTGATAACATATTTAAGAAGGGGAAAAAAAACTGCTGCACAACAGCAGCTGGGAGACAGGAGTGAGAATATGTGAGAGAAACAACTCTGCAGACACCAAGGTCAGTGAAGAAGGAGGGGGAGGAGATGCTCCAGGCACCAGAGCAGAGATTCCTCTGCAGCCTGTGGTGAAGACCATGGTGAGGCAGGTTGTCCCCCTGCAGCCCATGGAGGTCCATGGTGGAGCAGAAATTCACCTGCAGCCTGTGGAGGACCCCCACACCAGAGCAGGTGGGTATGCCCAAAGGAAGCTGTGACCCCATGGAGAGCCCGTGCTGGAGCAGGCTCCTGGCAGGACCTGTGAACTCATGAAGGGAGGAGCCCACACTCGAGCAGGTTTTCTGGCAGGACTTGTAGCCCTGTGGGGGACCCACACTGGAGCAGTTTGCTCCTGAAGGACTGCACCCTGTGGAAAGGACCCACACTGGAGCAGTTCATGAAGATCTGCAGCCTGTGGGAAGGACCCACGTTGGAGATGTTTGTGGAGGACTGTCCCCCTTGGATGGGACCCCACATTGGAGCAGGGGAAGAGTGTGAGGAGGAAGGAGCAGCAGAGACAACATGTGATGAACTGACCGCAACTCCCATTCCCCATCTCCCTGCGCTGCTCAGGGGGAGGAGGTAGAGAAATCAGGAGTGACGTTGAGCCCGGGAAGAAGGGAGGGGTGGGGGGGAGGTGTTTTTAAAATTTGCATTTATTTCTCATTATCTTACTGTGGTTTGATTGGCAATAAATTAAATTAATTTCCCTGAGTTGAGTATGTTTTGCCTGTGATGGGAATTGCTGAGTGATCTCCCATCCTTATCTCGACCCATGAGCCTGTCATTATATTTTTTTTCCCCTGTCCAGTTGAGGAGGGGAGTGCTGGAGTGGCTTGGTGGGCACCTGGTGTCCAGCCATGATCAACCCACCACACCTATTTAAAATCTTTAAAGTCTTTTAAATTCCTATTTCTATGCTTCTCAGGAAGTTCAGTTGATGAAAAGGTTCCTCTTTTGATCTTGATCTATTTTAATCTGGGTATTATGGTGATGGGCATAGAATAAGGCTCTGTGCAGCACAACCCTTTAGTGATGAAAGAATTAAAAATGGCACAGCAGTACATAGTTGTAAATATTTTTTTAAATGCTCAAGACCATACAGTACACATAATCTAAACATTTTCATTGTTGCAATATAAATGACTTTGAGAGCTCTGAATGTATTTGTGTACCATAACATTTTTGGAAAATGCATTGCTCAAACTTTTGTGATGATGGCAATAGCTGACTACAAAGTTCCTTCAGACTTATTAAAACAAAATAGATGGCAGATCCTTCCCATGAGGGTTGGGTCAAGTAAATCCAGTCAATATGATTAATCATGGCTATAAACAGTGGTTCGGGCTAAAGGTACAATAGAAGGCAATTGCTTGAGATGAATGCTATTGCTCTGCAGGCTCGGACTTTGCTTGACTTCTTCAGAGCCAGGACAAAATAAACAGAGTAAACATTAAAACACCAACCAGCACAAATCACTGGAATTGTGAGAATGTACTCATTGCTGTTTGACATCTTTAAACTGCCAGTGTTTATGGAGGAACTAGGAAAAGTGTAAAGCTGTTAAAACATTGTAGAATATTTTCCTCCACCAAGAAGTACTTTATTTACAAAATATTGAAATATTCTTATTTTAAACAAGCAGTATTGCTAACACTCAATATATTAAAAACATGCATCAGATATATAAATAATTAAAATGTTAAACTTTAAAACAAACAAAAAACCCCTCTCAACACACTGTGTTGTTGCAAACATTCAAGGACAGATGTCTTTCCAGGGCTACTTGTCCAGGCACAGTGGTGGGAGAGAGGCACATCCAGATCCTGTCTGAAACAGTTTTGGAGACAGTGAATTGCAGTCTGGTAGTTCTTGTTTCGTTCCATGGACTGTTAGAAGTCCTCAGCTCCAGACAGCTGGAGTTTAGGGAGATGAATCCCACTTTGGACCCATTTGTGACTGTGCAACAAGATCAGTTGCAGTCTCATTTAAGACAGGCATCCTCTGGCAGAGCCAGACATCTGCAAAGTAGGTGGAGCTAGTCACCCCAGGCTGTCCTCATCACTAACAGGCACTTTCAGAGCACGATTCATACAGTCTATTTCAGATGCCTACCTTAGCATGAGAAGAATTATCGCCTAAAATTATGTCTATGTTTGGCCAAATGATCCCCACCTCTGATTTCCTTTTGGTCAAGGTCACATCTGATGGGTTGTAAATTTAAGTCATGTATGAAGTCCCACATTTTCCCATATGATTAAATGTTTTATACTTTAAGGATTATATGTTACATACAACTTATGGTTCAAGCTCTGATCTTGGTAATTTCGCTGCAGATTCCAGTGGAGCTATTGCATTGCAAACAAGGCTCTTCTTCCATAAAGAAATCCAGGGCTTGAATGCGTTTAAAAAGGCTAGAGATAGCAACTTTCACCATAGTGTCAGGCAAATACTCTCATGGCATTTATAATGAAGAATGGGAGTATCTTTGTTACTAATGCACATTAAATATTTTATATATATACTTGTCACTATGAGCACATGAGTAACATTTTCATGTATCTGTTGCTTTTATACTATACTATAATATTTCATAATGGGAAAGGATAATGTGTGTGGGTTACCTCTTAATTCAGAAATATTCATACACTGCTCTTCAGTTTTATAATAATTCTGAAAAAATGGCTAAATATTCAAAACTGGGCAATTAATTAATTAATTGCAAACTTTATTCGTGTTTGTAGACTTTTGTTTTGCTAATGGGACTCCTTTCTCTGGCCCATTTGTTTCACATGAGACTCTCGTTTTCCCCTGTTCTCTGACAACACAGGAAATCTGTTTATATAAATGAAAAAGCTGGTTCAGTCAATGGCATTTCAAACAAGGAAGCAGAGTCTGTACTTTGGAGCTGTACATAAACAGAATTTGAAGAGGTAACAATGAACTAAACCATATTTACACAAGCATTTGTAATAATAGCTCACAAGCTTCACAGAATGTTTTATTATTAACTCAACTGCATAATTATTTTGTCACTTGGTATCTTACCCATCCTATGAATCTTCCTGATAGATAGGAAATCTAGTACATTTTGCCATCATCTTTCACATTATGCACACATCTGCTGCTCTACTAGAGGGATGTAACATCTAAGGATTCTTTAAAATGCTTTATTATTTTTTAAGCCTATACGACCGCACATTAAAATTAAAATGAAAAGCCTTGCACCATATATTACTTGATGAGCTTTACAGAAATTGTCATAATTGTGTGGGGATTTTTTAATGATGACTTCTTGTAAAATACCTTTGGTAGTGAGAGATCAAAGCAAAACAGAGATGTCTGCTACAAGATGATAATTCAGGTAAACACATTCAATGATAAAAAATGCAAATGCTGAAATGTGACTGACTTTGCTTCTACTTAATGTTTACTTTCCCTGTTTCAGAAAATTTCTGTTTCAGAAAATGCAGTTACTTAAAGGAGACTTAGCTGAAAGTAAAAATCACTGAAAGGAAAATCGGCCTGGTTTAGGCCAAACCAGGACACCCTGCCAAAGTAATGACAAGTTCAAGCCAATTTCAGACCTGCTATAAAATAAATCAAAACTGCTATGTCATGTCATTTCCATTTTTTTTAACTTAACCTAGATCTCAAATGGTAAACATTTCTCAAAGGTTTCATCTAGTCACCTTTCTACTGTGCTCCATAAACATGAGAAGGAGCTCAAAAGAAATTATCCTAAGTATATATTTCTTTTAAAAAAATCCAACATTAATTAAAACTGTGCAAGAACATACCATCCTTGTTTCCTGTATGTACTGGTTTTGGCTGGGATAGAGTTAATTTTCTTCATAGTAGCTCATATGGTGCTATGTTTTGGATTTGTGCTGAAAACAGGGTTGATAACACACTGATGTTTTAGTTATTGCTGAGCTGTGCTTACACAGCGTCAAGGCCTTTTCTGCTTCTCACACTGCCCTGCCAGCAAGTAGACTGGAGGTGCACAAGAAGTTGGGAGGGGACACGGCCGGGACAGCTGACCCCACCTGACCAAAGGGATATTCCATACCATATGATGTTGTGCTCAGCAATAAAAGCTGAGGGAGGAAGGAGGAAGGGGGGGACGTTCAGAATGATGGCATTTGTCTTCCCAAGTAACCATTATGTGTGATGGAGCCCTGCTTTCCTGGAGATGGCTGAACACCTGCCTGCCGGTGGGAAGTAGTGAATGAATTCCTTGTTTTGCTTTACTTGTGCACACGACTTTTGCTTTACCTGTTAAACTGCCTTTATCTCAGCCCACAAGTTTTCTCTTTTACCCCTCTGGTTCTCTCCCCCATGCCACTGCAAGGGAGTGAATGAGAGGATATATGTGGGGCTTATCTGCTGGCCAGGGTTAAACCACAACACTGTATGACAGTAACTCCAATTTCTGTGCATATTGTGTATTCCATAAGTGTAATGTATTACTAGAATTTGGCTTTTTAAATCAATAAATTTCCCTTTCTAGGGAATTCTTTTAGAAAACAGACATAAAATTGAGACTGTAATAGTATAAGCAGAGAGGTGAAATTACACTCCAGCAGAGAAAGAGAGAAATAGACACTGAAACAGAGTGATAGACAGCTAGACAACCATTATATATCTATATTGAAATACACTTATTCACAATAAGAAACACACATATACCCACAGTCACACAAAACATCATACTAATTTTCATTTATAGGAATCACAGTACTGGCAGGGACTGTCATTCTCACACTTTATGCTGTACAAATACTTTCCCAAAGAGGAAAATCTGTTTCTGGAGAATAAGACAGAGCATCCCTCAGGCATGGTATGAAGCCCTTTTACTAGCAAGGTGTCCTGGTTTGGCCTAAAACAGACCAATTTTCCTTTCAGTGATTTTTACTTTCAGCTAAGTCTCTTCCAAGTAACTGCACTTTCTGAAACTAACTGCATGTTTTGCAGACAGTCTCTGCTTCTAGGACTGATAACGCTCAAAGTTTATAGTTATCATTGAGGCACCGGTAGGGATGATATGCAGAAAGGCTCTTGCTGTACTTATTGTTAGAGAAACCAAGGTCACTGCTAAATTCCTCACTGATTACGAGTGAAGAGCTGTAGAAGGGTCGCACCTGCAGGGAGGAGCAGACAGGGCAGGTGACCCAAAATTGACCAATGAGGTATTCCATCCCATACACATCATTCTCAGTATAAAGTGTGGGGATCACGAGGGTCTCGGCCCCCTTCTGCTATGGTCGGTGTCCAAAGAGGACTCTCTCCGTTTTCCTGCTGCCCCCGATCCCAATCCGATCTGTGCATCCCTGAATCCAGTTCCTGTCCATCACTTGGCCTTCCCAGAGCCTGCCCTGCAGTGCCGGTGGTGATGTGATTGTCATCGGGGGAGCTCAATCTTGGTTTTGTATATATTTGTATATATCTAATTATTTATATTATTATAGTTCATTAAAACTGTTTTAACTTTCCAACCCATAAGTCTCTCTCCCTTTTCCCTTTCCCTTCTGGGGGCAGGGGGAGGGTTAACAGAGAGCATCTGCCACAGGTTTAATAGCCAGCCCAGCCTTAAACCATGACACAAGGTCATATCCACCCCTCCAGCAGATGACATGGATAGAGCAGGACTGCCATTGAAGGCAGTAGGATTAGAAAGAGCAATGGAAAGCTCAAATAGCACCAAAAATACCTTCTCTGGACACAGTTATTTGATGCCTTGTAAGTCTTACAATGGGCTTTTTCAGAGCTAGAAGCATGTGATGGATCCATTTAGGGAACTTCTTTTTAAACAGACATAAAACTCCTTTTTTCAGCCTCTCAGCATTAAGGTGGCATATGCTAAAATCATTATATATTTAGGTATATAGAAATTTTACAAGCCACAGATGAAATTTCTTCTCTGTTTTTGGGGCATATTCAGTTAGAATATCTAGATGGTATTCACATTTGGGGGAAAGGGAATAATTTTCGGATACTTGTTTTTAAATGGTAGGAGTTTTTTTTTTAACAAATCCTCAAGGAGATGAATCAATAGGTAACAGGAAGGTTAGATGATCACAGGGACACATTAAATTATTGCTTCAGTGTCATTTATATATTTTATCTGTTAACTCTTGTATTTCATTATGTATTGGGTTTGTGTGGCAAGGTTTTGGGAGCAGGGAGGCTACAGGGGTGGCTTCTGCGAGAAGCTGCTAGAAGCTTCCCCCGTGTCCGACAGAGCCAATGCCAGATGGCTCCAAGATGGACCCGCCCCTGGCCAAAGCTGAGCCAATCAGTGACAGTGGTAGTGCCTCTGTGATAACATACTTAAGAAGGGGAAAAAAACCTGCTGTGCAACAGCAGCTGGAAGAGAGGAGTGAGAATATGTGAGAGAAACAACTGTGCAGACACCAAGGTCAGTGAAAAGGAGGGGGAGGAGGTGCTCCAGGCACCAGAGCAGAGATCCCCTGCAGCCCCTGGTGAAGACCACAGTGAGGCAGGTTGTCTCCCTGCAGCCCATGGAGGTCCAAAGTGGAGCAGATATCCACCTGCAGCAAATGAAGGACCCCACACAGGAGCAGGTGGATGCGCCTGAAGGAGGCTGTGACCCTGTGGGAAGTCCACACTGGAGCAGGTTCCTGGCAGGACCTGTGACCTTGTGGGGGACACACACTGGAGCAGTTTATTCGTGAAGAACTGCACCCTGTGGAAAAGGAGGGAGACTAGTGGGTTAAAATTAAACAGATTTAATAAAATAAAGAAATCAGTATCAACAATAACACAAAACACACAAAAGTGTACTTAGCTACAGTTGCAGCAGGTTCCAGGAATACCAATCACTGGCATTGCAGAGAGAGAGAGAGAGAGAGCAAGCTTAAACATATACCCCACAAAATGTGCTGGCTACTGTGAACCCAGTTCTGAAGTGCCCCACACTGTTCCCAAAATCAGGGCAGTGGGGCCAACCGTATTGGAGTTGAGAATGACAAATCTCATCGTGGTGATAACCAGGCCTCTTTGGGTATCTGCCTAGCAGCTCAGGCCCATCTCCCTCCAGCTCCCACCAAATTAACTGAGTCTCCTCAGCTCTGAATGTCTCGGAGGCAGCGCCTGAGCAGAGCACAGACAAGACCTAGAGATCTTGCCCACATGCATTACTTGAAGTAACTTTTCTTCACTGAGAGGGTGGTCAGTCACTGGAACAGACTCCCCAGGGAAGTGGTCACGGCACCAACCTTGTCACAGTTCAAGGAACATCTGGATGACCCTCTTAGTCATATGATTTATTTTTAGGTAGTCATGCGAGGAGCAGGGAGTTGGACTTGATCCTTATGGGTCCCTTCCAACTTGAGATATTCCATGATTCTATGAAGTATCTGCTTAATCCCACTGACTCTCCAGGTGCTTAAGCACTTTTTTAAAGTTAAGCAAGTACTCTTCCTGAAACAGGGTTGTTTTCCTGAGTTGGAGTCTTCAACTATTTAAAGCAGTCCTCGGTACTATTGTAAAAAGTACGTGTATTGTGCATTTGAAATTAGGTTCTGCTTTTGTAGGCTTACATATTAATTGGCTGCTTCTTTTTCTCAGATTATCTGAAGAAGGTAGATCAAATCACAGTCTAATGTATTAATAACTCATTTGTTTGAATATTGCTCTTGACTGAGTATTTCTTATTCAAGAAAAAAAACACAAACAGTTCTGAGGGTCTATATGTTCCTTGGACTGCAGGGTGGGCAAAATAAAATCAGGAGGCAATGTTTCTAAAATAAAACTGTAAAAACTTATTCTCATAAAGTGTCAAAGATGTTTTGCCTGAAGCTACCAACCAAGGCAGGTGCAAGAAGTGAATTCGTCTCTCTTTCCAAATTTGTGTATTTTCCACCTACATTCCTCCTTCAGAGTCCCATAATGGTTCCTACTTTAGGTATCATATGCAGAAAAGTCAGTGAACTGTAGGAAAGACTTAAATAGTGAGCTCATCTCTCTACTAACTCTGGATTATTGTTGACTGCCTAGTCTATTTTTCCCCCTGTAGTTAGTTACTTTTTAAAAAGGCATAAGAAATTAGGATTTTTACCCCCCTTTTAAAATGGAGCAAATTCAACAGTGTAGAATGCATAATTGAGAAAATATCCTGGTGGTGGATTGACCCTGGCTGGCAGGTAAGCCCCCAACCAGCTACTCGCTCACTCCCCCACAGCAGGATGGGGGAGAGAATCGGAAGGGGAAAAGCAAGAAAACTCATGGATGGAGATAAAGGCAGTTTAATAAATGAAGGGGAGGGAAAGAAAAAAACAAGTGATGCAAAAGCAATCACTCACCACCAACAGATCAATGCACAGCCAGTCCCCAAGCAATAGCTACCTTGGAAAAATGCTACCTCCCCTCCAGTTTTATTGTTGAGCATGATGTCATACGGTATGGAATATCCCTTTGGTCAATTGGGGCCAGCTGTCCCAGCTGTGTCCCCTCCCAACTTCTTGCCCACCCCCAGTCTACTCCCTGGAGGGACAGAGTGAGAAAGAGAAGGCCTTGATGCTGTGCAAGCACTGTTCAGCAACAGTTAAAATGCTGGTGTGTTAACACTGTTTTGGTCACCAATCTAAAACCCAGCACCCTAAGGGCTGCTATGAAGAAAATTAACTTCATCCCAGCCAGACCCAGTACAATCCTTTTTTAATACTTTCCTTGATAACTACAGAAAAAGTTTGCAATAAAATGAAAGGTGTGCTAAAAAAAGATTTGGTGGGGGTGTGTGTATAAAAATACTTTTACTTCCTGTAAAGTTAAAATGGTACTATCATTTGCATTCATCATATTTAGGAAATTTGAAATTTCAAATTCATTGTAGCCAATTAATTTTCAGTGAATTTTCTTTATTATTTCAGATATATATATGTAGTATTAATCAGATTTAAACACAATCACAGGCACAAACAAGGAAATATCTCTTTGCAGAGCTGAAAGACTACAAGCAGATGACACACTACACAATTAGTGCAGTGATACACTATTTTTTATACAAGAAAAGACAAATGAAATCTTTAATGTTCATCTAACACACAATGGTATTTAGTTTCTAGGCTGCAGAACTTCCCATAATATATACATTATAAATTCTTCAGATAAAGTTTTATAGTCTATAAGATTATATTAGCTACGTCAAAAAAAAATCCTGAAGTAAATTTAAAAATACAAAGATATGCTAGACAGACAAAAATAATTTAAAAATATTTATACAATATACATCTATTCACTCCAAATTACATTGGCTGAGACAGCCTACCAAACCTGAAGTCATGATGTGCCCTGCAGTACAGGGCTGTTAATAGCAGCTTACTACTTCTCTTGGGTTTGCTAAGACATCAACCTAAGAGTTGTCTAGCTCTAATCATTGGGCTTGTCAGGAATGCAGATCTGCTTGCAATATCCTGGCTTCCTTAGGATGGGCTACTGCCTGTTATGACAGCTGTCATACATTTCAGGGGTTTTTTTTCTATTGTGGAAAACACAGCATTAAAAGGTCATTAAAAATGTCTTTAGGTGAAATTAAAGATGCGACATAAGCCACCAGGACTCAGCCATTCAAAGTTATGACTGAAAACCCATTATTACCTCATTCTTTCTTGTCTATATCTTCTAGGCATAAGCATGTGATTTTAAGGATTATATAGTTCAGCTTATGTAATAGTATAAATTTCTTTAGCCATAAATTTATTGGTACAAAAATCTCAGTCACACCAAGGACCTGGAAGGATCCTAGAGCAGGAAAAATTAATTCTTCTGCTGAGAAGGCAGTGTACAGATTGGAAATAGCCTTTAGGTATTGACTGCATCCCTCTCACCAGGAGAGGCCATGGGGGCCCAAGCCTGTGAGCCTGGCAGCCTGCAGGTATCACGGGCTTGGAGGTGAGTGCCTCTCTGGAGGCACAAGGCCCTTCAGGCTCAAAGCCCTTGGTAGGCAGAGGCTAATGAGGAGCATTGCTTTAGTGCTGCTGTCAGAAATAAATACTTTTGCCATGATGGCAGTACGTGATGTTGAGGAATTTTTATTGTATCACTTGAGGTGAATTAAACACATGATTGTGTGTAATGAACAATACATTGGACAGAGTCCTACCACCATAAGTGATTCTACAAGGAGTCTGTCAAGATGTGTCATGAGCTGATTCCTTAACATACACTTGCACCAGCACCAATCATGCGAGTGTTGGCATGGGGCACCTCAACTCAGCACCATCCCCCAGCCCAGCTCTGCTGCCCAAATGTGGCCCAGGATGTCTACAAGACAATGCTCCTTTCTTATCTCATCAATAAGGGAAATTTCACTCCTTTACAGGGAGTAGTTCTCTCTCTGGTATTCCTGCTTCCAGACAGTTAACCCCTTCTGCAGTTAGGCCTTCTTGCCCTCCAGGCCAGTTCATTCCTTGGTCAGGAATTACCATTGCTGAGCACTTACAATTTGAATTTCCCCTTCAGTGAAAAAACAAAGGTGATCCAGCAGTTTTGGATTCAACCCTGAACAGCAGCCCAGGTCAGACTGTACAGAGATAAGGCTCCTCCAGACTATTGCCAGAATCTGAGCTAGATTTCAGGGCTTTTATCTGGTTGTTTGTCTCTTTTTACCCAGTCCTCTCACTGTGATGGTTCAAGCATGCCTGTCTGTAAGGCGGCTACTGGCTCCTGGCAGGCTAAGGGTTCTGCACTCAGCTTGCGACCAGCCTCAGGGTCCAGTTTCTGGGTGCCACCTGGGCTTACTCTAGTCCGATCTGGGGCAGCATTTCCATTGACTCTGTTCTGGAGGCAATACAGGGTGGCCAGAAGGTGGCTGGGGAAGTTCACTCCTTGGCATAGCAATTAGCTAGCCATTTTCCTACAGTACTGCCAACACTTGGAGTCCGGATGGCAGTATCTCTTCAGCTAAATTACTTGGAAATTTTTTTTCCCTAATAGAACACTCTGTATGATTGGTAACTGTAGTTAGAAAAGCCATATTTATTCATAGTTCTCCATTATTTTAGATATTCAACTGTTTACATCTAAACAAAACCCAGCTGAGCTCAACTCAGTGTAAGGAAACACAGAGGGCCAAATTTAGATCTGACTTACTGAGTATGATCAGCTTGCATTGCAACCATTTCATTCATACAGAATGGTTATTGTAAATGTATACATCTAATTTTATTTTACTTGCACCATTTTTACCCAGATGTAATTCTATTGACTTTAATAGAAATAAGCCAACTTTACATTACTGCGATGATGATTAGACTTTGGCCCAAATAATCAGTATTGGATGTAAGATTTTTAGATTAAAATCGCCTGAATTTCTTTCACCACAGTAGGAAAAAAAACAAAAGGGATATTTTGGCATATGGTTTCCAAACACAAATTCAGTCCTAGTTCCAAACAAGCAAATTGATAAATTACATTACTCTCAAATAAATCTAGTCAAAAGTGGACATTTTATCTTAAGGAAAAGGAAAAAGATGGAGAGAACAAGTTATTTTCTTTAGGAGATCAAAACATGTTGTGGAAAACAAGAAAATAAACTTAAATGGTGGTGTAATCCCCAAAGAAAAATCTCCAGTAATATTGTGCCCACAGCAGATAGATCGCAAACATGTAAATAATTTTATCCATAAATAACTCAAGATTACAAGAAATTGATTTAAATAGTTTTATTCTGACTTAAACAGGATGATTTGAAAAAACAAAATTATGACAGACTAAGAGCCCAGCTTTATAAAAACTTTTAGCTGTGCTGATTTGAAAGGATTATTTCAGGAATGAGAAAGAAGAAAGGAAGAGAGAAAGAGAGGAGAGAGAATTTCTGCTTGGTAATATGAAAACAAGGATGGAGAATGTGGCTATGCATCATGCCTACTCTCATAACTCCAGTATTGTCACATTAAAGCATCACCATATGAAAAGGGGGCATATTATACACACACTCCTCAACTCAGATTAATTCTTGTGAATGTTTCTGAGCATATTATTAAAACAATGCTTCCTAATGTAGTTTTTCTGGGCATTTGTATTATGCTCATTGGTATGATAGATGACCTTTTGGAGTCTGTGTTATAGTCTCAATTAGTGTCTCAATTCGATACCTGATTATATGGCAATGGAAACCATTACCTTTAAAAAAACAGTACTCCCTGTAGCAGATCTGTTAGGATGTGTGGAGAAGCAAGCCACTACATCTGGTACCAGGTTGCACAGCTTGCGCTGCCATTCTCCCCTCTCCTCACCCTGCAACAAGCACTCCACAAACACCAGTATGTTGGGCTGCACAAGGTGCTATGCAGGCAAGACCTATGTGGGGAATATCCATCACGTAGCTCTCCATCCTTGGCCAGTGAAGCAAGTGGTCTGGCTATGCCAGACACCCTGAACTGGTGCATCTAGCTCCTCACGTAGCTGCGTCACGGCCACATACTGCTATACTCCAAAGAGAAGTATACTTTACTTGTGACTTCCCCAGAGAAGAAACATTCCATGACCACAGCATTCTGCACATACAGACATGTCATACAACACATATGTATAGTGGGTATTGTGTCAGCCAGCTGTACATCAGTGACAGGATAAGAGGCAGTGGACACAAACTGGAACATAGGAAATTGTGATTATATATACAGATATTTTTATTACTTTTTTTTACCATGAAGGTGAGCGAACACTGGCACAGGTTGCCCAGAAAGGTACTAGCATCTCCATCCTTGGAGTTTTTCAAAGCTCGGCTGGACATGGCCGTGAGAGCAGCCTGATCTAACTGGACTGCTCTGAGCACAGGGTTGGACATGGCCTCCAGAGGTGCTTTCTAACATAAAATATTCTATGATTCTGTGAATTATTTTAATCAGAATAGTGTGTGTAGCACTTTCAATTGGCATTCACATATAAATAATGTGCAGCTCTCAGGACAATTCTGCCTATGAGTTTTCCCACCTTTCCTCATATTACAGCATTGAACAGCCTTGAGCTGCATCTTTGGCTGTGGTTGGGGCAGTGGCATCAAGCCACAAACATTTACTGTCCAGTAGGCAGATGGATGTTCCTCATACTAAACAAAGATGATCTTTGTACTGTGCCATCTAGTAAGGTTCTCTGGTGCCCTCCCCACCATTAGGTAGCTGCGGTTATTCTCCACCAAAGCTGATTTTCTTCATGATCCCTTTTGCAGAACTAAGCTGGCTCTGCATCAGTAGTACACATAGTGGTATCCATCCCAGCATCTACAGTGACAGCTATCATCAGTCACTCTGAACCATGCCATATTGTACATTGGCTTTTCTTCTTCTAGCCGCCAAATCATATAATTGCAATCATAATTCTACAACCATTTAATTCGCCTGAAATGCAAGGAATAAACAGTAAATCACTCTGCAGGTTTCTGCAACCTTCTGTGTTCACCAAAACCAGCAAATAAACTTTTTTAACACCCTACATAAATGGATCAGAACCTACATAACACCCTACATAAATGGATCAGGGAGCAGGAAGGGCTGGGAAATCTTGGCTTGGAAAGCTGGAGTCTTCTATTTATCGACAGGTCAAGAATAGTTCATATAGCTAAGATATAAGTGCTTTTTTATACTTTTAATTTTAGCCTCAGAGGTGTCATCTTTGCAGTGGGTGGGGGGAGTGGAGGGAGAGGAAGAGGAGAAAAATAGAAAAACAAAGCAAAGATTTTATTTTACAGGAACAGCATAACTAATCTCAGAGTCACAGTAACAGTAAGAGGAGATCATGAACTGATGATTATTAGGATCTAACCAGAGTCTTGTAGGTTAATTTCAGTTAATATGATTATTTTAATCTTGTGGTGCTCCATTTGCAAAAATCACTTATTTTCTGGATTTTTCTATCAAATCATATCAGGCCTCCACTTCCCTCCATAAACATTTATTTGTTAAGAAGTAACCATTTCTATATGCCTACTTCCAAGTCATCTGATATAGCTCCTGAGCTCTGCAAGGCCATTATCAAAACTATAGCATGAAGGGACACCTGCAAACACACAGAGAGTGAGAAACATGCTGCACAACAAATGCCCTTCACTCTAGGAATTATAGATACTGTCATAAAGATTTCTGCTCCTTTCCTTCTCTTTGTGCCAGGTCATGAAAGCACAGCAGTGATTCCACAGTATGACCTATTATATGTATTAGTAATTATTAGGCTTTTCAGACTACAGACCAGAAGAGCATATGACTCAATTATAAAACCATAATAGTTGACTTCTTGTGCTACTTTATAAGTAGCACTATCAATTTAAGTACAGAATGGTTCCATACAGCATATTTCCAAGGACTGGTACACTCCAAAAGAAGGTGGTCTAAAAAAGTGCAGAAGGACCATGGCAATGATATCCTTGACAGGAAGCAAGTAAATTTTGCAATTAAGCATGTAAACAAAGAAGTCCATTATTACCAGTGCCCCTGTCTAATCATGACCAGAATAAATAAAATATAAAATATAGCTCTTTCCCCAAAAAGCTTACAATTTTAAAAAAGGAAAAAATGGGTAAGATGAGTGGAAAACGAGCCATTATTGCTCAGCATGATGATAAATAGCAGGCATCTTGTCAAGGCCAAACAAAATCATCTCAGGGACTGTCTACCTACTGAACGCCATTTTCAGATAATGAAGGTACAGGCCTAGAAAGTTCGCTGCACATATCTGCTTTCCACTGATTTTTTCCCCAGACTGTGTGCAGTACAGTTCCTAAAATTTCTTCAGCATAATATCTTGAGAAGGTTGTGGTGTTTTTTTTTTATCAGTGGCTGTTTCTTGCTAAGATACTTTTAGGTATTAGTGGCAAAAAAAATTCCCCTTCTGACAGAGTGGCATGATGCATATTAATTAATACAGTTAAGTTTTGTAGCAATTTCTTTATCATAGGTTTCTGATGCTTTTTACTAAAAAAAAAAATTTGAAATGGCCTGCAGTCCTATGAGTTTTTAGAACAGGCTTAATTCCAGCTCAGTATTAGGTTCAGTAAGTGAAAAGCTGAGCAGTGTGTACTGATAATTACAGTGTAAACATTTGATAAATATTCCTTCTTTTTATCCTTTGTCCTTTTCAAATATGAAAGGTTGTAATTTACATGTACAGTAGTTCCTAATTGCCTCTTCACAAAACCTGCTTGTTTTATATATTTTCAATTTTCTTTTGGGAAGAGGTGGAGCAACATTTCTACCCTCATCTACATGTCTTCTGTAAAACAACACTCCCTTCAAAATCACCCCCCCAACTTCCTCCCCACAAAAAAATAGAGCCACAGCCAAGGTTATGCATCTGCTGGTGAGCTCAAGTGATAATTCTACTGAACTCCATTTTTAATTCCAGAATAGTTATCTGTAAACATATGTGTGCATACATATTTTACATATTTTGTGCAAAAGCATAGTTTGTTTGTTTTTCTGTTTTATAACTATTCTGAGACTTTGGAGGGGGGTGGTTTGTTTTTTACAGCAAAGTATGGCTGTAGGAATGGTTATGTTTGGGCTCCATATGCAGGTTCCAGTCATATATTGAAGCTGGACAATAAAGCAGGGAAAAAACAGCTGATACACAAAAAGGACTGTCTAGACAGTGCCCCATCAGTCTGGCTAAATTTGGTGCTGGCATTCCCAAAGGGACTGTAATATAATTGTTCTGGTGTCTGCGTTCATTCTCCCTGTCAAACACCATCCCAAATATAGATCCTTTTTTCAATACAATAGGCCCAAACTCTGTACCATTAGATGGAATCAGCTTTGAAACAACAATCTAAGCAAATATCTCCTAAAGCACAAAGCCCCCGTTCTTTAATTGCTGGAAGGAAAAAACACATCATTCTTTAATCAAAATGGAATTAATTTGATTTTCAAACAAAATAAAATTATTTTAATTAGGAAACTAAAACTAATTTGGGGAAAAAAATCCTGAAAATATAGTTTTGCATGGGCACAGAGCAAAGGCATCTTTTTCTGTATGTTTATTAACCACTCAAAGAAAATGTAACAGAAACTCAGAGATTTGAAAGTGTAATGATAGCTATGAATCATAAATTCTAATGAAGGAAAAAATGTAATAGAAAAAGAAAAAAGTGTTAATGAGAAAAAAGCAAGGAAAAATGCTGTCATTTTACCCTCTCACAATTAAAAGGAACCAAAGGTTATTTCTGTAAAGAGGCTATCTATCTCATTTATTTGGATTTTTTGATAGTTCAAAAGATATTTGATAAATACTAGAAGCCTAAACTTAACTTGAATAAAGCTCATTCTATATATCTTGTAAAAATATGTGAAAAACCTGTAATAATCTATGAACATTTTATCAAGGAAATCAAGCACAAATTTGGAGCTTCAAAGAAAAAAAAGGAATTAAGAATATTGTTTATATCACAGATGTCCACAGACACAAACATAGAAGTCAAAATGTGCAAATAAAATGCAAAGAAGTAAAATGCCTACTTCAGGAAAGTAAAGTACAGAAAATATGTTTGCAATTTGACCGTATTTAGAGCTATGTGTTATCTTTTTTGCTCTTTTGTTCTTTTATTTCAAGAACAATTTATTTAAAGACCTTTAGATATAAATAGGAGTGAAACATGATTTTAAACATTTTACCAAAGTTGTAAGCAAATAATATAAAACTCTTCCGCCAGTCTTGCAGTTCTGACAAATAGTAGCCAGAAGTCTAAAGTATGCCAACAACCCAAACACCAGGCATATATCAAACCCAAAAAACGTCTCCCCCCAAACACTAATGCCTCTCATTCCTTAAGTTTTCACTATAGAAACTTTGGTTCCAGTAACTTTAGCAGGTTGAGTGACAGAAAGGACAGAGAGGAAACTCAAGTAACAGGAGGGGAATGTGAGGTGGGGAAAGAGATTTCCCCCCGCCAAATCAGCCCAGAAATGCATTGGAAGGAACAGGCTGAACCACAGCTCACGCACTGCAATATTAAAACCCAGGAACCTGAAGGTGCACAAGTCTATGGGACCAGATGAGGTGCATCCACAGGTCCACAGGGAACTGGTGGATGAAGTTGCTAAGCTGCTATCCATCATTTTTGAGAAGTCGTGGCAGTCTGGTGAAGTTCCCACTGACTGGAAAAGGGGAAACATAACCCCCACCTTCAAGAAGGGAAAAAAGGATGACCCAGGGAACTACAGGCCAGTCAGTCTCACCTCTGTGCCTGGCAAGATCATGGAGCAGATCCTCCTGTAAACTATACTGAGGCACATGGAAATCAAGGAGGTGATTGATGACAGCCAACATAGCTTCACTAAGGACAAATCATGCCTGACAAATTTGGTGGCCTTCTACGATGGGGTTACAGCACTGGAGGATAGGGGAAGAGCAACTGATGTCACCTACCTGGACTTGTGTAAAGTATTTGACACTGTCCTGCATGACACCCTTGTCTCTAAATTGGAGAGACATGGACTTGACGGATGGACCACTCGGTGGATAAACAATTGGCTGGATGGTCGCACTCAAAGAGTTACGGTCAACGGCTCAATGTCCAAGTGGAGACCAGTGACGAGTGGCATTCCTCAGGGGTCTGTATTGGGACTGGTCCTGTTTAACATCTTTGTCGGCAACATGGACGGTGGGATTGAGCGCACCCTCAGCAAGTTTGCCAACGACACCAAGCTGTGCGGTGTGGTCGACACGCTGGAGGGAAGGGATGCCATCCAGAGGGACCTTGACAGGCTTGAGAGCTGGGCCTGTGCAAACCCCGTGAAGTTCAACAAGGCCAAGTGCAAGGTCCTGCATGTGGGTCGGGGCAATCCCAAGCACAGATACAGGCTGGGCGGAGAATGAATTGAGAGCAGCCCTGAGGAGAAGGACTTGGGGGTGATGGTTGACGAGAAGCTCAACATGAGCCAGCAATGTGTGCTTGCAGCTCAGAAGGCCAATCGTATCCTGGGCTGCATGGCCAGTAGGTCGAGGGAGGTGATTCTGCCCCTTTACTCCGCTCTCGTGAGACCCCACCTGGAGTACTGCATCCAGCTCTGGGGCCCCCAACATAAGAAGGACATGGAGCTGTTGGAACGAGTCCAGAGGAGGGTCACGAAGATGATGAGAGGGCTGGAGCACCTCTCCTATGAAGAGAGCCTGAGAGAGTTGGGGCTGTTCAGCCTGGAGAAGAGAAGGCTCCGGGGAGACCTTCTAGCAGCCTTCCAGTACCTGAAGGGGGCCTACAGGAAAGCAGGAGAGGGGCTTTTTACAAGGGCAAGTAGTGACAGGACAAGGGGGAATGGTTTTAAACTGAAAGAGGGTAGATTTAGATTAGATATTAGGAAGAAATTCTTTCCTGTGAGGGTGGTGAGACACTGGAACAGGTTGCCCAGAGAAGCTGTGGCTGCCCCCTCCCTGGCAGTGTTCGAGGCCAGGTTGGATGGGGCTTTGAGGAACCTGGTCTAGTGGAAAGGTGTCCCTGCCTGTGGCAGGGGGGTTGGAACTAGATGATCTTTAAGGTCCCTTCCAACTCAAACCATTCTATGATTCTATGATTCTATGTTGCCCACAGAGAACTACGAGGACTAAATGACGATATGTAAATAAGGACAAAAATCAAGTGAAGGTTTAAAGTTAGGGTCACCGGCCAAGCTGGCAGCCACAAAGAGGGCGCCTCACGGCGAGGGGGAGGGGAGGGCGAGGCACGTTGCTCTCCCTGGGCTGTCTCGGGGATGCCGTGGGTACGACGGGTGCACTGCTTCTCCCTGCACGCAGGGGCGGGCTGCGCCTTCAGGGCTATAACGCTCCACCAGGGCTCGGGTCATTGGGTTAAAAGGAGCGTTGGGGGGGGTCGGGGTTGGGGATGCTGTTCTGTGACTGCTTGAAGGTTGGGCCGAGGGGGGGGTCGGGCCCTGGGAAGGTGGTGAGTGCTGGGCATGAGTCATCTCCCGCCCCGCGCAACGCCTCTGGGCGCGGCGCGGCACAGCGCAGCGCCCTCCGGGCTGAGGGAGAGGGGCTGGAGGAGAGGCTCTGCAGCTGCCCCACTCGCACTGGAATAAAGGAGATCTTTTCTTTTGGGAGAGGGCGAGATCTGTGAATACCTTGCTCAATAAGAGATGAGGCATATTGAAAATTATATTAAATTACCCTGATTAACAATTTATCCACGAACAGGGAAGCTTTGGAAGATCTCTATAGGCAGGGCTGGGGGCTATTCATGCCAGCAGCTAAGAGGTCCAAAGGTTTCTGAAGTTCACAGGCTCAGAGCCTTTGTTATGCTAACAGACAATTTCAAATCAGCTGCCTGCTGGAGTGTGAAATATAAATGATTCCTTGAGAATTTCCAATAAGTTGTCACTCTTGTTCTCCAAATACCAGGACAAGCTGGTAATTTTTAGCAGGCCCTTTCTGCAACATCACAAGTCCTAAATGAATGCCTTTGTATTTCAAATAATCTTTTTAAGGAAGCTGTCCTACCATAATAGCCCAAATGTATTTGGTTTTGACTACAAAATGAAAATCAGTAGTTTTCTGAACTTGACTTTTCCCGTGCTGGAGGTGTTAGGGGAGGGTGGGAGAATGTTAGCACTCAGGAGGCCCAGGGCATTAATGCTATAGTCTGGGAGTTATTGAGAGCCAAAGGTTCAGTCCCTCACTCGGGCTCTGAAAAAAAAACCCAGGACAAGGTTTACGTGTCTCAGCAGACTCTAAAGCTACCTGCCTCGTTTTTCACCTGAGAAGCCATTTAGGTCTGATTTAAGGTACTTCGAGACAAAGGGCATACAATAGCCCCCCCGACTGTGAAATGTTACAATCCCGCAGCCCCACTGGTTTTTGTGAGCTTCCTGCAGAAGCCACATGTATCTCTTGGGCAGGAGGGTGAATTACCTGAGAAGAATGCGGCTTTGCTGCCTATAGCTAAGGGCAAGGACATGAGGGAGCTGAACATTTTAGTTCACAAGGTCTCAGATTTGAAGTCTGGACACAAAGAGATATATTCATATAATTCTGCAGAATATCATAGATAATACCATTAAGAGGAGAAAAAATAGTTTTATACACAATGAAATCAATCTATTAGAGGATGTGATCTGCTCTTATTCAGGAAAGAAGTAAGCCTCCCTCATGAATCCGTACGATAGCTGATGATAAAAAGGCAAGCACGCAAGGTTACGGCAGAGATAGATACCCTGGATTGGTGGAGCGCAACTCCACGGAACCCGCCGCCGCCGCCGCCGCCGCGGTGCTGCCTACCCGCGTTGGCGTGTGGGGAGGGGGAGGAGGCGCTTCCGCCTCTGCAGAGCTCCATTTCTGCCAGGGCGTCCCTGGGACGGAGTAACTTTTTCTCATCGCATAACAACGGTAGATAAAAAAAATTAGATGTCAGATTAATTTGCTTACACTGGAAATAAAAATACTCCCCCCCCGACGTGCAGAAAACAGACTCCACAACCGGCAAGGTTGTAAAGTAGGTATGTTTATTCAGCGCTGGGCAGCACGGGGGGTAGTCCCACCAAAATCGTGCGCACCTTCGCGGTAATTCAGCTTGTATTTATGTGGCAAAGTGTTACATATTCATCATAATTTCAAGGACGCCTATACATATTCATGACTTTCCCTGAGAAGGCAGCCTTTATTATAATAAGATCCTCCTGGTGGTCGTGGGCCAGGGTCTCAGGGATGAAGGCCCTATGTCTTCCTCGCTGTGCACTTCTCGCCTTTTCTTCTTGCACGGGCGTGGTAACATCTTGGCTCAAACCACAAGACCAGTTCTGGGTTGTGTATAACTGGGTTTTGTATAACCTTAATGTTCTGCAACTTGTTCTATTGAGATATGCTTAGGCAGTTAATTTACGCATCAGGCTGATAAGATAAAGAATTAAAGAATTCCTCAACCCCTAGGACAGCTCACAGGCAAAGAATTCCTCAACCCCCAGGACAGCTCACAGGCAAAGAATTTCTCAACCCCCAGGACAGCTCACACCCAGATCAAATAGCAAGTAAATAAGGAAAAGGAGTTATGTCCCTTATCAATCCCCCCTTTTCTATAAAGTTAGTAAATTCTTTTACTATATCATTGAGACCTGTTCAAAATACTTATTCGATTCTAATTGTTGTCTCAGCTGGTGTTTTCTCCAGGTTAGTATTGATGCGCTTGTTACCGAAAATAGTAACCAAGAAAACTCTCCAAACCAAATGATAGTTTAGAAAGCCGACACTGGTTTATTGCAGCGCTGGGTGCATGCAAATACAGAATTTGATGACCCAGATGGGACAAGCTCTCCGGAATCTCGACGGACCAGAGGAATCGTGAGGACTCCAGCGCGCACCGGAGTATTTTCGGGGAAGCCTCCGATTCCCTGGTCGGGTGAGTTTCCGAGACAGCTAACAGCTATCTGGGAGATTAACGACATTGTTTGTGAGTATTGGTACCGGTATTTTAATTTGGTTGCTTAAGCTATTGGTTTTGGGATGCTTACAAATAAGTCGTACTTGAATTAAGTGCGTGTTGTTAAGCATTTTGGGTTGCTTACAAATAAGTCGTACTTGAATTAAGTGCGCGTTGTTAAGCTATTGGTTTTGGGTTGCTTACAAATAAGTCGTACCTGAATTAAGTGCGCGTTGTTAAGCTATTGGTTTTGGTGTGCACAATTGTGATAATCCATACGCTACTACGAGGACGCCCGGAGTCCGGATTTTGGGTTGAATATTGGTTTTGTACATATTTGTATATATTTGTATATTCATTGCCGCTTAACGAAACTGCTTTTGGCTTTCAGCTTGCAAGTTTTCTCTCTGTGTTCTCCATTCCTCCCTTTCGGGGGAGGGAAGGGAGAAAGGGGGGAGGCGAGCGGCGTTTTGCCGTTCACTGCTTGTTATCAATTTAACAGCCGGTCTGGCTCGGTGAACTGTGATAGATTTATTTGTTGTGTATATAACCTTGTTCGGGTATTTGTGTTAATTTTGAAACTTTGTAAAATGGGAAACAGTTTGTCTACCGAAGGGGGGATTCTTAAGGGCTCTCCCTTAGGGTGTATATTAAAACACTGGAAAAAGTTTGGGGGTGATCCCCTTACTCGTAAAAAGTTAGTAGAATATTGTAATCAGTGGTGGCCTTTATATACCCTAGATGATCAGGAGAAATGGCCTAAAAACAGGAGTATTAGTTACAACACAATACTGCAATTAATGTTGTTCTGCAGACGAGAAGGAAAGTGGGATGAGATGCCGTATGTGAATTTGTTCTTTGCATTACGGGATGATTATGATGTGCGTAAGGAATGTGGTTTGATTGTAAGCGAAGGTGAAGTATTGGTGTTAGAGGCAGGGAAAAAGAAAGTGCCTAAGCGTTGTTGTTCAGCATGCAGCATTGGCAAGCGGTGTAATAAGTATAAGGAGAAAAGAGAGGAAGAGGAGAATGTGGAGGATGTTCAGATGTTAGTTGGACCGAGAAGGGATAATGAACAAAGTGAATCGGACAGTACTGATGGTGAAGGTGAAGCAGGTGAAGCCAGGAAAGCGAATACAGTGTAGCAATACAGGAATCAGAGAGTTGAGGTTTGGATGTGGGCGTTAAGCAAAAACTTGGAGAGTTTGGTGTTAACAGCGGAGGTAGTGATTCACTGAGGAACAGGACGCTATGATATGGCCAAGGACGCTATGACATGAAGCAGGAACAGAGAGAACTGAAAAATACTAGCATATATCAAAAGGGGAGATAAGAAAAAGGATGAGCCAAGAAATCAGGTATTCTTGCCAAGACACTAGGAATCCTTGCCAAATGCATAGGGAAAACCATACAAATTAGGGAAAGATCAAGAGTTTATGAAGATGATGATGAAAGGACACTGGGTTCATGAAGCTGAAGAACGGAACGACCCCTCAAAATCTCCCCAAATTGAAGACCACGCCTATAACTCCGCCTTAACTCCGCCTGCTATGAATATTATACTTAGATGTTGCAATAATATGAATATGCATGTAAAGATGTTGTAATCTCTTACGCAAATTGTATAAATAGTCTGATTTTCACTGACTGCTTTGGAACTCTTTTGTCCGGCACGAGCCGGGAGTTCCCCAACGTTGCCTAAAATAAATACCTCGCTGCTTAAAGATTAAACTTCGTCTCTGAGCAGTTCCATAGAGCCTTTTGGGGCATAATTTCAGCATCATTTTTGGCGAGCCAGGCAGGAGACTCCCGCTCCGCTGTGCTGTAATCCGGGGGGCCTGGGGACACTTGTGGGGCCCCCCCGACTGATCTTCTGTCGGCAAAGTCTCCCCAACCCCTTGGCTTCACACGCCGGTGGACAAGGACCTTCTGCTACATTCAGAGGTATTTATATTTTTTTTTTATGTTTAAACTCATAAGGTAAAGAGAAAGTGGAGACCGGACGTGGTTGCCCGGGGAAGCAGGAGGGGACGCCCTCTGCATTAGTCCCCTAAGGGGGTTGGAGTCCCCCATCTAAGCAGGTTGGAGTCCTGCGAACCGTGGGTTAGAGTCCCACCACTGCAGTGTAAAAGGCGCTTTGCTCTGTGTTGTCATTATTTGTATTTGCTTTTCTGTATTTGATTTAAGACAAAGGGTCTTTAGGACCCAGGAAAGCCTCGTTTTTTACTGAGGAATCTTTGGAATGTGGTAGAGATAACGATTGTAGAATCCAGTCTCTGTATGTTAAAACTGTGAGATGAGCCCGTATTGTTTGTGTTTTATGTGTGAAACTTTGAGTTATTCAACAGTGAGATAGCACTTTGCTCTGTGTAACTCAGCTCGCTTCCTTGTTTGCTGTGTGTCGTCTTGTAATATGTTTAAAATTTTGTATGAGGAGAGATTGCAATATAGAAGGAGTGAATAATATCTTACCAGCTATCACACTCACAGACAGGTATTCATAACATCTTGACTGCATTTTCTGTAAAAGGTGTATTTTATAGTTCGCAGCGACATCCGACAGTTGACAACAAACCTGCATTTCCCGGTCTGCAACAACATCTCGCGACCTTACTTGGTAACACAGATTGCTCAGATAGAAACCTTAAGGTAGGAAAGTTTTTATGTAAAGTGTGCAAGCGTGTATGGGTGTGATTGAGACGCAACATCGTTGCGAAGCGAGTGTGGAGTCCCAATCTGCGTTTCCGTAACTCCGCGAGGAGAACGGCCAGAAAAGGATGAAGCGTATATGTATAAAGCTATGGAATAGAATAAGAAAAGTGTTTTGGTTTAAAGTACAGTTCATTGGCATACCGGAAGTTACTCAGTTAGAGCATATTGGTGGAAGTCTAGCCCGATTAGACTTAGAAGCACGAATTTAGAGACAAGAATTGCATAATAGAGTACCACATAAGTGGGTTTATATAAAGATTAAAAAAAAAAAAAAAAAAAGAAAGAGAACCGCAACTCAACTTTGATTGATAATGGGAAGCCAACAGAGTAAGGACATAAATATGAAAACCCCCTTAGGATGTATATTAAAGCATTGGAAAGATCTAGGAGGAACCCCGGGGGGAAACATAAGCAAAAAGACACTCTTAAAATACTGCACGCAGTGGTGGCCTTTGTATAAACTAGATGATGACGAAAAACGGCCACCTGAAGGAACAACAAATTACAACACTATTTTACAACTCATGTTGTTCCTCCGTCGATTAGGCAAATGGGATGAAGTAATGTATTGTGATATGTTCTTTACCCTAAGAAACAAACCTGAGTGGCAGAGAGAATGTGGGGTAAATGCCGCACCTCAAGATCCTTTGGTTCTGGCTTTGGAAAAGGATAAGAAAAACCTAAAACCAAAGGATCGCTGTTGTGATGCTTGTAGCATTGGACAACAGTGTCTTAAGCTAAAAAGAAGGGACAGTGGAAAAGAAAGTGAAGTGAGTTTGTGGGAGTATCAACCATATGCACCAGGATACGGGGTGCCACCGCCAAAGCTAAGAGAGGGTGAAAGAGATACCAGCCTATTAGGAGATATCTTACTGGAACTAGGGAGATTCAAGGCCGGGTATAGCCCTCAGGAATCAGGAAGTAGTTGGGAGGAAAGTAGCCTGCAGGGATTGAGTAGTCCACAGGGATCAGGGAGCCATAGAGAAGAAAGTAGTCCACCTAGATCAGAGATTGATAGAAAAGGAGCTAGTCCATTAAGATCAGAGGAAGACGAGGAATGCAACCCCGGACAGGTCGAGTGCCGGCAGCGTCTCGTAAACCATACCAGGGGACTAGCGGAGGACGACCGGGCAGGGAAGAAGAGTGAGGATGAGGAACAGAAACAGGGAAAAAGGAAAGAAAAGAGAAAGAGTAGAGTAGACCCCGGAGAAGGAATTAGCCACTCACACTATACCAGGTCTGTAGCACAAAAGGTTAGAACCCAGGAGGAAGAGGAAACAAAAGATAGGGTCAAAGAAAATTATACAATAGCTCCCCTCCGACGGATAATGCCCATTGCAGGAGAACAGGGACGAATAAAAGTGCCATTTACATCGAGTGATTTGAACAACTGGAGAGAGGAAGTGAAGAGTTTTAGGAAAAATCCAGAGGGGGTGGCTAGGAGATTTGAATTATTGGCAAAGAACCAAGACATCGATTGGGAGGATATAGATATAATGTTATCGGAATTAACGGAAACAGAAAGGGAACTTGTATTAAGAACAGGAAGAGAACATGCTGCTATATTACCTGAAGCGCTAGATGTAATATTCCCAACCAGGAATCCAGATTGGGATCCGAACAATCCAGTCCAATATGAGCGACTAGTGCAATACAGAAAGCTAATAGCATTAGGCCTGCGAAATGCAATACCAAAGGCCATCAGTTGGGCAGCTTTATATGACGTTAGACAGGGAAAGGACGAGACCCCTTCGGAATTTTTAGACAGACTCAGGGCGGCCATGAGACAATACACACCCCTAGACCCGGCATCAGAAGAAGGGAGGCAACAATTACTAGGGTTAGTGATGGGACAATGTAATCCTGACATTAGAAAGAAACTACAAAAACTCGAGCACCCAGCAAACAGAGATTTAGAGACACTAATGAATGAGGCCTGGAAGGTATACAATAACAGAGAAAAGGAAGAAAAGAAGAAGGAAGATAAAAGACTTGCTCGGGTCGTAGCAGTAGCAGTGGCAACCCGGAACACAAATTTCCCAGAAGCAAATGCCAGGGGTAGAGGTCGGGACTACTTTATGAGAGGGAGAGGGGGATTTCAACCCCAGTCAGCTAGAATAGGACGGGATCAATGTTCTAATTGTCTACAGATAGGCCATTGGAGGCGGGACTATCCTCAACTAGAAGAAAGAGTCGCAAACACTACCGTTGCACACCAGAACAGTGACTGAGGGAGACCGGTGAGTCGTTCCCTAGCAGACCCACTGGTTAAAATGGAGCTAGGGGAAGGTGAAAAGGAATTAAACTTTTTGATCGACACAGGAGCAACGTTTTCAGTTTTAAATCAGGAATTAATGCCAAAGAGTGATGAGTTTATACAAGTTGTGGGAGCAACAGGCCAACCAGAAAAAGCTTATTTCCTAAAACCCATTAAATACAAAATTGGAAAACAAATGGGGATTCATCAATTTCTGTATTTACCAAAGTCTCCAAAGCCTCTACTGGGTAGAGATTTATTAGAAAATTTAGGAGCTGTAATAAAATTCAACAAGGACAAACTTGAATTCCAGGTAAATGAAGAACAACTGATCACAGCTTTAAGCTTGACGGTCAGTTGCGTAGAACCAAAACCTGAAAGTCATAATATCGAGCGAATCATGGGCGAAGTATACCCATTGGTATGGGCTACGGACGTACCTGGGAAATCAAAACAGGCAACACCTATCACTATTGAACTTATACCTGAAGCAAGACCAGTAGTGAGAAAACAATACCCACTGAGGTTAGAAGATAGAAAAGGAATCGAACCAATAATTCAGAAATTTTTAGAATTAGGGTTATTAATAGAGTGCGAATCAGACTATAATACACCAATCTTGCCAGTTAAGAAACCAAATGGGACTTACAGGCTAGTTCAAGATTTAAGAGCTGTGAATGCAATAACAAAAACACTACATCCAGTGGTAGCTAACCCTTATACACTCCTAACTAAATTAAGAGATAATTTAATTTGGTTTACAGTGTTAGATCTAAAAGATGCATTCTTCTGCCTTCCCTTAGCCCCGGAAAGCCAAAAGATTTTTGCCTTCGAATGGGAATCTGTAAGCAAAGGGAGAAAGACTCAATTAGCCTGGACAGTGTTACCTCAGGGCTATAAAAATAGTCCAACAATTTTTGGGAACCAATTAGCCAAGGAATTAGAACAATGGGAAAGGCCACAGGGAGATGGTACTCTTCTACAATACGTAGATGATCTACTAATAGCAACTGAGACGGAAGAAGAGTGTGTTAGATGGACTATTTCTCTGTTAAATTTCCTGGGTCTAAGCGGATATCGAGTTTCTCAACAGAAAGCGCAGCTGGTGCAAAAAGAAATCGTATACCTGGGATATGAAATTTCCAGAGGACAACGATTCTTAGGAACAGCAAGAAAAGAAGCCATCTGCCAAATGCCTAGACCAGAAACGGTGAGAGATCTTCGAGCCTTCCTGGGGATGACGGGTTGGTGCCGATTATGGATCTATCAATATGGAATACTCGCCAAACCACTGTATGATTTACTAAAAGAAACTAAGAGTATCCTAGTCTGGACTCCCGAAGCAGAGGGAGCTTTTAGGAGACTGAAACAAGAACTCATGAGAGCCCTGGCTTTGGGCTTGCCAGGTGTGGCTAAACCATTTTGGCTGTTCTCTCATGAACGGCAAGGGATGGCTTTAGGAGTTCTAGCACAACAATTGGGACCACACAAAAGAGCCGTGGCCTATTTCTCCAAACAGCTGGATGAAGTAAGCAAAGGATGGCCCAGCTGTCTAAAAGCAGTGGCCGCGGTAATCATAAACATAGAAGAGGCCAGAAAACTGACGTTGGGCCAGAAAATGACTGTGTTAGTGTCCCACACTGTATCTGCAGTACTAGAACAAAAGGGAGGCCATTGGTTGTCACCTTCTAGATTTCTAAAGTACCAAGCAATCTTGGTTGAGTCAGACGATATAACCATTCAAGTCATTAACATTGTGAATCCAGCCTCATTTCTAGAGGGAAGAGTGTCAGCAGAACCAATCGAACATGACTGCCTGGAAACTATCGAAGCAGTCTACTCCAGCCGCCCGGACCTCAAAGAAGAGCCATTTGAAGATGCGGACGACTGGTTCTCCGACGGCAGCAGCTTCGTGAAGCAAGGAGTAAGGATGGCAGGCTATGCGGTGACCACAACGGAGGAGGTAATAGAATCAAATCCTCTACCCGCAGGGACCTCAGCCCAAAAGGCAGAACTGATCGCTCTTACCTGAGCTTTGGAATTGGCAGAGGGCATACGAATTAATATTTGGACAGATTCTAAGTATGTCTTCTCAGTCGTACATGCTCATGGAGCAATTTGGAAAGAAAGAGGACTGCTAACTGCTCAAGGGAAAACTGTCAAGCATGCAGAAGAAATTCTACAATTGTTAGAAGCAGTCCAACTCCCTGCACAAGTGGCCATAATGCATTGCAAGGGACACCTGAAAGGTAACACTGTTCCGGAAATAGGAAATAGGAAAGCGGATGCAGAGGCTAAATTAGCTGCTATAAGGACCGAAGAAGTGAATATAACAGCTTTAGTACCAGGGGAACTAGACACTAATTTTCAACCAGACTATCAGGAATCAGATCATAGGTGGATTCAAAGGAACAAAGGCAAATTGTTAGACAATGGATGGGGTCAATTAGAAACGGGACAGCTAATAATACCAGGGAAATTAATTTGGCAATTTGTAAAAACAGAACATGAAAAGGCTCATTGGAGTTTGGATCCACTTTATCAGTATTTGCAAGCTAGAATAGCAGGACCAAATTATTCACTACCGTAAAGCAAGTCACATCCCAATGCGAACGATGCCTGAAGAATAATCCAAATACCGGAACCAAAATACACCAAGGAGCAATAAATCGAGGCAAATTTCCAGGTGAAGTATGGCAAATTGACTTCTCTGAACTCCCAAGAAAAGGGGGGTATCGATATTTGTTAGTACTAACTGACACATTTTCTGGGTGGCCTGAAGCATTCCCCTGCAGGACAAATAAAGAGAGGGAGGTAACTAAAGTTTTGTTAAATGAAATCATACCACGGTTTGGGGTACCAAAAAGTATCTCTTCAGATAGAGGTTCACATTTTTGTGCAAAGGTCGTGAGAGCAATAAGCAAAGCATTGCAGATTAAATGGCAGTTGCATACACCCTACAGACCACAAGCCAGTGGGCAAGTAGAAAAGATGAATCATCTTATCAAACAACAAATTGCTAAAATATGCCAAGAAACTAGTTTACAATGGTATCAAGCTTTGCCTATTGCTCTGATTAGATTGAGGGTCAAACCTCGATCAAAAGAAAAGTTGAGCCCGTTTGAAATCCTGTATGGTAGACCTTATGCTATGCAAATTGTAAATAGCGATGCTATAGACCAAATAGGTAATCAATATATATATGATTATGTAATTGCAGTAGGAAAACATTTTGATAAAAATGCCACAGTAGTAATAAAACATCAGCCCAAACAACCTAACTGTAAACTACATCCGTTTAATCCCGGTGATTGGGTGTATGTTAAGAATCTTTTAGGAAAACCCCTGCAAGAAAAGTGGGAAGGACCCTTCCAAGTGCTGCTGACCACCTTCACCGCGATTCGGATCAAGGAGCGGCCTACATGGATTCACTATTCTCGAGTCAAGAAAGCTCCAGAAGATAAGCAAGAAGACCCGACATCATGAATCCAGCTCCCTCTCAATCCCTTTCAGCGCTGACCATTGGACTTTTGATAAGTATTGTATTATCCCAAGACCCTATTCCAGGAGGACCGTGGTCTAGTGCATGCACGCTACCAACCTCTACCCTTCACCCAGAATTTGAGATTTATGTTTTACATAATAATCAACCTTATACGATAGATGAATGGGATAGCAAAAACTCTTTCGAAGCACAAAAGGGAGACCAAATTCAAATAGGGTGTCGAGAACTCGATGCCCTAGTGGGAAAAACAAACAGACTAACACTGACAATTGCATCTGGACACAGAGTCCCTAGGCAGAACTTAGTTACTTACAGCCGGGTAAAAGGTGAAGAACCCATTATCTGGATTCAAAGGAAGGGACCAATCTCGTGTCAGTGGGATAGTATTGAAGGAAGCAGGGCACAGTGTGAAATAATATTCAAGCTGGACCGATTAACGTGGTTTTCATGCAGCAGAGAAGCCAAGATTCTTGAACCTATTGGCGAACAAAGCATTATAACCACTAGAGGCTTTGAGCGAGCCATTAAACTCCCAACAGACGTGTACCCATATGAAGACCCATATGAAACCACTCCATCTTTAGAATGTAGAGAAATACATAATTCAACTTTTATAGGGCCTCAGGTGATAAGACAATCGAACGAATTAAAACTGCTGTTAGATCCCACATATTCTCTGAAGGAAGTGCAGATAAACATTCAGACAGACATTACACATTTACAAAAAGATTGTCAACCGTTCATACAGCAAAGCCTCAGAGGCTGGAACGCTTGGTTAGCAACCAGATCATACCACAGACGAACACAAAGAGATATAAGTGGATGGGTTGGCACAGGGTTTGGCATATTAAACACAATAGATCAAGAAGTATTAGTAAATAAGTTAAGTACCGTCACTTCTAATTTGGGAAAGCTTAAAGTGCCTTTAAGTTCATCTATGCTTACACTAGCAGAAACACAATCACTAGTAGTTAAATTGATGACCTTAGTAGCCAACCACACCGCTGAAGATTTCATAAAAATTGCTGATTATACCGGAGATATTAGCAAAGAAATTGCACTTGCTATCCAGTGCGTTCAGACGCAACAATGGGTACAATCAGTGGCAGCAGGAATATTGAGAGAAGGAATGTCAGGCATATTACCTCAAGACATAAGAGAGATAATACTAAAAGATAGCTCCACTACACAATTTGAAAAAGACCACCAAGCTTGGTGGCAACTAGTAAACTTTACTTATGATCCACAGCACGAACACATTGAGACTTATATCCTTACTATCAGCGCTGCAGAAGAAAGGGCTATATTTCCTATTCTAACATTAGGAGCTATACATCAGAACGTCATTGTCAAACCTGTAGATCATAACGTATGGGCAAATTATAACAGCATTAAGAACAAGTGGCAGTCAGTTAGTACAGAAGCATGTATCCCTAAAGGACAATTAGGTTATATCTGCGAAAATGCCATTATAGAAGCTGAAGATTTATGCTTAGACGCTGAAGACAGCGCATGTACCTTTGAAATGCTTCCACACAATAGAACCCGGTCACAAGTATTTTATATAGGAAATGGATGCGCTTGTATTAGAACCGCTTGCGAGGATGTTATTATAGATAATTGTCACGAAATGACTAATGATACTAACCTTTGTGTATGTAATTTCACTACAATTATAGGCTGTGACTTTGACTATACCGCTCCCATAACTACCCAGCAGTTAATCGAAGCTGGATATACTTTATATCATGAGATACCAAAGCTACAGATAGGTATGGATACTAAGCTTCTCAAGGCAATGCTTGTGCATCCTGAAGTGGAGAAGTTAGTTCAGGAGGTGAACCAAACAGCTCAACGTATGCTTTGGCAAGTAGAACATAACTCAGAAGGTATAAAGAATATCCTAACAAAAGTTGCACAAGTAGGTCAGCATCACTGGTGGGATATCTTCACAGGATATTCCCCAACAGCAGCACAAGTTTCTCACTACCTGATACACCCAATATTAATTATAACCATAACCATGATCTTGTTAACTCTCTTGAATATATACCTGTGGTACAAATTAAAGTCTATGATAAAGAGAACCCAAATAATCTGGGCAATGGTACAGGCGTATCAACGCCCTCTAGGATTAGAACTTGACGAAAGAATTCGTAAGTTTTAAGAAAAGGGGGGGAAATGAAGCCAGGAAAGCGAATACAGTTTAGCAATACAAGAATCAGAGAGTTGAGGTTTGGATGTGGGCGTTAAGCAAAACCTTGGAGAGTTTGGTGTTAACAGCGGAGGTAGTGATTCACTGAGGAACAGGACGCTATGACATGTGTTAACAGCGGAGGTAGTGATTCACTGAGGAACAGGACGCTATGATATGGCCAAGGACGCTATGACATGAAGCAGGAACAGAGAGAACTGAAAAATACTAGCATATATCAAAAGGGGAGATAAGAAAAAGGATGAGCCAAGAAATCAGGTATTCTTGCCAAGACACTAGGAATCCTTGCCAAATGCATAGGGAAACCATCCAAATTAGGGAAAGATCAAGAGTTTATGAAGATGATGATGAAAGGACACTGGGTTCATGAAGCTGAAGAACGGAACGACCCCTCAAAATCTCCCCAAATTGAAGACCACGCCTATAATGCCGCCTTAACTCCACCTGCTATGAATATTATAATTAGATGTTGCAATAATATGAATATGCATGTAAAGATGTTGTAATCTCTTACGCAAATTGTATAAATAGTCTGATTTTCACTGACTGCTTTGGAACTCTTTTGTCCGGCACGAGCCGGGAGTTCCCCAACGTTGCCTAAAATAAATACCTCGCTGCTTAAAGATTAAACTTCGTCTCTGAGCAGTTCCATAGAGCCTTTTGGGGCATAATTTTGGCATCACAGGTTTCAGTCCGGTGGCAGGTAGGACTAGGCAGAGAAATGCTAACATACAAGCCCCTCTCAGACGAGCACTAGGACCGGAGGGGCCAGTTTGGGTAAAAGTGCCGTTTTCTGTATCGGATTTAAAATCCTGGAGGGAGATGGCAGGAGTATATAGGGAGGGCCCTGAATGGGTAGCAAACTATAACTGAAAATCATGATACCGATTGGAAAGATTTGCAAATTATCTTGAATAACTTAGTGATTTTCGAGGAAAAACGACTCATTCTGGCCAAGGCCAGAGAGGAGGCTGAACGAGTGCATGTTCAAGCTGCACAAGCAGGGCAGTTAGATGAACATTTTCCTCCCAATAATCCTGATTGGGACCCTAACGTTCCTGCTCAGAGGTTGTTATTGACTGAATACCAACGATTGATTTTGCATGGTATTCGGAATGCTATTCCAAAGTCAAAGAATTGGTCTAAATTGTATCAGGTCATTCAAGGAAAGAATGAGGATCCCTCCTCTTTCCTTGAAAGACTAACAGAGGCTGCAAGAAAATACACTGATTTGAATCCAGAAAATAATATAGATGCTGTCTCGATAATACACATTTTTATGGGACAGTCTAGTGCATATATAAAACGGAAACTGCAGAAAATAGAAGGGGCAGATGCCCGCTTGCTAGACAAAATGTTAGAGAATGCCTGGAAAGTGTATAACAACAGAGAAAAAGTAGAGGGGAAAAAGAAAAAAAAAAAGGTGTTTAAAAACAACCAGCAACTGGCAGCAGCTATAGCCCAGGAAAATAATAAGGTTAGAGAACGGAATTATCAGGGGAGGGCAAAGGGAAGAAAATCTTCCAATGAAGTACCAGGTGCTGCAAAGCAATTAGAAAAAAAAAAAAAATCAGTGTGCTTTCTGCAAGCAGAAAGCGCACTGGAAAAAGGAGTGTCCACAATCAGGTCGGCGAGGCCTTGGGAAAATGCCAAGGAAAGCTGCTAACATGCTGACTTTAGATTCAGACTGAGAAGGACCGGGGGAAGAATTGAAACCCTCCCCAGCAGAACCCCTGGTTATAGTAAGTTTGGAAAATGAGAAAGTAAGCTTTTTAGTAGACATGGGAACTATCTATTCAGTATTAAATACATGCAAGGGTAATTTGAGTGATCAAAGCATGCCAATTATTGGTGCCACAGGGCAGAAAGAAGATCGGCTGTTTTTCCAGCCTTTAAAATTTGGAATTGGGAAAAGGGTGTTAACCCATCAATTTCTCTACATAGCAGATTGCCCCATGCTGCTGTTAGGATGAGATATGCTAAGTAAATTGAATGCACAAATTACTTTTACAAAAGGAAAAATCCAAAACCATATCCCTGAAAATAAAGCTTTGGATGCCCAAGTTTTTATATTACAGAAGGAAGCCGAGTTACAGGAGATACCAGAAGATGCTGTGTCACCTTTCGTATGGGTCTCAGGAACACCGGGACGATCCCGAGCGGCAGAGCCGGTAATCATCCAGCTGAAACCAGACGCCCGACCGGTTACTAAGAGAATGCCAATCAGAATACAACACTCCGATACTGCTGGTTAAGAAACCTCATTCAGAAGAATATAGATTGGTTCAGGACTTAAGAGCTATAAATCAAATCGTGCAGGATGTCCACCCGGTAGTGGCAAACCCGTACACTCTTTTATCCACTCTGAAGGAAACAGATAAATGGTTTACCGTATTAGACCTAAAAGATGCGTTCTTTTGTCTCCCACTGGCAGCCGAGAGTCAGGAACTGTTTGCTTTCGAATGGGAAAATCCCACGACTGGTAGAAAAACTCAACTGTGCTGGACAGTGTTGCCGCAAGGATTTAAAAATAGTCCTACAATCTTTGGAAATCAATTGGCCAAAGAATTAGAGAACTGGCAGAGGATGCATGAAAACATCACCTTACTGCAGTATGTGGATGATATACTGGTAGCAGCAAGTAACAGGGAGGATTCCATACAGATAACAATAGATCTTCTAAACTTTCTGGGACTGGCAGGGTACAAGGTCTCCTGGCGAAAGGCACAGATAACCCATCAAGAAGTAACGTACTTGGGATTCACAATTTCCCAGGGTCAACGTAATCTGGGAACTGAAAAAAAAGAGGCTATCTGCCAAATCCCGGAACCCAAATCAAAGCGGGAGCTTAGAGCATTTCTAGGGATGGCCGGATGGTGCTGCCTCTGGATAATGAACTTTGGACTCATTGCCAAACCCTTATATGAAGCTGTACAAGGGGAAGGAAACCTCCTTGTTTGCACTCAGAGGTACATTTGCAAAACTAAAACAGACTTTAATGAGTGCTCCAGCTCTGGGCCTCCGGAACTTAGAAAAACCATTTGAACTATTTGTACATGAAAGACTGCATATTGCTTTAGGAGTGTTGGCCCAGAAACTAGGATCATGGAAAAGACCTGTGGGATACTTTTCAAAACAACGAGACAATGTCAGTAAGGGATGGCCAGCATGCCTCTTAGCAGTGGCAGCTACAGTACTACTGATCCAAGAGGCCCGAAAATTGACTCTCGGGCAAAAGCTAACTGTGTTTGTGCCCCATGCAGTTACAACTGTTCTAGAACAAAAAGGAGGACACTGTCTGGCATCGAGCCGGATGCTGAAATATGAAGCCTTCCTTCTGGAACAAGATGATGTGGAACTGAAAGCAACCAGCATCCTGAATCCAGCAACCTTTCTGACTACAGATCCTGGTAGGAAAAATTAACACATGACTGTTTGCAGGCGATGGAACATACTCCAGCAGAGACCTTTATCAGGAGCAACAAAGAGAAGAAACAATCCAGAAGACTATTGGCAAATAGACTTTTCTGAATTACTGCGGCAAAATGGGTATTGGTATCTTTTAGTAATGATAGATACTTTTTCAGGCTGGCTGGAAGCTTTCCCCTGTCGCACCAACAAGGCAAGAGAAGTAGCAAAAATTTTGCTTAAAGAAATAATACCGAGATTTGGGGTACCTTTGGGACTATCTTCAGACAGGGGCCCACACTTTGTAGCGGAAGCTGTTCAAAATCTGGCTAAAGCGTTAGGGGTAAAATGGAACCTCCGTACCCCATGGAGGCCTCAATCAAGTGCAAAAGTAGAAAGAATGAATCTTAAATAAACAGATGGGTAAAAATTTGCCAAGAGGCTCAGATAAAATGGCCAGGTGCTTTACCCTTAGCTTTGCTATGAATCCTAAAACTAAAGAAAAGGTTAATCGTTTTGAAATAATTTATGGTAAACCCTATCAGGTGACAGAAACAGTTGATCCTGAGATCATGGGGAAACATTATCTGAAAGAATATGTTATCTCTCTAGGAAAGGTTTTGTCCTCCCTCCACAGGTACATCACTGTGAGTGCACCATTATCCCTGGACGTGCCTGTGCATCAATACCAACCTAGAGACTGGGTGTACCTGAGGACATGGTCAGATGAACCGCTAAAAGAGAAGTGGAAAGGACCTTTCCAGATTTTGCTCACCACCTACACAGCTGTCAAGCTCGAGGGAGTCACTCTGTGGATACATCACAGCAGGATCAAACCATCTTCATCACCAGAATCAGAATGGACTGTAAAACAAGGACCTTTATGTTTAAGATTAAACCGGGGATCACAAGGTTCTGGGTTATCTCCCTTGCAGTAATGTTTGGAAATGCAGAAATTGACACAGGTGGAGAGGCCAATACAGACATAAATGAGAACTTAATTCTAACTCTGATACAAGGGTTTGGTAAAATGCGCAATCTTACTAGCGTAACAGCATGCATCCCAATTCCTCATTCAGCCAGTCAGCCTATCCCCTGGGGTATCATACCAATGAATTCATCCTTGTTGGAAGCTTATGATAACATCACAGAAGCCTTTAAACAGGCTAACGCTTCCTATTACCTAGATAAAGAGCATAAGTGTAGATAAAGAGGTAGTGATGTTTTGCAAGATGCTGTTCACTGGAGACCAGGAGATAACCGGACAGTATTTGGAAGGGGTTCAGAGAAACAGTGTCCCGGAGGATCACATCCCTTAAATGCTCAGTTTTTACAAACTGCCTTAGCAGCCTCTGGTGAACAAGCTATAGGGTTACTGTCACTTTGTGTTACTGAAAATGTGATACCTAACGTGACCACCGCTCCAGAATGTACTCACCTTAGACAAAAACCCAAAACCTGGTCCACACCTTTGGGAGGACATTGGAAATACATAGGGAAAGTAGATTGGTGTTTTAATTGGGGTATGAAGACTATTCGTAATATTAGCAGAGCTGATTGGAGGTGCCCCAATGTCTTAAATCATAGTAAAATATCGATCCTAAATCCTACTTTAATGATGATGGAAAATTGCAAAAGACAAAATTTTTCAAGTGAAAATTGTAAACAGGAAATTCCATCCCCAGGTTATACAACCTGGGTCATGTCAAATGGATATTGGACTACTTGACTACGATTAAGTACAGTAACTAGGCAAGTGACTCTAGGATTATTGACCTTATGTCCTACATGGAAAGAGAGTCCAATCAAAGCCCCATACTGGGGACGAATTAAAAGAGATGCTAAAACAGAAAGAGACCCTGATACTTGGATTGGGCCCTCCTCAGCAACACAACTTGAATGGGGATTTCACAGTTTTCTTTTACCAGGACCGATGGCTTTAGAAAATCGGATGCTAATAGAAAATCTAACGTGGCAAGTAGAATCTTTATCAAGAGCCACTCAAAAGGAATTCCAAATTGTTAACAAACAGATCCAAGCCAATACTAAAATGACTCTGCAAAATAGACTGGCCTTAGACTTGCTATTAGTCAAAGAACAAGGAGTGTGTGGATATCTTAAGTTAGACAAAGAGCACTGCTGCATCCACATCCCAAACATCACTGATAACCTGCAAGAGCAATTGGATGAAATGAAGAGAGTAGCAGAAGACAGCAGGGCAATCAGGGATGCATCAGAAAACAGCTGGCTCAACACAATCCTGCAAGAATTAGGTGGATTATCTCTAAAAGGATGGTTAGCCACATTATTAGAGGGAATAGTTTATGTAGTTGTTATTATAGTTAGTTATTATAGGGATCTGCATAGGTTGTGTTAAGAGAATCATTGAGAAAAATATATGGAAGTAGTGAGATAATAAATCTAACTACTTCCAAAGGGGGGAATTGATACCAGACGGTTCAAGTTAGCAACAGTTTAGCAAGAGTAGGCCTCAGAGTAGGCTCTAAAGGCTTGCTCTGTGTTACCTTTATACAGAACAAACTTTCCTGTCAATAATCTTCCTTTTAGCTAAGAATAATATAGAATAATAATAATAGGTTCTGAAGTATCTACGTGTTTTGTAGATAGAGTTTGTTTATGGGATTGATAACAAGGTTCTAGTAAACAAAGATTCATGCTGTTTACGCTTACTCTTAGATAAACAAAGGTCTCTGCTAATTATATAAGGCCAAAAGACAAAACAAAACTGTAAAGAATAACTTTGTGATGTCTAAATTAACTTGATTCATAAACTCTTGTGTCAGAGGAGAGAAGTTCAAAACGATATCTTCTTCTTGGGAACACATGTACTTGTAAACAAGAAGGCCTCGACCACGCTTGCGCACAAGCACGATTAAAGGGGGATTGGGACCACCAGCGACCCCCAGAGACCACCCAAGACCCCTTCCCCAATTTAGTACGCATGCGTAAAGACATTATGTAATGCATTACATAATGTGTTATGCGTAAATTTTTTTTTTGGAATGGGTGGGCTTTGCTTGGAATTGTGTATATAAGGAGCAAGCTTTTGTTCTTAGGTGTGCATGATAGGAGGAGATATCCCCCATGCACCCAGCTGTAATAAACCAATGTCGGCTTTCTAAACTATAACTTGGTTTGGAGAGTTTTCTTGGTTACTCTTTTTCGGTAACACGCTCACAGTGGTGTACCTGTGGGGAGAGAATAAAGTCTTTCCTAGAGAGATAACATATTCTTTTAGATATTGTTTCCCATGATCTCAGGATCAACTCCTGTTTCTTTCATTTGATAGGGTTTATCATAAATGATTTTAAAGGATTAACCTTTTCCTTAGTCCTAGGTTAAATGTGTATTTCTAGCAAAGCTAAGGGTAAAGCAACTGGTTATTTAATCTGATTTTATTCATTTGCCTTTTTAGGTTTTGATTAATTCTTTCTATTTTTCCATTTAATTGAGGTCTCCATGGGGTATGGAAATTCCATCTTATCTCTAATACTTTAGCCAAATTTTGAACAGCTTCCAATACAAAGTGTGGGTTCCTATTTGAAGATAGTTCCATAGGTGCCCCAAATCTCAGTATTATTTTCTTAAGCAATATTTTGTTACTTCTCTTGTCTTGTTGGTGCGATAGGGGAAAGCTTCTGGCCAGCCTGAAAAAGTATTTATCATTATTAAAAGATACCAATATCCATTTTCCGTGGTTCCAAATGGTTCCATGAGCATGGATTACTCCAAAGGTAAATTTTGAATCTGTCCATATATTAACAGTTTTGTCTTTTGATAATTCTAATGCTCTCAGAAGGGTTATGAGTTCTGCCTTCTGAGCTGATGTGTTAGATGGTAGAGCCTTAGTTTCAATTATTTCCTCAGTGGTTACCACTGCATATTCTGCTTTCCGTGTTCCATCCCCCATAAAGCTGCTATCATCCATAAACAAGTCCCAGTCTGCGTTGTCCATTGGCATGTTTTTCAAGTCAGCTTTGTTGGAGTATGTCTGTTCCAACGTCTGTAAGCAATTATGTGTTAATTCTGTCCTACCAGGATCCGTAGTCAGAAAGGTTGCTGGATTCAGGATGCTGGTTACTTTCAGCTCCACATCATCTTGTTCCAGAAGGATGGTTTGATATTTCAGCATCTGGCTCGGTGACAGCTAGTGTCCTCCTTTTTGTTCTAGGACAGTTGTAACTGCATGGGGTACAAACACAGTTAGCTTTTGCCCGAGCGACAATTTTCGGGCCTCTTGGATCAGCAGTATTGTAGCTGCCACTGCTCGGAGGTATGTTGGCCATCTCTTATTGACATTGTCTAGTTGTTTTAAAAGGTATCCCACAGGTCTTCTCTATGATCCTAGTTTCTGAGTCAACACTCTTAGGGTAATATGCAGTCTTTCATGTATAAACAGTTCAAATGGTTTTTTCTAAGTTCAGGAGGCCTAGAGCTGGAGCACTCATTAAAGTCTGTTTTAATTTTGTAAATGCACCTCTGAGTGCAAACAGGGAGGTTTCCTTTCCCTTGTACAGCTTCCTATAAGGGTTTGGCAATGAGTCCAAAATTCATTATCCACAGGCAACACTATCCGGCCATCCCGAGAAATGCTCTAAGACTCTTGTTTCAATTGCTTTCATCTTACCGGTCCGGCATCTGGTTTTGACTGGATGGTTACCGGTCCTGCCGTTCGGGATCGTCCCGGTGTTCCTGAAGCCCATACGAGAGGTGTCACAGCTTTTTCAACTTCTTCTCATATCTCTTGTAACTCGGCTTCCTTCTGTAATATAAAAACTTGGGCATCCAGAGCTTTATTTTCAGGAATATGGATTTGGATTCTTCCTTTTGTAAAAGTAATATGTGCATTCAATTTACTTAGCATATCTCATCCTAACAGCGGCATGGGGCAATCTGGTATGTAGAGAAATTGATGGGTTAACACCCCTTTTCCCAATTCCAAATTTTAAAGACTGGAAAAATGGTTGAGTTTCTTCCTGCCCTGTGGCACCAACAACTGATGCACTACGGTCATTGAAAATTACTCCTACATGTATTTAACACTGAATAGGTAGCTCCTGTATTTACTAAATTCTTATTTTCTCATTCCCCAACTTTATTATAATCAGGGGTTCTGTTGGGGAGGGTTTCGAATCTTCCCTAGCTTTATGGTGACCAGGGGATCCGCTAGGGTAGATTCCCCAGAACAGCGATACCAATTCTTGTATTCCTACCTCTGAATCAGGATCCAGTGGTGTGTTGCGGCGCATTGCATCCCTTAGTCGATCCAGGAATTCGGATGGTGACTCGGAGGGACCTTGTTTGATTGCATATAATGCTGACCAGTTTATGGTTTTAGGAATGGCTCTCTCCATTCCCTTCTAGATCCACTCCTGATATGTCTTTAACCTTTCCACATGTGTGCAGATCTATTGGGTTGCCAGTTTGGATCTTGAAGGGGGAGGTATTCCTTTATATCTCCTCCCGTAGTTTTATAGTGATCCTCAGCTAAATCTCCTGCAGTTTTTAAGATTAACTGCTTCTCCGTTTCAGTCATGTAATCTAATAATAATTGTATGTCATTCCAATCAGGGTTATGCTGTTTCACAATAAATTGGAAATGCTTGGTTACACTTATCGGATCGTTCCTGTAATCTTTGGCAACCCTTTTCCATGCCTCTAAATCAGTGGTAGAAAAAGGTACCTTTATTAGCATCGTCCCACCGTCAGATCCTACTGCCTCTCAAAGGGGTGCTTGTAAAGCTGTTGGGGCAGGTTTTCTCCTGGTGCGGGAGGATACGGGGCTGTCTGGGGGAGTGGGGTATCCGTCCGAGTCCTCATCCTGTTCCTGTGGTCGAGGGGGAGGCTTAAACAAACCAGTTAGATCTTATTCCGGTGCTTGGCAAGTATTTATTCTAGTGTACCTTTGTCCAATACTACATGCCGAACAACACCGCCTCAGTTTACCTTTAGACTCTTTATTATTTTCTCGCTCGAGGGCACGTACCATAGGGTCCTGTGGTGGGATCATTCCACAGTCCCTCTGCCACTCCAGATGGTTTTGGAGGGTGAAAGAAAAAAAAACATGATTCACTCAGCCCTTCGTCTCCCAAACACACAGTACCACCTTTTTACAGGTCTTACAACTTAAAAGTACCCACACCGAATGTCATCCACCTTGTCTATTAAGTACCACAGTCCCACACACAAAACAAGGTATTGCCCCTGGGTATCTAGATTCGGGCAGGCGTTCTTGCGGATGTTGTTCCCAGCCCAAAGTTATTAACCATCCTGTGGGAGTTAAATAGGCTCCTTCAAGAGATTAGTCAGAACTCTGATATTAAAGAAATTGACTAAGCACCACAGCAACTTAACTCACATATACAAATTTCTGCAAACATTTCCGGCGCTACGAATGGGGACTCTCACTCAGTTTACAGCGGCGCTGTGTCTCAGAAACACACACACACACAGAGTCAAATACTCTTAACATAAAATACTCTCAGAAACACACACACAATTAAATACTCTTAACATAAAACACGCAGTCAAATACTCTTTAACATAAAAACACTCTTAACGTAAAAGATTCTTTGCATAAAAGACACTTGATGTAAAATACCCGGGCACTTGTAAATAAGGTATACAGCAAATGCTCCAGTTATTATCCCTCCAGCAGCTGCAAATATTTATATCACAATTGTGAGAGGCTCGCTTACCCTTCTCCTGCTTCTTATACAGTCATTAGCAGGTCCGTCCTGGCTCCCGATATCGGGATGCAGCGATAACCTCGGATTCACTCGATCTACTCCCAAGATCGCTAGCAGCCGCTCTATCGGTCAGCGAATCCCCACATCGGGTACCCTCCTCCCATACGGGGAACTACACTGTACGCCAGATGTCTCTGCGCGGTTTACCAGCAGCCCCGGCCACGCGTGGGCGTCCCCAACGACTTACTGGCTTTCCGACCGGTCCCCTGTTAAACATACCATTTATCCGCGGCTTGAGGAGATTCTTGTCTGCTCCTGCGGTGAGCGGCTGGAATCGGAGGCCCCTTCCAAGAAAAGGGCTCGGGGCGCGCCTAGGGGCGTCCGCTTCCTCAGTTGATCCCCCAGCCGAGCAGAGTTCTCCTGCCTGGCTCGCCAAAATGACATGCGGAAAACAGACTCCACAACCGGCAAGGTTGTAAAGTAGGTATGTTTATTCAGCGCTGGGCAGCACGGGGGGTAGTCCCACCAAAATCATGCGCACCTTCGCGGTAATTCAGCTTGTATTTATGTGGCAAAGTGTTACATATTCATCATAATTTCAAGGACGCCTATACATATTCATGACTTTCCCTGAGAAGGCGGTCTTTATTATAATAAGTTCCTCCTGGTGGTCGTGGGCCAGGGTCTCAGGGATGAAGGCCCTATGTCTTCCTCGCTGTGCACTTCTCGCCTTTTCTTCTTGCACGGGCGTGGTAACATCTTGGCTCAAACCACAAGACCAGTTCTGGGTTGTGTATAACTGGGTTTTGTATAACCTTAATGTTCTGCAACTTGTTCTATTGAGATATGCTTAGGCAGTTAATTTACGCATCAGGCTGATAAGATATAGAATTAAAGAATTCCTCAACCCCCAGGACAGCTCACAGGCAAAGAATTTCTCAACCCCCAGGACAGCTCACACCCAGATCAAATAGCAAGTAAATGAGGAAAAGGAGTTATGTCCCTTATCACCCCCAACCAACGAAGGTGCACATGCACATACTTTTTTTCAGGGTTAAGTTTTAATAAAAGAGGAGGGTTTTTTTCTGCCATAGACAGGTTCAGGCTTATCTGATAAATAAGCACGGAGATTCCTTTTTGTCGATTCCTGTATTGATACACACTGGAAAGTGGTTTATTTCGGGGTCGGGAGGCAGAGTTGGGGGGAGAGGTGATAATTGTTTTCCTCATAATCCGCATTTATTTTCTCTTTTGGAAATGGATCTCGTCAATTGTTGTCTACAACGTTTTTAAAAGATTCTCTGAAAACAGGAGAAACAAAAGTTTGGTTTATGCTAATTTGCAAGACAAGGAAGAGGACTTCTTTCTTTCTTTCTTTGAGCGGATGTATGTGTGTGGGTTATTATTCTGAAACACCAGAATCCATGTCCTCAAAGTTATTAATAACACTTAAGACTTCCGATGTGCTTTGCATTTACAAAGAGCTGAGCAAACACACACTAATTAGGGTTGCTATTTTGTTTTACATTTTGAGACGTTTTTTAAATGGAAAAAGTTTTCACATTTCCTGCAAGTTTTCAAACAAAAAAACACTACATTCAACCTACTATTAAAAGCTTGTTGGTAAATTGCCAATAGTGGCATAATCAATAACCCTCGCAACTGCTGATCTTGAACCAAACAGTCTGTTTGCAGGAGCAACCGCGGGAGATTCAAACGCGGAAAGATCAAAACAAACAGTCAGTCAGCAGGGCGGCGACAGCGACTGAGGGAGCGCGAGCGACCAGGAGCGTGGCGACCAGGACGGGCAAACAGGATGGGCAAACAGGACAGGCGCGGCATTTAGTGCGGGCAGGGCAAGCAGGCAGGGCGCAGCCACCCTCCTGACTCCTGGGGTGAGCACACTTGGTGGCTTTGCCTGTCCAATTTGGAACAGAACCAGTGATGGTCTCCACAAGGTTGAAAGCCGTGGCTAGCAGGTGTGTGGGGACACAGATGGAGCCCCCTAAACAGCATACAGCTGTCCAGGTCTCTGGCTGCAGGGAGTGCTTGAACCTGGCATTAGTATCAAGAGACAGCAGACATGACACCTGTGTGCGGTGTGAACAGGTAGATGATCTGCTCAGCCTGGTGGCAGAGCTTAAAGAAGAAGTAGAGAGGCTGAGGAGTATCAGGGAGTATGAAAGAGAAATTGACTGCTGGAGTCATATCCTTCCATCCCTGAGAGAAATGCAGCAGATGGAAACTCAGCAAGAGTCAGAGGAGCCCCGATCCTCTTGCCATCAGGAAGGAGGGGACCCAAAGGATGAGGGGGAGTGGAAACAGGTCCCTGCTCAGGGGGATAGGAAAATCCCCCCCCCCCGGGCCCCCTCACCTTCCCAAGTGCCCTTACAGAATAGGTATGAGGCTCTGGAACTTGAGGGTCAGGCAGATGATTGTGGAGATGAAGGTCCATCTGGGGACTTGCCTAGAAGAAGTCAGTCAACCAGACAGATCAGAACTACAGGTGTTAAAAAAGAAAGAAGGGTGATTGCAGTGGGGGACTTCATTCTGAGGGGAACTGAGGGCCCTGTATGCTGACCAGACCCATCTCACAGGGAGGTCTGCTGCCTCCCTGGGGCCTGGGTAAGGGATATCACCAGGAGGCTCCCTACACTAATTCAACCCTCTGATTATTACCCATTGCTGGTTGTCCAGGTTGGCAGAGATGAGGTTGATGAGAGAAGCCCTAGGGCAATCAAAAAGGATTTCAAAGCACTGGGGTGACTGGTTGAAGGGACAGGAGCACAGGTGGTGTTTTCCTCAATTCCTCTTGTAGCAGGCAAGAATGGCAAAAGGAACAGGAGAACCCACCTGATCAACACATGGCTTAAAGACTGGTGCCATCAGTGGAATTTGGTCTGATGGGAGATATGGTGGTTGGAGGCCATCTTGGGCACAGCGACCACGAAATGATAGAGTTTTCGATTCTTGGGGAAGGAAGGAAGGGGGTCAACAAAACCTCTACCTTGGACTTCCGGAGGGTGGACTTTGGCCTATTTAGGACACTGGTTCAGAGAGTCCCGTGGGAAATAGTTCTTAATAACAAAGGGGTCCAGGAAAGCTGGACATACTTTAAGAAAGTAATCTTAAAGGCCCAGGAGCAGGCAATACCCATGAGCCAAAAGACAGAATCACAGAATCAATCAGGTTGGAAGAGACCTCAGGGATCATCGAGTCCAACCGTTGCCCTGAAACCACCATGTCAACTAGACCATGGCACTAAGTGCCATGTCCAGTCTTTTCTTAAACACATCCAGAGATGGTGACTCCACCACCTCCCTGGGCAGCCCATTCCAATGTCTAATAACCCTTTCTGAAAAGAAATTCTTCCTAATGTCCAACATGAACCTCCCCTGGCGAAGCTTGAGGCTGTGTCCTCTTGTCCTATCGCTAGTTGCCCGGGAGAAGAGGCCGACTCCCACTTCACTACAACCTCCCTTCAGGTAGTTGTAGACTGCAATACCCTCCAGACCCTTCACCAGCTTGGTCGCCCTCCTCTGGACTCGCTCCAACACCTCAACATCTTTCTTGAAGTGCGGGGCCCAGAACTGGACACAGTACTCAAGGTGCGGCCTCACCAGTGCCGAGTACAGAGGGACGATCACTTCCCTAGACTGGCTGGCTACACTATTCCTAATAGAGGCCAGGATGCCATTGGCCTTCTTGGCCACCGGGGCACACTGCTGGCTCATGTTTAGCCGGCTGTCGATCAGCACCCCCAGGTCTCTTTCCGCCGGGCCGCTTTCTAACCACTCTTCCCCCAGCCTGTAGCGCTGCATGGGGTTGTTGTGGCCGAAGTGTAAGACCCGGCACTTGTTCTTGTTGAACCTCATGCCGTTGGTCTCGGCCCATCTATCTAACCTGTCCAGATCCCTCTGTAGGGCCTTCCTACCTTCCAGAAGATCGACACTCCCACCCAGCTTGGTGTCATCTGCAAATTTACTGAGGGTGCACTCAATCCCTACGTCTAGATCATCTATAAAGATATTGAACAGCACCGGCCCCAGAACTGAGCCCTGGGGAACACCGCTAGTGACCGGCCGCCAGTTGGACTTTGCCCCATTCACCACCACTCTCTGGGCTGGGCCATCCAGCCAGTTTTTAACCCATCAAAGAGTCCACCCATCCAAGCCCCAGGCAGACAGTTTGTCTAGGAGGATGCTGTGGGAGACAGTGTCGAATGCCGTGGGGGAAGAAGCCCGGCTTGGTTGAACAGGGAACTTTCGCAGGAACTTAGGGGAAAAAGGAAGGTTTATGATCTTTGGAAAAAGGGACAGGCAACTCAGGAAGAGTACAAGGATGTCGTTAGGTCATGTAGAAGGAAAATTAGAAAGGCGAAAGCTCAACTAGAACTCAATCTGGCCACTGCAGTAAAAGATAATAAAAAGTGTTTTTATAAATACATAAACAACAAAAGGAGATCAAGGGAATATCTCCATTCTTTATTGGATGCGGGGGGAACATTGTGACCAGGGATGAGGAAAAGGCTGAGGTGCTTAATACATTCTTTGCCTCAGTCTTTCACAGTAAGACCGGTTATCCTCAGGGCAACTGCCCCCCTGAGCCAGTAGATAGGGACAGGGAGCAGAATAGACCCCCTATAATTCAAGAGTTAGCAACCTGCTGTGCCACTTGGATGCTCACAAGTCTATGGGACCGGACGGTATTCACCCAAGGGTATTGAGGGAGCTGGCGGAAGAGCTTGCTAAGCCGTTCTCCATTATTTATTATCATTCCTGGCTAACCGGGGAGGTCCCAGATGACTGGAAGCTGGCGAATGTAACGCCCATCCACAAGAAGGGCCGGAAGGAGGATCCCAGGAACTACAGGCCTGTCAGCCTGACCTCGGTGCCTGGCAAGGTCATGGAACAGATCATCTTGAGTGCAATTATACAGCACCTAGAGGACAACCAGGGGATCAGGCCTAGTCAGCATGGGTTTAGGAAAGGCAGGTCCTGCCTGACCAACCTGATCTCTTTTTATGACCAGATGACCCGCCTAGTAGATGAGGGAAAGGCTGTGGATGTAGTATACTTGGACTTCAGCAAAGCCTTTGATACTGTCTCCCACAGCATTCTCCTGGATAAGCTGGCAGCCCATGGCTTGGACAGGTGCACTCTTTGCTGGGTTAAGAACTGGCTGGATGGCCGGGCCCAGAGAGTGGTGGTGAACGGTACCGCATCCAGTTGGCATCCGGTCACTAGTGGTGTCCCCCAGGGCTCAGTACTGGGCCCAGTCCTGTTTAATATCTTTATTGATGATCTGGAGGGGGGTATCGAGTGCACCCTCAGTAAATTTGCGGACGACACCAAGTTGGGTAGGAGTGCTGATCTGCCTGAGGGTAGGAAGGCTCTGCAGAGGGATCTGGACAGGTTAGATAGATGGGCCGAGACCAATGGTATGAAGTTCAACAAGACCAAGTGCCGGGTCCTACACTTTGGCCATAACAACCCCATACAGCGCTACAGGCTGGGGGGAAGAGTGGTTGGAAAGCCGCCTAGTAGAAAAGGACCTGGGGGTATTGGTGGACAGTTGGCTGAACATGAGCCAGGAGTGTGCCCCGGTGGCCAAGAAGGCCAACAGCATCCTGGCTTGTATCAAGAATAGTGTGGCCAGCAGGACTAGGAAAGTAATTGTCCCCCTGTACTCAGCACTGGTGAGGCCACACCTTGAGTACTGTGTCCAGTTCTGGGCCCCTCACTTCAAGAAAGATGTCGAGGTGCTGGAGTGACTCCAGAGGAGGACAACAAAGCTGGTGAAGGGTCTAGAGGGTATGTCCTATGAGGAGCAGCTGGGGGAACTGGGATTGTTTAGCCTGGAGAAAAGGAGGCTGAGGGGAGTCCTTATTGCTCTCTACAACTATCTATCTGGAAGGAGGTTGTAGCAGGGTGGGGGTCAGCCTCTTCTCCCGGGCAACTAGCGACAGGACTAGAGGACATAGCCTCAGGCTGTGCCAGGAGAGGTTCAGGTTGGACATTAGGAAGAATTTCTTTTCAGAAAGGGTTATTAGACATTGGAATGGGCTACCCAGGGAGGTGGTGGAATCACCACCCCTGGAGGCATTTAAGAAAAGACTAGACATGGCACTTAGTGCCATGGTCTAGTTGACACAGTGGTGTTAGGTCAAAGGTTGGACTCGATGATCCCAGAGGTCTCTTCCAACCTAGTTGATTCTGTGATTCTGTATGTTAATGCAATTCTGCTGACGGTATTTATTTCATTGACAAATAATTCACTCCCTGGTGACGGAATTTTGAACTCTAGAATTTTTTTTTTCCTTCTTTAAAAAAAGAGCTATAACAAGGCAGAAATTGTATAATAGTAGATCGTGTAATTATTAACTTATACAGTAAACAGAATTTGTAGGGAAAAATCTTTTTTGAGATGATGTTTATACAATAGTTTTAGTACAAAGTTAGGAATTGCATGAAATATTCCTTTTGTTGAAATATGATCAACACATTGAAATAGAATCGACATTAACAGGAATTAATGCTCTTAAGCTTTTTCCAGAGATAATATAAACAATTTAAACAGTAAATAAGTCTTCCAATACATATCAGCAATATTAGACAGCATTAAGTTAATTTGGAAAAGGGAGCATCCAGCAGGTTTTTGTCATTCTTGAATGGTATACCTGCATGCTATCTTGCAGACAAATTCATCTCATTCACAAGAACAATATTTTGCTTACATATTTGCTTTTTGTAACTACGTTTCACAGAGAACCACACAATAGAAAAATTAGGTTTCATCCATATGTCTGAGTAAATGTAAAGGCAGATATGGTTTTCTTGCAACCAGTAGACAGTGACTGCCTGAATGCCAAAGGGAAATGCAACTATTCTCTAGTATATGGAATGATGAGATTATGTTTTTACATATCAAGTACTATCTTAGAGGCTGATCAAGGTAAAAGGCAATATCACAGCAAAATAAAGACTATGTGGAAAAGAATCAAGGCAAAAAGTGCAAGATAACATGTCGGTGTTCGCGAGAGGGCACGGAGTAAATGCACGCAGACCAATATGATCGTTAAGCAGATCTCGTTTATTTACGTATCTGAGGGTACATTTATACTATTCTATTGAGGGTACATTTATACTATTCTATTTTTGTACACGCTCTGTGTACATGTCATTTCTATTATGATTGGTTAGTATGCTTTGTTCACACGCCTCTATATTAGTTCTGATTGGCTTATGCTAAAAAGTTATATCTTGCAGGTGCAGCATTCTTTCTTATTTTTCAACTTGGTTATCCATAAATCCTGCTCTCTGTTGTTGTGCCAAAAAGGCTGTATTGACCATTCATTGCACAGCTTTCTGCAAACATGCAAACAAACAGGGTAACACAAGTAGGATAATGCCTATTATAAACATTCCCATAAGTAAACTCTATCTACAAAACATGCAGTTTGCTTCAGAACATACTGTTATTCTCTATTATTCTAGCTGAAAGGAAAATTACTGACAGGAAAGCTGATTCTGTTTAAAGGTAACACAGATCAGGCCTTTTAGAGCCTACTCTGAGGCCTACTCTTGGTAAAAGGTTGCTAAACCATCTGGTACCAATTTCCCCCTTTGGAAGTAGATTTATTATCTCACTACTTCCATATACTCTTCTCAATGAACACAACCCACGCAGATCCCTATGATAACTATAATCGCAACTACATAAACTATTCCCTCTAATAATGTGGCTAACCATCCTTTTAGAGACAATCCACCTAATTCTTGCAGGATTTTGTTGAGCCAACTATTTTCTGCTGCATCCCTAATTGCCCTGCTGTCTTCTGCTACTCTCTGTCAGATCTCCAGATCTGGATTCCACCTCCACGTATGGTTTAATACACTTGATCGGAAACCACCGTACTCCTGTGCCTGTAGAGACAGAAGCATAACCTCGACACATTAGTAATAGTTACCCTGGTCCTAACCACTCGTTAGTACCTGGTTCCCTATACCACACTTTGCCTTTGTTTTTCACATAGCTTGCTCCCTGTCGAACTGCCTCCCAATGTATTACAATTGGGGGTCGCTCCTTATCTCCTACTAAAGTTAAATGATTGAGTACATAAACAGCTTTTGCAAGTCTCTCAGAAGGTTCAGTCTCCTCTCCCCCTTTTTGTTTTTGCAGAAGCTGTTTCAATGTACTATGAGCACGTTCCACAATCGCCTGACCCGTAGGCGAATGAGGAATCCCAGTGACATGTGTAATACCCCATAGTTGACAAAATTGACGAAAAATCTATGAACAGTATGCTGGTCCATTATCAGTCTTAAGTTGTTGTGGAACCCCAAGACTTGCAAAGCAAGCAAGTAAATGTCGTTTGACATGACGACCGGTTTCCCCAGTTTGTGCTGTTGCCCATATTACATGTGAAAACGTGTCAACAGATACATGAACATATCTGAGCCTTCCAAATTCTGCAATGTGAGTAACATCCATTTGCCACAGTTGCAACGCACTCAGTCCTCGAGGATTGACCCCTATTCCAATTCCCATGCCAATTTTCTGACAACTAGGACAAGCACTAACTAATTCACATGCTTGTGCCATGGTGAGGTGAAACTGTTTCGCTAGCATTTTCGCTGATTGATGAAAGAATTGATGGGATAGGCGAGCTTGTTCAAATAGATTTGGTGATATTTGCGTATAGGACACAAGTGTGTCTGCTTTATTATTGCCAATGCTCAAACCTTGATCAAATTGATGACTACGAATGTGAGTAACAAAATAAGGTACCTCTCTGAGGTTTATTGCTTGATGCAACTGTAGCAAAATGGTGTAAAGTCGCATATTCTTCACTGGTCGTATAAAAGCCCTTTCAATTCGATTTACAATGCCTGCTGCATAAAGAGAGTCTGTTACAATATTTACAGGGAAGTCCTTCCATTTTATAAAGACCTGGTATATTGCAAAAAGTTCAAGTGTCTGCAATGAGTCCTCAGTTTGTCCTGAGAATTTGCAATGTTTCCATTGTCCATCCTCTTGCCAGGTAATAACTGCTGAATGTGATCGCTTTCCTGCATCAGTAAAAACAGTTAGTCCAGTCACAGGTATCTCTGATCTGATAGGTTGTTCTTCCCAATGCTGTTTGCAAATAAACTGTAGCTTTTTATCTTTTGGCAAATGTGTTAACAGTTGTCCACTAAAGTCCTGTAAGGCCATTTGAAAAAGAGTTGACTGATTTGTTAACCACTGTAGATATTCCTTTCTGATAGGTAAATAGATAGCATCTGAGTCTAGTCCGGTAATGTCTAGTCCGGTAATGTCTGTAATTCTTTTACGCACTTTGACAAGCAATTGTGCTATTGCTTCCACTCTGGTACAAATTGTTGTTTTAGGATGAAAATGTGGAAAAAACCCATTCAATGATTTTGAGAGTTGGTTTCAGGATACATAGTCACAATATTCTGAGCATCACTGTGTGACAAATGAAATTGTCGTCGCAGCGCCCGATGTCCTTGATGAAAAAACTCATGTGATATACGTGCCTGCTGTTTAATGTCTGGCACCTGCACAGTCATTGTAGTAGAATTTGGGGGGTCAGAAACCAAAGAGTCCACTCGAGCATTGCCTTCTGCAATAAACCCAGGCAAATTAGTATGATTTCTTACATGTAAAACATAAAACAATGCAGTTCGGATTTGAATTTCTTGCCACAGAGCTCGCAGCAATTCAAAAACACACTGATTACATATATGCTCTATAACAGATCTATCCAATTGCTTTACAATGCCAGCTACATATGCTGAATCAGTAACTAAATTAAAGGGAATGGGAAAATTCTGAAATACTTCTAATACAGCTCGTAATTCTACCACCTGAGGTGAACCCTTTTGTTGTACTACCATAGATTCCCACTTGCCCTCAAAATACCAGACAAGGCCCGCCTTGCCTGTTTTCCCAGATCCATCTGTAAAAATGGTAATTCCATCCACAGGAGTGTCTGCGCACCACACTCCTGTGGCAATTGGAAGTTCCGCACTCAATTTTATAACAGGATGGGAGGGCAAGTGGTAAACAACCTGTCCCGAGAAATTCTCCATGGCTGTTTGCAAAGCAAAGCTATTAGCCATACACCACTCGAAATACTGAGCTGGAATAGGAACGGTTAGTGATGCAGGATCTCTGGCCACAAGCTCCTGACATCGCATCCGTCCTTTGATGAATAATCTGTGCCAATAGCTCTGTAACGGATCTGATCATTCTGAATTCCATTGACCAATTATTGCATACGGAATTTGCCTATCAAACAAAGTGATAATTTGTATTTCCTGATTCAAATCAATACAATGTACAAATTTGGAATGTAGCCTGCTTTCTACTTCTGTAATCAGTTGCTGTACCTCTGCAGTAGTCTGTCGTGGTGCTGTTAAATTTGTGTCCTTTGCTAACAATTGGAATAGAGACTGCAATTGTGACAACGTAAGCCCCAAGTACGTCCGCAGCCATAACTTGAGCCTTATGTTCCACACTTGCACTCGTTCCACAACGGCCGTTTGCCACAGGTCCAAGGCTTGGCAGCCGCGCAAGTTAACCCCGCGTGGAAACACCAGTCCTGCACTCCCTGCGGTTCAGGCTGCGAGTTGACTGCTTAGGCCTGGAACTGGTTGGGAAGATTCATTTGTGTCAGCACACATTTCCTCCCCGCGTTCTTCCTCCATTTTCCCTGCGCTCTGCAGCTGGTTGTTATCAGCTGACCTTGAGCATTATACTTAGACCTGCACAGCTTCACAAAATGCCCTAGCTTCCCACAGCAATGACACATCAAAACAGAGTTATCTCTCCCACTCAGCTTCAACTTCTTAAGGCAGTTTTTCTTAAAGTGACCTTCTTGCTCGCATGTATAACAATGATGAACTACCTTAATTGCTGCCGCAAAAGTTTTTGCTAAATGCTCCATCTGAAATGTGGTGGTTCCTACTTTCCCACAAGCATCCATTAGCTCAGGTAAGGTGGGGCCACGATTTGCCATCCCTGCAATAACTTTCCTGCAATCCTCATTTGTGTTGTCCTTCGCTAACTGTAGTGGCAATGCTTCTTTTACAATTTTCCAATCTAACAGTTGCCAAATATTTCTTCCCTCAGGACCCGCACCCACAATCACCGGATATGCTTGTGGAATTATAACTCCTTCTAATAACGCATCTCGAATGATCCCTTTCCATTTCACTCCTCCCTCACCTCCCCCCACTTCCCCTGTATACGCAGGCGGACGCTGACCCTCTCCCTCACCTCCCACATTACCAGATGGACGCAAACCTCCCCCCCTGCCCTGATCTAAAGGTGGAGTAGGGAATTACGAAGGAGGTTGAGGTGGCCCTAATACTTGTCCCGAACACAGAGGGGGGGGTTGGGGGAGACATAGTCACGTGTCTCGAGGCGTTGGCTGAACGGTGCTGCTGCAATTCTGTTTTTAATTCTTCCAGTTGTCTACCAAGCTCTGTCATGTCAATTTCGTGTCCATTTCGTGATGGTAACAGTCCTTTAAGTCCTTGTGACTCTGGTACTGCTGACTCCGTAAATGGCGAATCCGGTAAAGGTGGATACGAAGCAGGTTTACCCTCCTTCTTGTCCTCCTGCTCAGCCTCATCCGTAGAGAGATCAATGAGAGGAGGGGGTTTCGGAGGGGGTTTCGGCCAAGTCTCCTGTTCAGCGTCTGAATCAATTAGTCCAAATCGAGTTTGTGTTTTAGGGCGCACTACCGGTTCTGATGGATCTGTATCTATTTTACTTGTTCCCCGCTCCTCAGCTTTTTTCGGAGCCGTCTGTACCCACGGCGGTAAAGGAGCTGCCACCGGTACAGCCACCGGGGCCGTGGGAGGTGTTGGTCCTGCAAACAGTGAGTGGGTAGCAGACGTCTGCGGTCCTAAAGCCATAAAAGCTGTATGTGTGACTTCTCTCTCTGCTTTTATTCCTTTTAACGCTTCGCTAACCAGCCTCCATGTAGCAGACAATTTAAAGGCTTCCTTATCACCACTTGACACTGCATTCCAGAGAGAGTCACCAATCTTCTCCCATAAAGGCACTTCAAAGACATCATTAAAGGTTGTAAAATGTCCTTTATCTTTTGCCCAAGACAGTAACTGCTTTAACGCAGCTTCGTCGTATTTAATTCCTCTCTCAGAGAGTATATGTTGGAGGAGTTTCACCACTGCCACTTCTGTCTTGGTCAGGGTAGACCCCATCTCCTCCCCCAGCTGCCTGGGAAGCCCTACCCAGGTTTTCCTTTGCTAGCAAAACTCAGGCTTACCGCATCCGTTTCCCAGTGCGAACCGCATCCGTTTCTTTTTCCCGGTGCGAAAATCCAGTGCCGGGGCAGCACTCTACAGCTGGCTTCCTCTCATCCCCCTTTCGGTCCGTTGTCCGCTGCTTCTCCGCAGTCTCCGGGCCGAAGAGTCCCTATTCAGGGTGCCACTTGTCAGTGTTCACGAGAGGGCACGGAGTAAATGCATGCAGACCAATATGATCGTTAAGCAGATCTCGTTTATTTACGTATCTGAGGGTACATTTATACTATTCTATTGAGGGTACATTTATACTATTCTATTTTTGTACACGCTCTGTGTACATGTCATTTCTATTATGATTGGTTAGTATGCTTTGTTCACACGCCTCTATATTAGTTCTGATTGGCTTATGCTAAAAAGTTATATCTTGCAGGTGCAGCATTCTTTCTTATTTTTCAACTTCCCCATATCTTATTTTTCTCATAGCCAAGGTCCTCGTTCTGTATTATAATTGGTCAGTTCATTACCACCCCCTGGCCATGCCTGGACATAGCTCGTTCAGTACGTGACCATTGTCCCGTGGGAACCCCACAATAACACCCACAAGATATCTGCCTTTTCATTCTTTCTCTATGATTATAGTAAAATTTATATAAGAAAATTAATGTAAAATGTTCTTTAGCAAATCAGAGGAACTACAGTTGCTTTCTCCTAACACATCTGTAAACTAATAAAATGTATTAAGCACATTTAGGCTTATATAAAGCCTAAATTTGGTTTGGCCCAAACCAGGCCAATTAGTCTTAGAGAAACCAAGGTCACTGCTAAATTCCTCACTGCTTATGAGTGAAGAGCCGAAGGGGGGTCGCACCTGCAGGGAGGAGCAGACAGGGCAGGTGACCCAAGATTGACCAACGAGGTATTCCATCCCATACACGTCATTCTCACTTTCCTATTTATCACTAACCCACTGCCTCCTGGAGGTGGGGCCCAGGAGGGAGGGGCCCTCCTGTCTCTCACTGATTGGTACCAGCTTTGCCAATTCTCCAGTTAAAACCCTGCAGGTGTGATGGCAGGGGAGCTATTGCATTTTCTCCTCTGCCCGTGCTGGAGGGAGCTACTGCATTTTCCCCTCTGCCCGTGCTGGGGGGAGCAACTCTGCCTGAGGAGGATTTCCAAGCTCTCAGTCTTGGCTTTGTATATATTTGTATATATTTGTATATATTTGTATATATTTGATTATTTCTATTTTTATTGTTATTATACTCTTTTTCATTATTATAGTTTATTAAAACTGTTTTAACTTTCCAACCCATAAGTCTCTCTCCCTTTTCCCTTTCCCTTTCCCTTAGGGGGGGGAGAGGGTTAACAGAGAGCATCTGCCACCTGATTAATAGCTGGCCCAGCTTTAAACTGTGACAGATTTATTGGTGCCCAACATGGGGCTCGAGAGAAGCTCCAACAGGTTGCTCTGATAAGTTGAATCCTGGCTCTGGTGGGAGGAGACCCAGAGGGCTCAGCTGAGAGAATATCAGATTTCTTCCTTTGAGATTTAAGAGGGGTTGGAAAGTTAAAACAGATAGTGAAGATGGTGATGTCATTTTTGAATGCTGTGTTATCTCATCTTTTTATGGAGTTTCTTTCACAATTGAGTATTGCAATGATGCCTTACCTGCCGTGGGCACTGTGTTATTGCTTGCTTCTTATGAATGTTTACATGCAGTTTAGCAGTGGGCGCTGGTCGAAATGTATTGTTTTGGTATGGGGTTTGATACTGATTTATGCTGTGATAAACTGGGCAGTTAATATTCCGATCTCTTATCTCTATGACACAATGATGGGCAGCTTTAATCGCGAATCAGTAGCAGCGACTTCATCTGCACGCTCCAGGCGTCCTTTAGCAGATTCTGTTAATGATTACACTTCCAGTTTTACTTTGGGAAATAGTACCTTCTCCTTTTCTGCCAAGCTGATTCCACTAGATTTTGCGAAATTAGGATGGTGCTGTCTAGGTGGCATGTTTTTATTTTTGGTTGTCCTGAATGTGTTTCTGATGTGGGATAAGATTAAATATCGGTGCAGGGACAGTTGTAGGTGTTATGCTGCCACCTCAGATCCTACAGTGTGTACTGCCGCTACAGCCTCAGATCCTACAGTGTGTACTGCCGCTACAGCCACTAAACCCACTGAAACCTTGGCAGCCTCTACCACAGCTGCTACATCCCCCAAGATGGCCACTGCAGCTACTCAGACTCTCAGCACTCCCACGACAGCCACTGCATCTACTCAGACCCCAGCATCTATCGAATCTTTACCAATTGCTCCTGTAACCAGGAAGAAATACCAAAAGAAATCAGCTCATGAAGTGAAGGATGATGACTCAGAGCCTTCTAAGTCAGAGCCATCATATGACCCAGGTGAGGGCCCTTCTCAGGCAGAGTTAGGGCCTGACACAGATGGGGGTTTCCTCCATCGTCCTTTTAAAGCAGACCCATCACAGAAAAAAGGTCCTTCTAAAGCAGAACTATCACAAGAGGACTTGGACGTAGAGATAACCTACCACTCCTTATCCCTGAAGGACCTGAGAAATATAAGGAAAGGCTTCAGCCGTTATGACGGTGAACCTATTATTACCTGCTTGCTCCGATGCTGGGATAATGGGGCAGATAGCATGCAATTAGATGGCAGAGAAGCCAGACAGTTGGGATCCCTGTCCAGAGATGGTGGTATTGATAAGGCGCTCGCAAGAAAGTCAAACACTATCAGTCTCTGGAGGCGACTCTTGTCAGCTGTAAAGAGCAGGTATCCCTATAAAGATGATGTTATGAGCCACCTGAGCAAATGGACCACTATAGAAAAAGGTATTAACTACCTTAGAGAACTAGCTGTGCAAGAGATCATTTATAGACACCCACGGGACATTGTAGATCCTGTAGATCCTGATGAAGTGGAATGCAACCGATCCATGTTCCGGAAGGTTGCGAAGAATGCTCCACCGACATATACCCATACATTGTCAATATTAGTATGGGGAGAAGATGATATGGCACGTTCTACTGTGGGCGAAATGGCTAACTGTATGCGACAGTATGAAGATAGTATTTCTTCCCCACTGCAGGCACGCATCTCGGCTGTGGAAAAACTGACTAAGGAAAACAAGGACTCATTTAAACAACTGTCAGACAAACTGTCCAGGATCGAGAATAAACTTGACTCTCTACCTACACAGACGCACGTTGCAGCTGTTAAGAGAAAACGTTCTCCTACAGGACCAGCTCAAAGGAAACGGAACACATCACGAGGTATCCTGTGGTTTGCCCTGCGTGGTTATGGGGAGGACATGAACAGATGGCATGGACAACCTACCAGTACCCTACAGGCACGAGTACGTGAGTTGCAAGCTAAAAGAAATACCAGAGAGAATTTTTCTAGAAGGATGGCTGCTCCAGTTACCAGTGAGCAGGACCCCAGCCAGGGTAGATGGGCCTCAAATCACTTTTTCCCAAGTGTGAATAGGAGAAATGAAGGTCCAGTCCCTGTGAGCAGCACGAATCCATTTCTTAATTAGGGGGGCCCTGCCTCCAGCCAGGTGGAGGAGAGGGACAACCGAGTTTATTGGACTGTGTGGATTCGATGGCCTGGCAGATCAAAACCACAAAGGTATCGAGCCCTGGTAGACACTGGTGCACAGTGCACCCTAATGCCATCGGATCATAAAGGGGCAGAATCTATCAGCATTTCAGGAGTAACAGGAGGATCTCAAGTGTTATCTGTATTGGAGGCCGAAGTGAGCCTAAATAGGAATGAATGGAAAAAGCACCCCATTGTGACTGGCCCAGATGCTCCGTGCATCCTTGGCATAGACTACCTCAAGAGCGGGTATTTCAAGGACCCAAAAGGGTATAGATGGGCCTTTGGTATAGCAGCTGTAGAGACTGAGGACATTCAACAGCTGTCTACCTTGCCTGGCCTCTCAGAAGATCCTTCTGTTGTGGGGTTGCTGAAGGTTGAAGAACAACAGCTACCAATTGCTACTGCCACGGTGCACCGACGACAATATCGCACCAATCGAGACTCCCTGATCCCCATTCATAAACTGATTAGACAATTAGAAAATCAAGGAGTGATTGGCAAGACTCGCTCACCCTTTAATAGTCCTATATGGCCAGTGCGAAAGTCTGATGGAGAATGGAGATTAACTGTGGACTATCGTGGCTTAAATGAAGTTACACCACCGCTGAGTGCTGCTGTGCCAGACATGCTAGAACTTCAATACGAACTGCAGTCAAAGGCAGCCAAGTGGTACGCCACCATAGACATTGCTAATGCATTTTTCTCTATTCCTTTGGCACCAAAGTGCAGGCCACAGTTTGCTTTTACCTGGAGAGGTATCCAGTATACCTGGAATCGACTGCCCCAGGGGTGGAAACACAGTCCTACTCTTTGCCATGGACTGATCCAGACTGCACTAGAAGAGGGTGGAGCTCCAGAACATTTGCAATACATTGATGACATCATTGTGTGGGGTGATACAGCAGCAGAAGTTTTTGACAAAGGGGAGAAAATAATCCAAATTCTTCTGAAAGCTGGTTTTGCCATAAAAAGAAGCAAGGTCAAGGGACCTGCCCGGGAGATCCAGTTTTTAGGGATTAAATGGCAAGATGGGCGTCGCCAGATCCCGATAGAGGTGATCAACAAAATAACAGCTATGTCCGCACCAACTAACAAAAAGGAAACACAAGCCTTCTTAGGCGTTGTGGGTTTCTGGAGAATGCATATTCCAGATTACAGCCAGATTGTACGCCCTCTTTATCAGGTGACCAGAAAGAAGAATGATTTTCAGTGGGGCCCTGAACAACAACAGGCTTTTGAACAGATTAAACAAGAAATTGTGCATGCAGTAGCCCTTGGACCAGTCCGTACGGGACAAGATGTTAAAAATGTGCTCTACACTGCAGCTGGGGACAATGGTCCTACCTGGAGCCTCTGGCAAAAAGTACCAGGGGAGACTCGAGGTCGACCCCTAGGATTTTGGAGTCGAGGATACAAGGGCTCCGAGGCCAATTACACCCCAACTGAAAAAGAGATACTGGCAGCATATGAAGGAGTTAGAGCTGCTTCAGAGGTAATTGGTACTGAAGCACAACTTCTCCTAGCACCTCGATTACCAGTACTAGGCTGGATGTTCAAGGGTAAGGTTCCCACTACCCATCATGCAACTGATGCGACGTGGAGTAAATGGATTGCATTAATTACACAGAGGGCTCGAATAGGAAACCCTAATCGCCCAGGAATCTTAGAAGTGATCATGGACTGGCCAGAAGGCAAAGACTTCGGAATGCCACCAGAAAAGGAGGTGACAGGTGCTGAAGAAGCCCCACCATATAATGAACTACCAGAGGATGAGAAGCAGTATGCCCTGTTCACCGATGGATCCTGCCGTCTTGTAGGAAAGCATCGGAAGTGGAAAGCTGCTGTATGGAGTCCCATACGACGAGTCGCAGAAGCCACAGAAGGACAAGGTGAACTATTTTTAGCTCGGTGGGCTCATGACACTTCAGGTCATCAAGGGAGAGACGCAACATACAGATGGGCTCGTGACCGAGGGGTGGACTTAACCATGGACTCTATTGCACAGGTTATCCATGATTGTGAAACATGCGCCGCAATTAAGCAAGCCAAACAGTTAAAACCTTTGTGGTATGGGGGGCGGTGGTTGAAATATAAATATGGGGAGGCCTGGCAAATTGACTATATCACACTCCCTCAAACCCACCAGGGTAAACGTTATGTGCTTACCATGGTGGAGGCGACCACCGGATGGTTGGAAACATACTCTGTGCCCCATGCCACTGCCCGGAACACTATTCTGGGCCTCGAAAAGCAAATCTTGTGGCGACACGGCACACCAGAGAGAATTGAGTCGGACAATGGGACTCATTTCAAAAACAGTCTCATAGACAACTGGGCCAAAGAGCATGGCATCGAATGGGTATATCACATCCCCTATCATGCACCAGCCTCTGGGAAAATTGAACAGTATAATGGGCTGTTAAAAACTACCCTGAAAGCAATGGGGGGTGGAACCTTTAAAAAGTGGGATAAACATCTGGCACAAGCTACCTGGTTAGTTAACACCAGGGGCTCTATCAATAGAGCTGGCCCTGCTCAGTCAGACCTTCTACATACAGTAGAAGGAGATAAAGTCCCTGTGGTGCATGAAAGGAATCTATTGGGAAAAACTGTCTGGGTTCTTCCTGCTACGGGCAAAGGTAAACCCAGTCGTGGGATTGCTTTTGCTCAGGGACCTGGATGTACTTGGTGGGTGATGTTGCAAGATGGTGAAGTCTGATGTGTCCCTGAAGGTGATGTGATTCTGGGTGAGACTACTTAAGTCTGAACTGTATGTTGTTGCTGCATAAGTGTCTTTCAGGTTAAGACAGTGGTGATGAGACCGGAGCTAGCTTCATCAAGTGGCGTCCAGTAACCTCCTCGAGTCTGACATCTTTAACCTGCAACCCGTGGGCACGAACCATGACAAAAGAGAGACTGCTAGCCAGAGAGACTGCTGAGAGACTGCTGGCCAGATGGAAACCCACAATCCTGAACCAAATGAACTTAATGAACTTTTTGTATAGAGATGAATCATAAACTAGTGATATGTGTATATATATTTGAAAATGAAAAGGTAGTGGTGATCTGAGTATGACATGAATGGTATGGAATAAGGGGTGGAATGTCCTGGTTTGGCCCAAACCAGGCCAATTAGTCTTAGAGAAACCAAGGTCACTGCTAAATTCCTCACTGCTTATGAGTGAAGAGCCGAAGGGGGGTCGCACCTGCAGGGAGGAGCAGACAGGGCAGGTGACCCAAGATTGACCAGCGAGGTATTCCATCCCATACACGTCATTCTCACTTTCCTATTTATCACTAACCCACTGCCTCCTGGAGGTGGGGCCCAGGAGGGAGGGGTCCTCCTGTCTCCCACTGATTGGTACCAGCTTTGCCAATTCTCCAGTTAAAAGCCTGCAGGTGTGATGGCAGGGGAGCTATTGCATTTTGCCCTCTCCCCGTGCTGGGTGGAGCTATTGCATTTTCCCCTCTGCCCGTGCTGGGGAGAGCTACTGCATTTTCCCCTCTGCCCGTGCTGGGGGGAGCAACTCTGCCTGAGGAGGATTTCCAAGCTCTCAGTCTTGGCTTTGTATATATTTGTATATATTTGTATATATTTGATTATTTCTATTATTATTGTTATTATACTCTTTTTCATTATTATAGTTTATTAAAACTGTTTTAACTTTCCAACCCATAAGTCTCTCTCCCTTTTCCCTTTCCCTTTCCCTTAGGGGGGGGGGAGAGGGTTAACAGAGAGCATCTGCCACCTGATTAATAGCTGGCCCAGCTTTAAACCGTGACACCATGCCTGGACATAGCTCGTTCAGTATGTGACCATTGTCCCGTGGGAACCCCACAATAACACCCACAAGATATCTGCCTTTTCATTCTTTCTCTATGATTATAGTAAAATTTATATAAGAAAATTAATGTAAAATGTTCTTTAGCAAATCAGAGGAACTACAGTTGCTTTCTCCTAACACATCTGTAAACTAATAAAATGTATTAAGCACATTTAGGCTTATATAAATACAAGAGAACATTATATATACACACAGATATACACATTATATATATGCATATATATGTCTGAAGCAATGCCTACTGCACATGTTAGTCATCATGCTAATATCTGCAAGTTTGGGTGTATGAGAAAGGCAGTAAGATATGTAAGAATATGTATGATAAAAGAATAGATCAATACGAAAGGCAGAATTAGGATAGATGCATGTAACAAACAACTGCATTATTTTAGCAGATGGGAAAACGCAGTGTGACTAATATATCAGAATATTTAAAACATATCTTTAGGCTTTCTTTAGAAAGGCTTTTGAGATTTGAGCAAGAAAAATATTTCTTTGTATGATCTTATTAACTGCTCTCTTATCGGCCTGAAATCTACAATTATTAAAAACGATAGCATTAAAATAAAGGTAATGTTCAACGTTGGATTTATAATCATGAATTGGAAGCTTAAGAAAACCAAACAAACTATATTATAAAACATGAGATTCAATCTAGGGAGTTTAGACAGAAATAAGGTTTCATATAAACTGTAAATAGTTTGGATTTTAGTCTATTCAGCAAAATTGTTAGGTTTCAAGGTTACTATGTGGGCTGAGACTACAGACGAAGAACAAAGCAAATGGTTCAGTTTCAATAGGAAATATAATAAAAGCTCTTTATCTAAAAGCCATCAGGGACAAGCACTCAATACAAGTTAACAAGCAGGAACTGATAAGATAACATTTATATGAGGTCAGAAGTCAAATGCCAGTCAAAGGCTTTTAACCTCTTGGGTCATAAACAGGAATAGTTAAAACACACAGATAGTTATTTATCCAATTTAAAAGGTATCTGATCATTGTGAGTGAATGACGGTATGATTTAACCAATTGGGATTTATAGAAGAGGAACTCTGCTCTATAGTTGTTAAAATAAAATGCAAAGCTTCAAGCCTATAATAATTCTTTTTTTTTTTTAATTTGCCTGTCTCATAAATCTAGAAATCAAAGCAGATAGGCAACCAAAATGATAAACATTGTCTTAAAACAGACCCATACTCAGTCAATATGTGGATTGATCTGTGCAATCCAAGACTTGTTTAATGATTCAATAGACTAAATATTTACAGTCAACATACATAAAAGAACAATAACCATCCTCCCTATTGTGGTGTTAATGCCACTGGAGTTTTGTTTTGTTGCTTTTCTTCAAGTCCACTCAAGTAAAAAGGAACCTTGTTCCAGGGTAAATATGATGGGATTTCCCTTCATAAAAAAAAAACAGGTTTTAACATTAAAAATACATAATTTTAAGTGCATAAATATCGCAGGTATATTTAGAAGAGCTTTAATTATATTTCTAATCTAGTCAGTGAATAGTTATTTCTCCTTTAAATAGTTTTTATTTCCTCTTGTAGATTTACTCTCCAAATTCTGTAATTTGCCTACATTTACATCCAAATGTGCATTCTGAAGGTAATACTAAAAAATTACCAGATAAAATATATCTCTCTTCCTAGAGAGAAACAGGGATTCATGGATGGCCTTTTTAGGCCCATTGTTTCTTTAAACATAGTTCACTATACACAAGGTGAACATTGTGGATTTAAAATGCTTTAAAATATTTATCAGAAGTATTTTATCATCATATTCAAATGACACACTCACCTTATTGACAATCTCTGTTCTGAATGTCCATTTGCTTCATGAAAGCCCCTCAAGCAGAACAAGGACTAACCTTTTTCATTCATTTAATGTTAGGAAAAAACCAAGCAACCTTAATCAGCATTCTGACTGCATCATAAACTAACAAATAATTTACTACTCTGAGCACTGCATTCCATTAAAAGCTCATTAAATTTTCTGTTCTCCAATGGGAGCTTTAGTTTTTGAACCGCATGCTTTTGCTTCAAATTATCATTTATTCAATTATTTGTAAAATGTTTTTCAAAGCATAGGTGAGAATTTCAGTACCTATATGCACAAAAGACATAGGAAAATAGAACCCTGATTTTGATTTCTATTATAAATTCAACAACCTGGGGGGGTGCAAAGGGAAACTACTTTGCTAGATTCTAATCTAAGCAGTTTAACTTTGGTGAAACATACCCTACCATGGAGATGAAATGTGAGTGATTTAGGCATGCATATGTTTTGAAGATTGGCAGGGGGAATATAACAGAGTAGTGTTTTGTCCTATAAATTGGAAGTAATTGCTTATTGGGGGAAAAAAAGTCCTTTCTATTTTATTGTTGTAAACAATGAACAATTTGAGTTACAGAGTACAAAACTTCTTGCCTGTCCTAAATATAAGGCACTATAGGGGAGGGCTCATGGGGGAGGAAAAAGCTCAGATATTCTTCCTCAGTCTTGAATACTAAGCTGCACATAATTGTTATATTTAATAAGTAAAATGCTAGAAAATGTCAGACCCTAAATTAATATGCATCTTTGGACCGCTAATTGTGCTCATTGCAAATTTGGGTCATTTTGCATGAGTGACTCTAATGTAGGGCTGAAATTGCCATATAGCACAGTGGATTCTTGATTCCCTGTGCTAATCCTGAACTCAGTGATTGTGTCAGGTGCAGTTCTGTATGCTCCAGCAGCTGGTTCATCCTCATCAATGCAAATAAAGCAACTCCTACAATCAAAGCTTTTCGAGTCTAAAGTCTGATTACTGAGGGCAGGCTAAAGCACTGCATGGACTTACTTTCAAATCACACGAACTGACAAGGCAACTGTAATGTCCCTCTGGTTCAAAATCAGTCTTTTGCCAAACAAAACAAAAAATCGGGGAGATCCATCAGTATGGGGGTATAAAAAATCTAGGTAGGTCTTCGTGGTTGGTGGTAAAATAAATAAAAAAATAACCCCTGAACTTGAATAAAAGTCTTCACTAGCAATAATTAAAGCAATATTATACTTATGAAAAAGATGGGCAGCCAATGATTATATGTAAAGCATGGGCTGTTTCTTTCCTCAAGGACATTTCCTAAGGACTATTTCAATGTGTCCATTCATTTCCATGGGCAAAATGCAGCTGCCGTCCTTGGGCCATCCTGTCCCTCAGGCTCTGCCCCGACAACAGCCCGGCTCAACTTTGTGCCTCTCCCCTGCTCTTTAGGGCTCTTCCCCATTGCCTTCCCCTGCGGGAGGGGTTACTTGGCCACAGAAGGAGACAGGCCAATTATTATCTCTTCGAGCCAATTGTTATCTCTTCTCCCACCCAACCAGATGGTTTGCTGGTTTGGCTCTGAAGTTGGATGCCCTTCTGCGCCTTCCCCCCCCCCGGGTGCTTATACCCACACACAGTTGTGCATGTGTGTCCATGCATGCGTGTGTGTGGGGGCCCTACCTCCTACCCTCCTCAGGTGGTGGGCAGGAGCCCGCGCCAGCATCCCAAGTGAGAAGGTCTAAATACTTTAGGTCATTTGCATGCGAGATAGCCCCCCCTCTGCTCGCTTCTCATGCTAATTGGGACGCCTGCACTTTGTAGTCTTAGATTGTTCTCGAAATGAGTCGGTGGTCCCCCAAGGGGTGTCTGGTGGTCGAGATCCCCCCTAGTTGTGGTGTCTGCTGTATGACCCCGTGTGGGAATCTGGCCCTTCCTTTTTAGCATTGTCTCAGAAATCGTAAACCACGTGCTCGGGCGACATCTTATGGCGGCTGCCTGGAATGCCTGAGCCTGGCAATGTAAGATGGCGCAATAAGCTAGGCGCCCGCCCTCCACCCGCCTCCGGATGTGTGTCTCCGGTGACAGCCTGGCAAGGGGCCAATCCTACGGCGCAGGCACCGGACATGTCCCGCCTTCGGACCTGTGATTGGTGCGAACTGTTGACTGACGGCTCCCAGTCACATGACTCTGCCGAAAAACTCTATAAAAGAGGCTGGATCACTTCAACACGTGGGACCCTCACCGCCATCTTCCAAGTAGGAAGGAGGTATTTCCCGCGGGACGCCGCTGGATCTCAGGGTGGTGAATATTTTCTTTTTCTTTCTCTTTCAACTGTTTTCTCTGTTTCTTTCTTTCTTTTACCTCTCTCTCTCTCTTTTCCTTGAATATTGAGTTGCCTCAGTGTTGGACCTAATAAAGTCAGAGCCAAGTTTGTTGATACCGTGCCTCGGTTGTGCTTTGTCTGAACTCAAGGATCACGAATCTTTAATATTTCGGGTCAGGATTTTTTGGGGGTGCTTTACCTACAGGCAGGTTAAGCATACCGGGTGTTCGCATTGAACCAGGCACGCCGCACGTGGGCTGCACTGGAATTATTTATAATTTTCGCGGGCCCTGCGCGCGGGCTGTCTGCATTGAACCAGGCACGCCGCACGTGGGCTGCACTGGAATTACTAATTAGGCGGGTCTCTCTCTCTCTCCCTCTCTCTCTCGGGGAGCAGGGGAGGCGGACGGGGCTGTCTGCATTTTATTTCTAGATTTGCTCCTTTTTTGACTAATTAGGCGGGTCTCTCTCTCTCCCTCTCTCTCTCTCGGGGGGGGGGCGGACGGGGGGGCTGTCTGCATTTTATTTCTAGATTTGCTTTAGAGGCGGACCTTAAATCCGGAACCCGACATTTATAAATTGGCGTAGTCGGCAGGATCCTTGAGTTTTCGGAAGGTATCAATAACTTAGAGAGAATGGGTGCAATTCTGAGTGCATTTGATGTAACGCAAGAGCAGGAGTTGGAGGACTCGGCACAGACGCCGCAGACAAAAGAGCTTTTGGTGCAGTTGTTGCAAGATCGGTTGGTAACTTTAGAGGAGAGAAACTGTGAATTGGAGGAAAGGGTTAAAACTCTGCAGGATGAAGTAGAGAATGAACAGGAGAATGTAAGGTGTTTGCAGGAGGCTTTTGTGGAGAACTTACGTATTTGTGACTGCAGAGGGCGACGGAGTCGTGCACAGGCAGCTGATGCAGCCCCGTCCCCTGGTGATGATCACAAAGGGGATGGTTTGTACCGCAAGGAGGAACCAGAGGAAGCGGGGACACGATGTGATTTACCGCAGGGTCCTACGCAACCCCTTCGACCTCTGGTTAAGGTCGAATATGCTTATGAGGATAGTGAGGACCATAATCCTAAGATGGTTACTAAGGAGGTGCCGTACACAGCAACTGAATTGGCTAAGTTGAAAAGGGATTTTTCACGCAGTCCAAAGGAGTCTGAGACAGAGTATGTGTGGAGAGTGTTGTTAACTGGTGGTGATCAGATTCTGTTGAGTGAAAGAGAAGCTGAGGGATATCGGGGACCTGGAGTGTTTTTGACTACTGGTGATAATAGAGCCCCTTGGTCTCTCACTCAGCGAGCAGCTTATTGGGCTGGAGGTTTGAATCCCTTGGAGAGGGGAGATCCTCTTGCGCTTACAGGCTCGGTGGATCAGCTTGTGGAGAATGTGCACAAGGCGGCTTGTTTGCAAATGATGTATGATCGGGAATTGAAGCTTAGGCAGGAATCCCCAATGATGATACCGGTAGATCCTGAGAGGATGACTCCCCTGGTTAGAGGTTTGCCTGATTCATTGAAACCCTTAGGAATTCAATTGCAAGGCACTATCAGAAATACCCCTCAGAGTGCACGGGTGACAGCTGCTTTAACTGGAGTTTTAACCCCGGATCGCCGTACCCCAGAACAGAAGGTGTGGACTTGGGGGGAAGTAGCTCAAGAATTGATTAACTATGGGCGAAAATATGGTCCCATGAAATCGGAATCTAAAACTGTGAGGTGTGCGGAGGCGAAGTTTCCTCCAACGAGGCCCTCTCCCCCGAACCCGGTGAATTCAAAGAAAGATACTATATCTCACAGGAAAGCATTGTGGTTGATAGGAAAACATAAGGGAATACCCCTGAAGTGTATGAATGGGCTTAATACAGAACAGTTGGAGAAAATGGTACTAGGGTGGTCAGAGAGAGGCACGAAAGTAATTACCACTGATGAGGGATGGGTGATTAAACCACCAGAAAAACCACCAGCTAGTGTCCCTGGGGGAAGGTGCGAAATTCCCTCTGCTCCACCTTGGGTGGAGCAGGAGGTAGTTTTTAAATCTTCCCCCAGAAGGGAGGAAAACTAGTTCCTTCGCTCGTCTCTCGTGAGCGGATGGGCGAAGGGTGGATGCACATTAGACAGCTCACCCTCACCCCTCGAGGTGATTTGATTTCATATTGTGTGGTGGGACCTAAACAAATACCTATTCCTTTTGTAGTGGACACTGGTGCTCAAATCTCTGCTATACAGGAGGATGATGCCCATCAATGTGGACTAAAACCTTCAAAAAAATCCCTGATGGTGTCAGATGCATTCGGGAATGTTAAGGCACAGACGTTAGTGAGAACCTCTCTCAGACTCCCTGGGGAAGACACACCGATTACTGTAGAAATGGTAATGGGAGAATTCCCTTCAAATCTATTGGGAATGGATGTCTTAAAGGGCCGTAAGTGGACAGACAATAAGGGAGGTAACTGGATATTTGGAGTTGCCAAACTAAATTTGAGACTCCTGATTCCAGCCCCTCCCCTTCCCCCATCTACAGTGACTAATGTGAAACCATATTCTCTACCCCTGGGAGCCAGAGAGGGCATAGCCCTTGTTTTGACAGAATTGCGGGAACAAGGAATTATAGTTCCCACGCACTCGCCTTACAACTCTCCGGTATGGCCAGTGCGAAAACCAAATGGGAAATGGCGACTGACGATTGATTATCGTCGATTGAATGCCAATACAGGACCCCTAACTGCTGCTGTGCCTAACATTGCTGAACTCATTAGTACCATTCAGGAGCAAGCCCACCCTATTTTGGCAACTATTGATGTTAAAGATATGTTTTTCATGGTTCCTCTCCAACCAGAGGATCAGGCTCGCTTTGCCTTCACTTGGGAAGGACAGCAATATACATTTACAAGGTTACCTCAAGGGTTTAAACACTCCCCAACTCTGGCACACCATGCCCTGGCCAGGGAGTTGGAACAAATCCCTCTGGAAGAGAATGTCAAAACTTATCAATACATTGATGATGTGCTAATAGGGGGAGACCAAATTGAATCTGTGGGCAGGATGCAATCAGCAATTATCACACACCTGGAAGGGTTGGGATTGCAAGTCCCACCTGAAAAGGTTCAATTGCCTGCAAATGAAGTTAAATTTCTGGGAATCTGGTGGAAAGGAGGAACCATGTGCATTCCAGATGATACTCTGCTAGCCTTAGACCAGGTAAAATTACCTACCTCAAAACGAGAACTGCAGCAAGCACTAGGAACTTTGGTATTTTGGCGAAAACATATCCCTGATTTTTCCATAATAGCTAGGCCGTTGCATAATTTGTTACGGAAAGGTGTCTCTTGGGAGTGGACCCCTGTCCATGAGGAAGCTTTACAACTACTGATATTTGAGGCTTCTAGTCACCAAGCCTTAGGTCCAATTCATCCTACCGATCCCATCCAAATTGAATGGGGGTTTGCTGAATCTGGACTATCACTTCACTTCTGGCAAAAGGGACCAGAGGGACCCCCGAGACCTGTTGGCTTTTATTCTCGTAGTTTTAAAGACGCAGAGAAACGTTACACAGTATGGGAAAAGGGATTATTTGTGGTAAGCTTAGCGCTACGAGAGGCCGAGCGCACCATTCGCCAGCAACCAATCATTCTCAGAGGCCCCTTTAAGGTAATAAAACCAATTTTAGCAGGGACCCCACCCCCTGACGGGGTGGCACAACGAGCATCTGTGCGGAAATGGTATGCACAAATTGAACATTATTGTGGTATCTTTAATGTAACAGAAGGCACACCTAAAAAATTAGCTATACAGGAGGAATTCTCTCCAAGTCGTGAGAATAACCTCCCACCTCCTGTCATACAAGTAGCGCCTCCTTTTTCCAAACAATTACTGAATGCCTGGTTTACTGATGCCTCAGCCAAACGTGAGGGAAAAGTGTGGAAGTATCGGGCCGCTGCCTTACAAGCCCAGACTGATGAGAAAATCATAACAGAAGGTGAAGGTAGTGCACAAGTGGGTGAATTAGTTGCGGTTTGGAGTGTTTTCCAACATGAGGCTCAATCTTCCTCTCCTGTCTATATCTATACTGATTCTTTTGCTGTCTTCAAGGGATGCACCGAGTGGCTTCCTTTCTGGGAGAAAAATGGGTGGGAAGTCAACCGGATACCGGTATGGCAAAAGGAAAAGTGGCAGGACATTTTAAGAATTGCCACACAAGGGAATTTTGCCATAGCCTGGGTGGCCTCTCACCAAAGCAGTGACGATCTAACTAGCCAATTGAACAATAAAGCAGATGAATTGTCTCATCTGGCTCCCTTACAAAATGAATCAGTAACAGAAAATTGGGAGAGACTATTGGAGTGGCTACATGTCAAACGAGGACACACAGGAGCCAAAGACCTTTACTGCGAAGCACAGGCTCGAGGCTGGCCTGTCACAAGGGAGAACTGTCGAACATGTATTTCCGGGTGCAGCTTATGCCGTCACCGACTCGACAGACATCCCGTAGACAGCCCTCCCCTACACATTAAAAGCGGAAAAGGACTGTGGGAAACCTGGCAAATAGATTATATTGGACCTTTACGCAAATCAGAAGGAAAGCAATATGTGTTAGTGGGAGTGGAAGTGGTATCAGGACTGGTACAGGCAGAAGCGTTTGCCCGAGCCACCGGGGCAAACACCATCCAAGCCTTAAAAGGATGGTTTAGTTCTTTCCCAAAACCTCAATCGATTCAATCGGATAATGGCTCACATTTTTCAGCAAAGATGGTTCAGGATTGGGCAACTGAAGAGGGAATCAAATGGACTTTCCACACTCCCTACTACCCCCAAGCAAATGGGATAGTGGAAAGGACCAATGGCTTACTAAAGCGATTCCTAAAACCGCATGACCCAGGATGGGCAAACCGGTTATGGGATGCTCTCACTTTGGTGAACAACCGGTGGGGAAAATTTGGCAGCCCGAAAATTACAGCTTTTTATCCGGAGCCCCCGACAATCATACCTGCCCCCAAGGGTCCAGATCACCCCAAAAATTCAGCTTATCATCCAGGACAACCAGTACTGGTAAAACTCCCTACCGTGGGAGAAGTTCCACTGGTACTTGTTGCTCCGTTCAATGAATATGCATGGAAAGCAAAAGATGCCCTGGGAAAGGAGCATAAAATTAATACACGATGGATTGTTCCATCATTTTAACTAAAACCTCATCCGGTCCTTTCACTAATAGGACCGAGAAGTTTCTTTTTCTGTTCCTTTGCAGGTCGGAAGATAGAAGTTCAGAGAAGCAGAAGAAGAAAGCAACATTTAATGGAAGTTTTGATTGAATGTATAGTTTTAAATTGTATAGCCTTAATAATTTTTGCAATGTGCCTTTATCACTATTGACAAATTGTTTTGGGCAGTTGTATGTTGTCTCGCCTATACTGTTCAAAGCCTACCCGGCGAGAACCTTGCTTCCTTGTTCTCAGGTTTAACATGGGGAAAATGAGTTCTTGTTGTTGGGAAAATTGGTTACTCAAGCTTTTAAGCTTATTAATTGCTGGGTGTGTGGTGGACCATTTGGTCTGAAAAGTTGATTGTGGATCTCCATTTCTCTTGCTCATGAGTGGATTGTGAAAAGAATCACCCTCATCTTGGCCTATGCAACACCCTGCTCCTGGTCACTATTGTATTAGTTACAACCAAAAGGGAGGGTGCTACAATCAGTCCCTGGTGGGAGAAGATTTTCTGGTCCCCCACTGATTACACTCACTTTGGGGAAATATTAGGTACAAATTGTGTTTGGAAACAATGAGCAGGAGCATGGTAATGCAAATGGGGATGGAATTAAATTAATTGCATTAACTGTGGTGTGACAGGGAACCCCTTTGGCCTGGGAACCATCTGAGTCAAAGGACTACCGCCCTGCCAGATCATGGCCAAGTCCTTTGCAAATGGGATGCAAACCCTGAAAGGTCATTATTGGTTTTGCGGGCACCATGCATTCAAAATACTACCAAAAAATTGGACTGGGGTATGGTATATTGGGATGATATACTTCATACTTCTAAAAATTGGCAGCTAAGAACTGGGAATCAAATTATATGATCCCCAACGAATTATTGAGTATTATGGACCCGCAACCTGAAACACCAACGAACCAATCAGCGGTGCTCGAGAGCCAATCAAGATTGGCTGGTTCTCGATTACCTGCTAACAAAAGAAGGAGTTTGTGCCAAAGTTAAATGACTGTAATTGTTTCCTGAAAACTGATGATAATGGAAATGTGTTTACACTGTATAACTTTTTCTCATTTTGTTTACATGTTATAGTTGCACTATAACTTTATCAAAAGCTATTTATCATTATTGATGATATTGTTGTTGTTAGACTTCTGTAAAGTAGAAGAGGTGACTCATTCTGTTTATTAGAATGATACCAATCACAAGTCATTGGACTTATCTTTATCTCCTTGTATGCTTTACTCTTCCCTTGTCTTTCTTCAAAACCTATTATCTTTTTCTATCCTTACCTTTTTACATTTCCTTGTCTCTTCCCTTTTCCTTCTTTTAACCTGTTATCTTTTTCTGTCCTAACTTTTCTACACCCCCTGGAATCGAACTTTTCTACACCCCCTGGAATCGAACTACTGACTATATGTTGATGATTTCTGAGCCACGGGGTGGTGTGGGAATCTGGCCCTTCCTTTTGAGCATTGTCTCAGAAATCATAAACCACGTGCTCGGGCGACATCTTATGGCGGCTGCCTGGAATGCCTGAGCCTGGCAATGCAAGATGACGCAATAAGCTAGGCGCCCGCCCTCCACCCGCCTCCGGATGTGTGTCTCCGGTGACAGCCTGGCAAGGGGCCAATCCTACGGCGCAGGAACTGGACATGTCCCGCCTTCGGACCTGTGATTGGTGCGAACTGTTGACTGACGGCTCCCAGTCACATGACTCTGCCGAAAAACTCTATAAAAGAGGCTGGATCACTTCAACACGTGGGACCCTCACCGCCATCTTCCAAGTAGGAAGGAGGTATTTCCCGCGGGACGCCGCTGGATCTCAGGGTGGTGAATATTTTCTTTTTCTTTCTCTTTCAACTGTTTTCTCTGTTTCTTTCTTTCTTTTACCTCTCTCTCTCTCTTTTCCTTGAATATTGAGTTGCCTCAGTGTTGGACCTAATAAAGTCAGAGCCAAGTTTGTTGATACCGTGCCTCGGTTGTGCTTTGTCTGAACTCAAGGATCACGAATCTTTAATATTTCGGGTCAGGATTTTTTGGGGGTGCTTTACCTACAGGCAGGTTAAGCATACCGGGTGTTCGCATTGAACCAGGCACGCCGCACGTGGGCTGCACTGGAATTATTTATAATTTTCGCGGGCCCTGCGCGCGGGCTGTCTGCATTGAACCAGGCACGCCGCACGTGGGCTGCACTGGAATTACTAATTAGGCGGGTCTCTCTCTCTCTCCCTCTCTCTCTCGGGGAGCAGGGGAGGCGGACGGGGCTGTCTGCATTTTATTTCTAGATTTGCTCCTTTTTTGACTAATTAGGCGGGTCTCTCTCTCTCCCTCTCTCTCTCTCGGGGGGGGGCGGACGGGGGGGCTGTCTGCATTTTATTTCTAGATTTGCTTTAGAGGCGGACCTTAAATCTGGAACCCGACACCCCGCTTCTGCACAAGCGTGGTTGATGCCTTGCAAAGTTGTTGCATATGTAGGCTGGCCCCAAGGAAAAGATACCATCCTGCCTCTGCAGGACTTATCTCTTCCTTCAGCCAGACTTGTAAATCACAACAATTAAGGCACAGCAGGGGTATTGTTCTGTTCCCAAGGCCCTTATCTCTTGCCAGACTTGCAGGCCTCTGTAGCACCCATACCCTCCTCCAGCCAGAGTTGTCAAACAAGTTGTTTAAGGCATACAAACTCTGTCCGTCACATACCACAATTCACAGAATTTGGGAACCATCACCAAAAAGAGTGACAGTAAATCAGACCCAACTGGAACACAATTTCTAACAGCTGCTTCAGCCACATAACTGATTCTTGCTCACTCATGCCTCTCTCCCTCCCTTCCCCTAATAGGATTAACAGTCATTTTCCTAAAAACAAATCAGAATTTGTCAAATCATGTGTGACAGTCGATTTGCTCACAATATCTGCTTTCTTCCAGTCCTGAAATAGCACTATCCTCACACAGTTTAATCAAGGCTGATATCGGGCATCTCTGAGTCAAACGTTTGCCTTGGCAAAGCACCTACACCCTCCTTAATTCTTTAAAATTTCCTTAAAACACCTCTTAGCAGATTAAGATCACCAGAGCCTCAGGGACCCTGGCATCCTGATGATGCAATATGTGCACAGTATTATTGTCATGAAAGGCTGCTTAATGATTCTTGTAATCTGCTTTCAACTATGTCGCAGGTTCAATAATCCCCTTTGGAGGCTCTGTGCCATGCCGTGCAGCCCCGGCTGCCATGCCCATGGGGGGCTCCATGGGGCAGCCTGTGGCTCTGCCCTGCTCTCTCCACTCCCCTGCGGGCCCCATGACCACCCCCTCCCCAAGCCCCTCCAAGCCGTCTCCTCCTGCAGCACCCATGCAGCAGGGGGGTTGCTCCTCGCCTGTGGGTCTGTGCCTTTGCCCTTCCCTGTGTGGCTGGGAATGAGGGGGGGAACTCATGGCTTAAGGATGGCAAAAACCTGGGCTGCAAATGAACCTCGAAGGACTCCTTTTCTTTTCCAGAAGGCAGTTTGTGATGTTAGTAGATGACCCTTCCTAATGGATTAGTCTTCAAACACCAGCGTTGCTCTCTGCACTGGAATGGTACACACTGCAGAAGGAAAGAAAACTCTGCCCATTTAGAAGCAGGACTAAATCCTGCAAATCGGTATGATACCAGACGGTTCGGTTCAGCAATGGTTTAGCAAGAGTAGGCCTCAGAGTAGGCTCTAAAAAGCCTGCTCTGTGTTACCTTTACACAGAACAAACTTTCCTGTCAATAATTTTCCTTTTAGCTAGAATAATAGAGAATAACAATAGGTTCTGAAGCAAACTACATGTTTTGTAGATAGAGTTTGTTTATGGGATTGATAACAAGGTTCTAGTAAATAATGATTCATGCTGTTTACACTTAGTCCCAGAAAAACAAAGGTCTCTGCTAATTATATAAGGCCAAAAGACAACAAAACTGTAGAGAACAACTTTGTGATGTCTAAATTAACTTGATTCATAAACTCTTGTGTCAGAGGAGAGATAAGTTCAAAACGATATCTTCTTCTTGAGAACACATGTACTTGTAAACAAGAAGGCCTCGACCACACTTGCGCAGAAGCACGATTAAAGGGGGATTGCGACCACCAGCGACCCCCAGAGACCACCAAAGACCCCTTCCCCAATTTAGTACGCATGCGTAAAGGCATTACGTAATGCATTACATAACATATTATGCATAAATTTTTTTTTTTGAATGTGTGGGCTTTTCTCGGGATTATGTATATAAGGAACAAGCTTTTGTTCTTAGGTGTGCATGTTAGGAGGAGAGATCCCCCATGCACCCAGCGCTGCAATAAACCAATGTCGGCTTTCTAAACTATCATTTGGTTTGGAGAGTTTTTTTTTGGTTACTATTTTCTGGTAACAGGTATACCTAGAGTCCAGCTTTAAGGCTGTGTGTGCTAAAAAGGGACAAGGCAGCTGCAGCACTTTGGCTTTGAGGCAATCACAGGGTTGCTCTGCTTAACATGGGTGCTGTGAACCCCTGCAGCTTTTTGCAGGATCTCAGAGTAGGTGCTTTATCTGTGTCTCCATCTCAACCCTCTTCCAGGGGTCTTAAAAGGAGATCCCACAAACCTTGTTTCACTGCAAAATCCCCCTTGTCTTAGGGTTTTTCAGCAGGAAGATTTTCTGGGTCTCTTTTTGTAGATAAGTGCAGTTAGGCAGCAGAGAACCCCCAAAGACAAAATCTTTTACTGCATTTAAAATTACAGATAGAGTTTTTTAGGTTAATTTGATCTATGAGTTTGCTAGACATTGTGAGAACAGAATGAGGAGCCTGCAACTGTTCCACTTCCAATATCTATGCATCTATGTCTGTAATTTTGTGTTGTTTTCTCAGTTCTTCATAGGTAAACATAAGATTTGAATCAAAGGATACTTGAATTTTCAGTAACCTTCTTAGAAACTAATTAGAATTTGTGAAAATAACAGCAAAGCTCTATTTTAAAGGATAATTACTTTGAATTTTCCCCCATCAAATTATATTCGCTTCTAATTCCATCTTCTGCTTTTAAAAGCATTCCCTTTATCTGCAACTGATGATCTTCAAAGAGTTAAGATGGGAGTTTTACATATTACAAAAATGATTCACTAACTTATGAAATTTAAAAATACAGTGAGCCATAAAACCTGAGTGTCCTGGTGATGTGCGGAAAACAGACTCCACAACCGGCAGGGTTGTAAAGTAGGTATGTTTATTCAGCGCTGGGCAGCACGGGGGGTAGTCCCATCAAAATCGTGCGCCCCAGTTTGGCAAATTCCCAGAGAATATATACCATAAAGTTATACATAGTCATAGGATTTCCAAGAACTCATTTACATAGCCATGATATACAAATGTCCGTTCGCATGCGCAGTCGTTTTTCCTGGTGGTCCTCAGGGGTCTTCAGATGAAGGCCAGTAGTCTTCCTCACTGTGTTCGCTGACTGACCCCTGCTTCTGCACAAACTCAGTCCGGGGATCATGTAGGCCACGTCCTTTGAGGTAGCTGTTGCAATTCCCTTATCTCCATGTTCCCGTGCATCCGCCCCTCCCAAGGCCCAGCCATCTGAAGTGAGAACATCCTGGAGCCTCCTTATCTTACAGCCATTACCACTCTCCAAATTGTAAAGGCTTCCCTTTGTTTAGTTGAGCACCCAGGATAGTCGAGTAATTAAAGTATTTACAACATCCCCCTTGCCCTTGGGGTCCCAACGTTTCATTCCCCCCTTTACTAGAAAGTTAGTAAATTCTTTTACTATATCATTGAGACCTGTTCAAAATACTTATTTGATTCTAATTGTTGTCTCAGCTGGTGTTTCCGCCAGTCCCCATATGTGCTTTCGGTGCTCTTACAGCACCAAAGAAGGCACTTGATAATTATTAGAAGTATGATCCCCGCAATCAGAATTCCTGTTATTGTTATAATTAATGTCTTTAACCATGCCAAATTAGGGAGCCAGGAGGTAAGCTTATCCCATAGCTCGGAAAATCCCCATGAGGTGTCATCCATAGTGATAAGATGTAACTCCCTAGAGATTTCCCATATCTTTGCAATATCTGTTTCTACTTGTTGTCTTTCATTTAGATAGACACAACAGCTCTGATTTATGAGCGTACACACTCCTCCTTCCTTTGCAGTTAACATATCCAGTGCAAGGCGATTTTGTATTGTTATCTTAGCCAGGGAATCAATTTCGGCTTGTAATTTTCCTAGAGCATCAGCAATGGTGTTGTTACCGGAAAATAGTAACCAAGAAAACTCTCCAAACCAAATGATAGTTTAGAAAGCCGACATTGGTTTATTGCAGCGCTGGGTGCATGGGGGATATCTCCTCCTAGCATGCACATCTAAGAACAAAAGCTTGCCCCTTATATACAATTCCAAGGGAAAAACCCACCCAATTAAAAAAACAACTTATACATAACACATTATGTAATGCATTACGTAATGTCTTTACGCATGCGTACTAAATTGGGGAAGGGGTCTTTGGTGGTCTCTGGGGGTCGCTGGTGGTCCCAATCCCCCTTAAATCGTGCTTGTGTGCAAGCATGGTTGAGGCCTTCTTGTTTACAAGTACATGTGTTCCTGAGAAGAAGATATCGTTTTGGACTTATCTCTCCTCTGACACAAGAGTTTATGAATCAGATTAATTTAGACATCACAAAGTTGTTCTTTACAGTTTTGTTTTGTCTTTTGGCCTTATATAATTAGCAGAGACCTTTGTTTATCTAAGAGTAAGCATAAACAGCATGAATCTTTGTTTACTAGAACCTTGTTATCAATCCCATAAACAAACTTTATCTACAAAACATGTAGATACTTCAGAACCTATTATTATTATTCTATATTATTCTTAGCTAAAAGGAAGATTATTGACAGGAAAGTTTGTTCTGTACAAAGGTAACACAGAGCAAGCCTTTAGAGCCTACTCTGAGGCCTACTCTTGCTAAACTGTTGCTAACTTGAACCGTCTGGTATCAGTGTTGGCTAAAATCTCAACTACTGCTGATATATTGACTATTGCTTTCTCCAACTCACTTACTCCAAGCATCGGGAAAAGCCATCGTACCAGGCTGTGAAATTTGGTGCCCCGCTCTGCAAGAGGGTTGGGAGCTCTTTTAGCTCTCGTGTGATGCCATGGAGATCAGAATATCCCTTGTAATTTTCCTGAGACTGGGATTGTTTGTGGGAGTAATATCCCCTCTGTGCATTCTCCCCACCAGTCGGCAGGCAAGCTCTTATATGCCTCCCCATTTGCACAAAGGTACCAGTGTCCGTCAGGGAGATTACAGTCTTCCAGTGTTCTCTTTGTGGTACAGGGACCATAACACGTTCCTGATAGGATGGGGAAACCTGTCTTGTCTATCTTTTGTAACCTCCTTGGGTTCTGTATATGGTTGCATTGGAAACAAGTCCCGTTTAGTGTCCCGAGAAAACTTGAAGTGTTGGAGTACCGATTGCGCATAATTATTGCTTGGACTACGGGATGACTATGGCTATTAGTTGATGTCCCAGTGGTATTGTTTGATGCCAGCCATTGAGAGTAGCTGCCCGAATCCCAAAAACTCCTTTTAGTTAAATCAAGGGTGTATCTCACTGTGATTTTTGAGAAATTCCCGTAAAGGCAGTACTCGGTTTTGTTGAAGGCATGATCATACGGGGTCGTGTTATAATACCCAACTATAGATCGATTATTGCGGAGGGGAACGCCAATGAATGGAAAGGTTCCTCCTCGTCTTGGTATTAAGGTACACATCCAACAGTTTGATACATTAGCATCTTTTGCTACCTCATGGTTGAATCTCACAAACAGGTTTTCATCCCATGCCCCACACAGAGTCCCCACAATTCCCCATATTACCGCGAAAAAAGCAAGTGTCCATCGGGTTTTGTGGTGACCTTCCATGGAGCCTTGGGTGCCTTTTTTACTCTGGTATGATGAATCCAGGTGTGCTGCTCCTTGATTTTGATTGCTGTGAAGGTGGTGAGAAGTACCTGGAATGGTCCTTTCCACTGTGGCTCCAAGGTGTTTTCTGTAAAAGACTTTATATATACATAGTCCCCTGGTTTTATGTTATGTACAGGCCCATCCAAACCTCTGCTTCGGGTCCCAGCCACGTATTTTCCAATTTTGTTCAGTTGTTTGCCTAAAGCTATCATATAAGAGGTCATTATTTCATCTCCCATCTGTGTAGATACTCCCTTTTGTATTCCATAGGGCCGTCCATATAGAATTTCAAAAGGGCTTAGTCCTTCCTTTGTCCTCGGTCTAGTTCGTATGCGTAAAAGAGCCAAAGGAAGGGACTGGGGCCAAGGTAAGTTAGCCTCTTGTCCCAATTTTACAATTTGTTGTTTGATTAAGTGATTCATTTTCTCCACTTGACCACTTGATTGAGGGTGATGTGGAGTATGAAGTTGCCAATCAATACCTAAGCAATTACTAACTTGTTGTGTTATCTTGGAGGTGAAATGGGATCCTCTATCAGAGGACATATCGTCTGGGACCCCAAAACACGGTATAATCTCTTGTATTAATACTTTGGTCACTTCCCCAGCCTTAGCTGTTGTGGTAGGAAATGCTTCTGGCCACCCTGAAAAGGTATCAGTTAAAACCAATAAGTATCGGTACCCCCCTTTTCTTGGGAGTTCCGAAAAATCAATTTGCCATTGTTGTCCGGGTCCATTACCCCTTCCGATTTGACCCATTTCTGGCCTAGGCATTATTTTGGGATTAGTCCGGAGGCAAATGTCACATTGTTGAGTTACTTGCTTAACAGTGGTGTATAATCTTCTAGCTACGATCTCTCTGATTAAGTGTTTATATAGGGCCTCTACCCCCCAATGCCTCTTCCTATGTTCTTCCCTTATTAAAGACCATGTAAGATAGGAGGGAATGATTAATTTCTCTTGTGGGGTGTGAGCCCACCCTTCTTCATTATATGATCCTTCTAGATCTGTAATAAGTTTTCGATCTTCCTTAGTATATTCTGGTTTACCTTCTAGGGAGATTCGCCCATCAGGAATCAACGCCCCCTCTGTTCTTACCTTTGTTTTGGCTACCTGTTTTGCCTCTCTGTCCGCCAGCTCATTTCCTCTTTCCAACTCCAAGTTCACTTTCTGGTGCGCCTTAATATGCACGATCGCCACTTTCTCAGGGAGTTGGACTGCCTCCAACAGTTTCAGGATCTCCTCTGCATGCTTGATGTTTTTGCCCTGTGAGTTCAACAATCCTCTCTCCTTCCAGATTGCCCCATGCGCATGTACGACTTCAAAGGCATATTTTGAGTCTGTATAGATGTTCACAGCTTTTCCTTGGGCCAATTCCAAGGTGCGGGTTAGAGCAATTATCTCCGCCTTCTGTGCAGAGGTATTTATGGGCAAAGGTCTGGATCCTATTATCTTCTGACTGGTGGTAACAGCATATCCAGCATGTCTCTTACCACTTAAGACGTAGCTGTTTCCGTCCGTAAACCAGTTTTCCGTGTTTTCCATAGGACTGTCTCTCAGGTCCGTATGGCTCAAATAAGTTGCTTCGATGGTCTCCAGACAATCATGATGCACTGGTTCTCCTGTATTTCCGCTGAGGAAAGAGGCTGGGTTGACAATGTTAGTTACTACAATTTCTACATCATCTTGTTCTACCATTATAGCCTGATATTTCAAGAATCTCTGTGGGGAAAGCCAGTGTCCACCTTTCACTTCCAGTACTGCAGATACTGTATGGGACACCAGTACAGTCATCTTCTGGCCCAGGGTGAATTTTTGGGCTTCCTGGATATTTAGTACTACCGCCGCAACTGCTCGTAAACACCCAGGCCAACCTTTTGCAGCTGCATCCAGCTGTTTAGAAAAATAGGCAACAGCTCGTCGATACGGGCCCAAATCTTGTGTGAGTATCCCTAGGGCAATTCCTTGTTTCTCGTGGGAGAAAAGGAAAAACGGTTTACTCACGTCTGGGAGTCCTAAGGCTGGGGCCGACATCAGGGCCTTCTTTAACTGTTCAAAGGCCTGTACAGTCTCTTTGTCCCATTCAAGGTGTTTCTGTTCAGAATTTGTTAGTGCATATAGAGGTTTAACAAGTAGTCCATAATTATATATCCACAATCGGCACCACCCAGTCATTCCCAGGAAAGTTCGCAACTCTTTTACTGTTTGTGGTCTCGGAGTTTGGCATATTGCTTCTTTCCGGGCCTGTCCCAGAGTCCTTTGTCCAGCACTGAGTTCATAGCCCAAATAAATCACCTTACGCTGCATCACTTGGGCCTTTTTCTGGGATACCCGGTAACCTTGGAGCCCCAAAAAATTTAGTAGACTCACCGTCCAGGTCTTACAGGCATCTTCCGTCTTCGTGGCGATCAGGATATCATCCACATATTGTAGCAGTTTCCCTTCCGTAGGTGGGGCTTCCCAGGATTCCAGATCTTTTGCTAGCTGATTACCAAATATAGTAGGGCTGTTCTTGAACCCTTGTGGTAACACTGTCCAGGTGAGCTGTGTCTTACGCCCACTTTTGGGATTTTCCCATTCAAATGCAAATATTTTCTGGCTGGCTTCATGGAGAGGGAGGCAAAACAAGGCATCCTTCAGGTCTAGAACAGTGAACCAAGTCAGTTCGGGGGTCAATACAGTCAACAAGGTATATGGATTTGCCACTACAGGATAAAGGTCCTCAGTTATCTTATTTATGGCCCGTAAGTCCTGGACCACGCGGTATGACCCATCAGATTTACGGACAGGTAATATGGGGGTGTTAAAGTTGGACTCACATTCCTTTAGTAACCCCAGTTGCAAAAATTTTTCAATTGTGGGTTGAATTCCCTCCCTGTCCTCCTTTCTTAAGGGATATTGTTTGATTCTTACCGGCTGTCGCCCTTCCTTGAGTTTTACCTTGACGGGCAGGGCATTCTTTGCTTTCCCAGGTACGTCAGTGGCCCACACTCCAGGATACACCTGGTTTATGATTTCTTCACTGATTTTTCCTTCTGTGGGAACACTGGCTAGGAATAACCTCATTATTTGAATATATCGTTGATCATTTACCTCCAGAGTAATCTCTCCCTTGTTGAATTTAATTGTTGCACCCAGTTGTTCCAATAAATCCCTCCCCAAAAGTGCCTTCGGGGAGTTGGGCATATACAGGAATCTGTGAATGCCCCATTGTTTTCCCAGTTTATATCTCAGAGGTTCACAAAAATACGCCTTTTCACTTTGGCCAGTTGCCCCTTTTACCATAACATAGTCACTTCCCAGGGGCACCAAAGCCTCGTTCAAGACCGAATACGTTGCTCCTGTGTCAACCAAAAACTCCACCTCCTCCTGTTCTTTCCCTAGCTTTATCATAACCAGTGGATCTGCTAGGGTAGATCCCCCAGGTCCCCATCAGTCTTCTTCCACATGAGCCACTACCCTTCCCCGCTTGTTATTTTGTCCTTTCTCTTTATTCTTTGGACAGTCCTTTCTCCAATGGCCAAATTTCTTACACAACGCACATTGATCCCTGCCTAGTCGGGGCGGTCCCCGCCTAAGTCCCCTTTCTTCTTCCTCCCCGATAACTGCCATCACCCCTCTCTGTCCCAGTCTGTAACCCTCCTCCCTATTGCTGAATACCCTCCATGCCTCATCTAGCAGTACTTCCAAATTTCTACTCTCTGTGGGACGCAATTTTTGAAGTTTGCGCCTAATATCCCCTGTAGATTGGCCCAAGAACAAAGATACTAATTGTTGTATTCCTACCTCTGAATCAGGATCCAGCGGTGTGTTGCGGTGCATTACATCCCTTAGTCGATCCAGGAAATCGGATGGTGACTCGGAGGGACCTTGTTTGATTGCATATAATGCTGACCAGTTTATGGTTTTAGGAATGGCTCTCTCCATTCCCTTCGAGATCCACTCCTGATATGTCTTTAACCTTTCCATATGCGCAGATCTATTGGGTTGCCAGTTCGGATCTTGAAGGGGGAGGTATTCCTTTATAACTCCTCCCGTAGTTTTATAGTGATCCTCAGCTAAATCTCCTGCAGTTTTTAAGATTAACTGCTTCTCCGTTTCAGTCATGTAATCTAATAATAATTGTATGTCATTCCAATCAGGGTTATGCTGTTTCACAATAAATTGGAAATGTTTGGTTACACTTATGGGATCGTTCCTGTAATCTTTGGCAACCCTTTTCCATGCCTCTAAATCAGTGGTAGAAAAAGGTACCTTTATTAGCATTGTCCCACCGTCAGATCCTACTGCCTCTCGAAGAGGTGCCTGTAAAGCTGTTGAGGCATGCTTCCTCCTGGTGCGGGAGGATACAGGGCTGTCCGGGGGAGTGAGGTGTCTGTCCGAGTCTGCATCCTGTTCCTGTGGTCGAGGGGGAGGCTTAAACAAATCAGTTAGATCTTGTTCTGGTGGTTGGTGTATTTTGTTTATTTTAGTGCACCTTTGTCCAATACTGCACGCCGAACAACACCGCCTCAGTTTACCTTTAGACTCTTTATTATTTTTCTCGCTCAAGGGCGAGTACCATAGGATCCTGTGGTGACGCTATTCCACAGTCCCTTTGCCACTCCAGGTGATTTCGGAGGGTGAAAAACATGTCTGCATATGACACTTCATCCCATTTTCCTTCTCTCCTTAGAAACAACATTAACTGTAGGAGGGTGTTATAGTCTAGGGACCTGTAAAGTGGCCATTTAGCTTCGTCCCCGAGTTTATAGAGTGGCCACCACTGGTTACAATATTTAATGAGAGTTTTCTTTCTTTCGGTGCCCCCGGTTCCTACAATATCCTTCCAATGTGCCAGTATGCATCCCAGGGGGCTTTTCTTCGGGACCTCTTTATTTTGAGCGTTACCCATCTTACTATTCCATGATACCTTCCCCGCAAATCGTCTCTTGCAATATCCCGCTCTTTAAGAGACCACACGCAAAACAGAGAATGTCCCCTGGACACCGAGGTTCGGATAAATGCTCTTAAAGAGACCACACACTGTGGAAGACCCTCAGCCTGCAAAGAGCTGTGCTTTACTTGGGGAGCATAAGATTTGCTTGGGAACACTGCACTGAGAATAGTTTTTGCTTGCTTCTGAGATAAAGGAGCCGAGACCAGTTCACAGGGCTCTTTGAGGCATGTAACAAGTAAACATGTGTTGAAGGTCAGTTCTGAACACAGAGCTGAAAACAAGGAATGGTTGTTGATGTTTTGAGCCCAGGACACTGTGGCTCTTGCCAGAATGGGTGCTGAGTGCTTAGCGTGTGAATGTTGATGTTATCTTGAACTGCCTAGTCTGGCTCCTGCATTGTAGCAGTTAAATAGGGTAGTAGCAAAACAATAAAAAGCCTTAGGCCTTTCAGCTTCAGGCCCTTGCATCCTCGATCTCAGAGTCTGTGCCTTCCTTGCCGCCCGCCGCAAATGGCGGCCGAACAAGGTTGAAGATTAAGGAAGAAGCGGTGGCGACTCTGATCGAAGGATTGTCAGGGGCTAGCGTGCGCCAGGACCGGAGAGTCCCCAGGACCGGAGAGTCCCCAGGATCGGAGAGTCCCCAGGATCGGAGAATCCCCAGGACCAGAGAGTCCCCAGGACCGGAGAGTCCCCAGGACCGGAGAATCCCCAGGACCGGAGAGTGAATCCCCAGGACCGGAGAGTGAATTCCCAGGACCGGAGAGTCCCCAGGATCGGAGAATCCTCAGGACCGGAGAGCGAGTCCCCAGGACCGGAGAGTCCTCAGAATCAGTGAGTTCTGCGATCGCAGTAAACATGGGACAGGCTAGTTCCCAAGAGCATAAGCTCTACACTGAGGTATTACAGCGTATATTATGCAAACAGGGCTATAAGGTCCAATTAGCGAAATTGGTGCAGTTATTAGTATGGATCAAAGACAACTGTACCTGGTTCCCTGTATCAGGGACTTACGATGCAAAGATTTGGGCGAAAATGGGGGTAGAAATACAAAAACGGAATACGTTGCAGTCTGATATTCTAAAGGATTTAGAAGCAACGTGGAGGGTTGTTTTTACAGCACTCTCTGCACTCCAGCCTGCAGAGGAGTATTTGCAATCTCTGGCATCCACTCCTATTAACACCTTAGTGGATGTGAAGGAGCAACAGGAGCCTGTATATGAAACAGTCTCCGGAGAATCAGACGATCCTTACGATCTTGATTTCACAGATCCAGACATACAGTCCAATTTATACCCACCATTAACATCGGTAAAAGAAACGGCTGCAGCCGTCCCTTCGGTGCGGGGGGTCTCGCAGCCGGCAGCGGCAGCAGCAGCAGCAGCGGCTACGGCCAGAGCACAGTTAACACCAACAGCTCCTCCGTATCCTGCGTCTGCCGAGCCACCTATTGGCTTTGCTGAAAAGGCATCAGAGTCTCGTGTAACGAAATACAAAACGCTGGCAGAAAAATGTAGAGAGGAAGCTGCTCGTAAAGGAGATTTTGCCATGCTGACGGCGATGCCGGTAATCTATCGTCCAAATCATTCTCCTGAGTATCGCTACCTTAGTTATGAAATGATTAAGGAAGTACGGGCTGTGGTGAGAGACTATGGTTTGCACAGTAACTATACTTCAAATTTAGTAACAGTCATTGGGGAATCCTATACTATGACTCCACATGATTGGAAGTCACTTTTACGGATGATTTTAACACCTGCACAATATTCAGTGTGGCTGGCAGAGTACCAGGAGGCTGTTTCTGCAGACACTTTGGAAAATAGGCAAGAATATTTGGGAATTAATCAGTATGCGACACCAGAGGTACAGGCACGGTTACCTCGGCAGCATTTACGACAGATCTCTGCATTGGCTTTAAAGTGCCTGAAATGCGTTCCGGAGGCAGGGAAACACCAGCCCTCTTTTGCGGCAGTCAGGCAAGGAGCTCAAGAACCCTATGTTACATTTATTGATCGTTTACAAACAGCATTGATCAGGCAGATTGATGATGAAAATACAGTAGAAACACTGTTATTACAATTGGCTTATGAAAATGCAAATGCAGATTGTCAAAGAATTTTGGGCCCTCTAAAAAACTCTTACAAAAGTATAGCAGAATTTATTAAAGCTTGTCAGAATGTGGGTTCTGAAGACCATAAAGCTACTTTACTTGCAAGTGCCTTGGCTCAGCAACTCGTTGTGGGACGAGCAGAAATGAAATGTTTTGAGTGTAATCAAATGGGACATATTAGAAAGAACTGCCCAAAGCTGACAGTAAAGAAAAAAGATGAGCAGAAAGGATCAAACAGACCTAGAACACCCAGAGGATTATGTCCTAAGTATGAAAGGGCTATCATTGGAGCAATCAGTGTCGATCAAGGTTTGATAAGGATGGAAACCCCATGCAGGGAAACTGGAGGAGGGGCGCGAGGCCCGGTGCCCCTCAATACAACAGGGTCTGTTGTGCACATGCTCAGTCCGAGAATCCGATAAACGGACAGTCTCAGAACTCGTTGCCAGCACAGCCGGCAGCGCCGGGTTGGATCTGGCCTCAGCCACCGATACAGAATTGAATGATAAAAGGACTAAGATCATAGATACCAATGTATATGGGCCTCTCCCTTCGGGACTGGTAGGACTGATTTTTGGGCGTTCTTCTGTGGGAAAGCAAAATATATTTGTCATACCAGGAGTTATTGATTCAGATTATATGGGCCAAATTAAAATCATGTTATGGACATCAGAACCACCTTGTTTTATACCTAAAGGTCAGTGTGTGGTGCAGTTGCTATTGATACCATATACTGTGCCGGCGGCTAATCCACATCCACACGGCACAGGAGGATTTGGCAGTACTAACACACCACAGGTGTTGTGGAATCAAAAGGTAACTAATGATCGGCCTATGCTCACAATAAAAATTGATGGACGGTTATTCACAGGTCTGTTAGATACTGGAGCAGACGTGTCCATCATCAGCAAAAATGACTGGCCGTCAGATTGGCCTCTTAAACAAGTAGCTGCTGCTGTAAATGGAGTAGGAGGGTTGCAAATTCCATTGCAAAGTGCACGTACTCTGTGTGTGGTGGGCCCTGAAGGAAAAACAGCAACCTTAGTTCCTTTTGTTCTTTCAGTTCCTTTTACATTGTGGGGGCGTGATCTTTTAGCTCAGTGGGGAATTGTATTGTCAGCTATGATGGCGCATTTAACCCAAGGGTCACTGATCTCTTACCCCGGCTCAAACTGACTTGGCTAACAACAAAACCGGTTTGGGTAAATCAGTGGCCCCTTAACGGGGAGACACAAAAACAGGCAGAGGAATTAGTAAATGAACAATTAAGGGCTGGACATATCGTACCCTCAACTAGTCCTTGGAATACCCCTATATTTGTGATACCAAAGAAATCTGGCAAATGGCGATTATTGCAGGATCTTAGAGCTGTCAATGCAGTGATGCAGCCTATGGGAGCTTTACAGCCAGGTACACCCAGTCCAGCAATGATCCCTTCTGATTGGCAGTTATATATAATTGATTTGAAGGACTGCTTTTTTACTATACCTCTCCATCCTGACGATCAGCCACATTTTGCTTTCTCTGTACCTTCCATTAATAATCAGGCACCTATGAAAAGGTACCAATGGACGGTTCTCCCACAGGGCATGATGAACAGTCCCACAATTTGTCAGTTAGTGGTCTCTGCTGCAATAGAGCCGACTCGAAGTGTTTTTAAGCAGTCTCTTATTTACCATTATATGGATGACATTCTCATTGCAGCTTTGACACAGACAGAACTGATGAAAACTGTAAATCATCTAAAAGACTCTTTACAACAATTTGGGCTTCATATTTCCCCAGAAAAAATACAAACAGAACCGCCCTGGAAGTATTTGGGATGGGTGCTGTTTACCAGAACCTTACGGCCACAACAACTTCGTTTGGTAAACAATATCTCTACATTAAATGATTTGCAGCAACTACTAGGGACAATTAATTGGATTCGTCCTGTGCTGGGTATTTCTACTGAAGAGTTAAGTACCCTGTTTAACACCTTGAAGGGGGATTCAGATTTAACTTCACCTCGAATCCTTTCTGACAAAGCAAAACAGGAATTGGCATTGGTAATTCAAAAACTTACAACTTCCCAAGCAGGATGTATAATCTTACATTTGCCTCTTCTATTTTTTGTGATTCACACAAAATACCAGCCTTATGGGCTATTTGCTCAATTGACAGAATCACAGCAATTAGTTACCCTGGAATGGATTTTCTTATCACACACCTTTACAAAAACAATTACGACTCCTTTGGAGATGGTCATTATGGTGATTCAGAAAGGACGGTTTAGGATACAGCAGCTGACAGGTCGAGACCCTGACATTATTTACCTACCCTTTCATAAGGAAACGCACATTACTCTGATGAGGGACAGCCTTGAATTTCAGGCTGCTCTGGCTGATTATTTGAATGATATCCATTTTACTTTGCCACAGAATAAAATCTTGCAAGCCTTACCTTCCCTCTGTTTACAACCACAGAGAGTGATGCTGCCTCACCCTATACCAAATGCAAAAATGATTTTTACAGACGGCTCAGGTAAAACAAAGGCAGCCGTAGTGGCCTGGAAAGAAGAGGCACAATGGCAACACACATCAATTACTGTGGAAGCGTCCACTCAGATTGTTGAATTGTCTGCAATACATTTAGCTTTGACATTGTTTGCAAGCGAACCTATTAATATTGTATCAGATTCACTATATGCTGTTGGCGCTATTAACCGCTTAGAAGCTGCATTTATCAAAGAAATTAGCAATCAAGAGCTGTATAAACTTTTCCTTGCTATTGCAACTCTGCTTCAGCAACGACAGCATCCTTGCTTTATTGTTCATATTAGGTCTCACACTCGCTTGCCAGGACCTCTGGTAGAAGGGAATGCGGCAGCTGATAAGTACACTGTTTTGCCCATAACATCATCCTCCCTTACTCAACGATTTCAACATGCACAATTCTCTCACTCCTTTTTCCATCAAAATGCTCGCATTTTACAGAAAGAATTTGCTTTGACAAAAACGCAGGCTCGTGATATTATTCGGGCATGTAACGATTGTCAACTATATAATACTGCAAGTTATCATGATGGTGTAAATGTCAGGGGACTGAAGGCTAATGAAATTTGGCACAGATGTTACACATTATCCACCTTTTGGCAGGCAAAAGTATGTTCATGTTACTGTGGATACCTTTTCTGGTTATGTTGTTGCTTCTGCAGCTACAGGGGAACGGACTCAGGATGTTAAGAAACATTGGACAAGGTGCTTTGCACTTATGGGCCTCCCCAAACAAATAAAACCAGACAATGGACCCGCCTATGTATCTCAAGCAGTGGCCTTATTCCTACAACAGTGGGGTGTGTCTCACGTTACAGGTATCCCGCACACCCCCACCGGACAAGCCATAATTGAACGGACACATCAAAACTTGAAACACATGTTACAAAAACAAAAAAGGGGGAGTGTAGCCACAGCTCCTCAAGAACAATTAGATATGGCTGTGTTCACTTTAAATTTTCTAAATCGGTCATCTTCTCGATTAGATACCACGGCAGTGGAACGACATTTTCAGGCTAAAGTTCCCTTTACACAAAATCCTAAGGTTTGGTATAAAGATCTGCCAGGCCCAACTGATGGGCGTGGACCAGTAGAATTGTTGACATGGGGGAGGGGATATGCTTGTGTTTTACTCCCAACAGGTCCTCGTTGGCTACCTGCGAGATGCATGAAGCCATACCATGAGCTGGAGAAACCACAACCAGAACCCGGTACCAGAAATGCAGACGCTGAAAGTACAGGGACCACGCAAGCGACGTAGAACAGTCAACCCCACACCAGGCATTACTTGGGGAATGCTGAAATGACTGGATGAGCACGCAAGTAGCATGCTGCGAGGGGTCTTGGGTGGTCTCTGGTGGTCGTGGTCCCCCCATAGTTGTGCTGTCTGCTGTGTGACTTCGCTTCCACGCAAGCGTGGTTAAGGCCTTTCTGTTGACACATGCAGGTGGCTCTGAGGAGAAGATACTGTTTTGGTTCTCACAGCAGTTATCTCTTCTAGAGCGTGTGAATCAAGTAAATTTGTACACTACAGGGATGTTGTTCACAGTCTTGTTTATCTTTGGCCCTTCTTTGTAATTAGTGATGCTACAGCATTATTGTATAGATATCTATATTTATTCCTTTTTCTATATGTATTTATTGCGTGCCTCTGTAGATTACTCTGCTCTACACCCCGCAAGCCAAATGTGCACATCCAGCTTTGCACTACCCAGGAGAAGCGGTCTCATGAGCGAGCGGGTAGAATGTGGGAATATAGCGGAAGATTGACGAGGAGGATTGTAAACACGCTCAAGTGACTTGCACCTGGGGTGTCAAAAAAACATGTATATCATACTACTAACTGTTGTTCAGTCTTGTGTGCTGGACAAGTAGAGCATCTGCATTCAGATAACATAGGCCTGTGATAAGACTCAAGGGCACCTAATGGTTTATGCCTGAGATTCCTGCCCTGCTGTGAGAAAGATCAAAGCAGAGTGGAAAACTGCCGCCTGCCAGAAATCCCTAATATACAGGCGAAGGCAACAGGCCCGGAATCTCTCTCACTCTCTCTCTAGCAGGAGCTGAACTCCGCGGTGCCTGCGTCCCTGCTTGTGTGCCTTTGCCCCGAGTGCTGCTTCAGAGATTTCTCGGTTTGCGAGTTCTTCATTTTACCTGGTCTGCAATCAGAGGACTCTGAAAAGCCAAAGCCCACATCATGACCACACTTGTCATCGAATAAACAAAAAAGGGGGAAATGTGGAAGACCCTCAGCCTGCAAAGAGCTGTGCTTTACTTGGGGAGCATAAGATTTGCTTGGGAACACTGCACTGAGAATAGTTTTTGCTTGCTTCTGAGATAAAGGAGCCGAGACCAGTTCACAGGGCCTTTTGAGGCATGAAAGAAGTAAACATGTGTTGAAGGTCAGTTCTGAACACAGAGCTGAAAACAGGAATGGTTGTTGATGTTTTGAGCCCAGGACACTGTGGCTCTTCCCAGAATGGGTGCTGAGTGCTTAGCGTGTGAATGTTGATGTTATCTTGAACTGCCTAGTCTGGCTCCTGCATTGTAGCAGTTAAATAGGGTAGTAGTAAAACAATAAAAAGCCTTAGGCCTTTCAGCTTCAGGCCCTTGCATCCTCGATCTCAGAGTCTGTGCCTTCCTTGCCGCCCGCCGCAACACACAAAACAGGGAATGTCCCCTGGACACCGGGGTTCGGGTAAACTCTCTTAAAGAGACCACACAAAACAGGGAATGTTCCCAGTCCAAGGCTAACAACCGCCCTGCGGAATCCACATAAAGCCCTTCTAGGGTCGGTCCTATCCTTCTTCCTAAACTTTCCACAAAGTCCCAAGGTTCTAAACCGAACCAGCGAAGGAGAGATTCCTCCGTCCTGCTCCCCACCCCCGCCGAGTAGCCAGGTTTCCGATACCAAAGGAATTGACTTAGCCCCACAGTAACCTAATATATAAATTTCTATGGACAAATCCGGTGCTACGAATCAGGACTCTCACTCAGTTTACAGCGGCGCCGTATCACCAAAACATACACATGCAGTCAAACACTCTTAACATAAAACACGCAGTCAAATACTCTTTAACATAAAAACACTCTTAACATAAAAGATTCTTTGCATAAAAGACACTTGATGTAAAATACCCGGGCACTTGTAAATAAGGTATACAGCAATCGCTCCAGTTATTATCCCTCCAGCAGCTGCAAATATTCATATCACAATTGTGAGAGGCCCGCTTACCCTTCTCCTGCTTCTTATACAGTCATTAGCAGGTCTGTCCTGGCTCCCGATATCGGGATGCAGCGATAACCTTGGATTCACTCGATCTACCCTCAAGATCGCTAGCGGCCGCTCTATCGGTCAGCGAATCCCCACATCGGGTACCCTCCTCCCATATGGGGAACTACACTGTACGCCAGATGTCTCTGCGCGGTTTACCAGCAGCCCTGGCCACGTGTGGGCGTCCCCAACGACTTACTGGCTTCCCGACCGGTCCCCTGTTAAACATACCATTTATCCGCAGCTTTAGGAGATTCTTGTCTGCTCCTGCAGTGAGCGGCTGGAATCGGAGGCCCCTTCCGAGAAAAGGGCTCGGGGCGCGCCTAGGGGCGTCCACTTCCTCAGTCGATCCCGAGCTGAGCAGAGGTTCTCCTGGCTGGCTCGCCAAAATGACGTGCGGAAAACAGACTCCACAACTGTCAGGGTTGTAAAGTAGGTATGTTTATTCAGCGCTGGGCAGCACGGGGGGTAGTCCCACCAAAATCGTGCGCCCCGGTTTGGCAAATTCCCAGAGAATATATACCATAAAGTTATACATAGTCATAGGATTTCCGAGAACTCATTTACATAGACATGATATACAAATGTCCGTTCGCATGCGCAGTCGTTTTTCCTGGTGGTCCTCAGGGGTCTTCAGATGAAGGCCAGTAGTCTTCCTCACTGTGTTCGCTGACTGACCCCTGCTTCTGCACAAACTCAGTCCGGGGATCATGTAGGCCACGTCCTTTGAGGTAGCTGTTGCAATTCCCTTATCTCCATGTTCCCGTGCATCCGCCCCTCCCAAGGCCCAGCCATCTGAAGTGAGAACATCCTGGAGCCTCCTTATCTTACAGCCATTACCACTCTCCAAATTGTAAAGGCTTCCCTTTGTTTAGTTGAGCACCCAGGATAGTCGAGTAATTAAAGTATTTACAACATCCCCCTTGCCCTTGGGGTCCCAACGTTTCATTGGTTTCATTGGGATTTAGTTTCAGTTTGTGGCCAGCCATGGTGATCAAGGCCCTTAGCAGTTAAATGCAGGGCAGCTGACCCAGGCTGGCCCACAGGTGTATTCTATATCATTAACATCAAGTTCACTATAAAAGGGAGGGCTTGGGGGACATAAAGGGGGTATTGCTTTTGGTTTTTTTTCTTATGGCTGTGTCTTCTTCCTCCTGATGATTGGTGTTCCTGGAACAACCTGCTGCAACTGTGTAGCTAAGTATACTTTTGTGTGTTTTGTGTTATCACTGATATTGGTTTATTTATTTTTTTAAATGTTTCATTTTAACCCATGAGTCTCCCTCTTTTTCCCAATTTCCTTCCTCAGTTGGGGAAGGGACATTGGGTGAGAGAAAAACTGTTATTGTTTAGTCCTGGGTGTGGACTATAGGAAGACAAAGATCAATGTAACAAAAATAAGAAAGTAAATTGAAAATAAATCCTCTTCATGCAGTGCATTATTGACTGCAGAATTCACAATGTATTATAATCAGATTGTGAGAAGTCAGAAAAAAATTAATTGGGATTTTTTAAAGGACTGAATCATTTTATTGGCTTTTAACATTTGTTGTGCAGGCAAAGAAAATGCTACAAGGAAAATCAAACTTGGTGTGTCAGGGCAATAAACTGATTGCCTGCAGGTGTTACCCCCATAACACTGTTGAGTAGATGTGTTAGGGTAGGTGAGTTACATCATTCCTTTAAGATCTTGGGTATTACTGTCCACTGCCAGAGCAAGTTACAGTGATTAACAGACCAAGGAACAATTAGCTTCATCTCTTTAATGTTCCTGAAGTAGACAAGTGGCTTTGTGATAGGAGCTCTTTTTGAAGAGACTCTACACAAACTGCAGGTGTTTCCAGTCCTGATTTCTGATATCCTCTTTCTCTAGCCTCAAGCTGATCTGTTGGATATTTAAATACAAAAGCATACTTTAAGGCAGCTCTGACCAGCAAAGTTAGTGTGTTGCTACTACCTGTGGAATAATCAGAAAAGCCACCTTAAAAGCTAATTTCATTGATTGCAGGATGACTGTGATACCAGACGGTTCAAGTTAGCAACAGTTTAGCAAGAGTAGGCCTCAGAGTAGGCTCTAAAGGCTTGCTCTGTGTTACCTTTGTACAGAACAAACTTTCCTGTCAATAATCTTCCTTTTAGCTAAGAATAATATAGAATAATAATAATAGGTTCTGAAGTATCTACATGTTTTGTAGATAGAGTTTGTTTATGGGATTGATAACAAGGTTCTAGTAAACAAAGATTCATGCTGTTTACGCTTAGTCCCAGAAAAACAAAGGTCTCTGCTAATTATATAAGGCCAAAAGACAAACCAAAACTGTGAAGAACAACTTTGTGATGTCTAAATTAACTTGATTCATAAACTCTTGTGTCAGAGGAGAGAAGTCCAAAATGATATCTTCTTCTTGGGAACACATGTACTTGTAAACAAGAAGGCCTCAACTATGCTTGCGCAGAAGCACGATTAAAGGGGGATTGGGACCACCAGCGACCCCCAGAGACCACCCAAGACCCCTTCCCCAATTTAGTACACATGCGTAGAGACATTACGTAATGCATTACATAATGTGTTATGTATAAGTTGTTTTTTAATTGGGTGTTTTTTTTTCTTGGAATTGTATATAAGGAGCAAGCTTTTGTTCTTAGGTGTGCATGATAGGAGGAGATATCCCCCATGCACCCAGCTGTAATAAACCAATGTCGGCTTTCTAAACTATAACTTGGTTTGGAGAGTTTTCTTGGTTACTCTTTTTCGGTAACAGAATTTGGCGACCCAGATGGGACCAGCTCTCCGCAATCTCGACGGACCAGAGGAATCGTGAGGACTCCAGCGCGCACCGGAGTATCTTCTGGGAACCCTCCGATTCCCTGGTCGGGTGAGTTTCCGAGACAGCTAACGGCTATCTGGGATATTGATGACATTGGTTGTGAGTATTGGTACCGGTATTTTAATTTGGTTGCTTGGTTGTCTGGTTGCTTAAGCTATTGGTTTTGGGTTGCTTACAAATAAGTCGTACCTGAATTAAGTGCGCGTTGTTAAGCTATTGGTTTTGGTGTGCACAATTGTGATAATCCGTACGCTACTACGGGGATGCCCGGAGTCTGGATTTTGGGTTGAATATTGGTTTTGTATATATTTGTATATTCATTGCCGCTTAGCGATACTGCTTTTGATTTTCAGCTTGCAAGTTTCTCTCTGTGTTCTCCATTCCTCCCTTTCGGGGGAGGGAAGGGAGAAAGTGGGGAGGCGAGCGGTGTTTTGCCGTTCACTGCTTGTTATCAATTTAACAGCCGGTCCGGCTCGGTGAACTGTGATAGATTTATTTGTTGTGTATATAACCTTGTTCGGGTATTTGTGTCAATTTTGAAACTTTGTAAAATGGGAAACAGTTTGTCTACCGAAGGGGGGATTCTTAAGGGCTCTCCCTTAGGGTGTATATTAAAACACTGGAAGAAGTTTGGGGGTGATTCCCTTACTCGTAAAAAGTTAGTAGAATATTGTAATCAGTGGTGGCCTTTATATACCCTAGATGATCAGGAGAAATGGCCTAAAAACGGGAGTATTAGTTACAACACAATACTGCAATTAATGTTGTTCTGCAGACGAGAAGGAAAGTGGGATGAGATGCCGTATGTGAATTTGTTCTTTGCATTACGGGATGATTATGATGTGCGTAAGGAATGTGGTTTGATTGTAAGCGAAGGTGAAGTATTGGTGTTAGAGGCAGGGAAAAAGAAAGTGCCTAAGCGTTGTTGTTCAGCATGCAGCATTGGCAAGCAGTGTAATAAGTATAAGGAGAAAAGAGAGGAGGAGGAGAACGTGGAGGATGTTCAGATGTTAGTTGGACCGAGAAGGGATAATGAACAAAGTGAATTGGACAGTACTGATGGTGAAGGTGAAGCAGGTTTTAGTCCAGTGGCGGGTAGGACTAGGCAGAGAAATGCTGATATGCAAGCCCCTCTCAGACAAGCAGTAGGACTGGAGGGGCCGGTCTGGTTAAAAGTGCTGTTTTCTGTATCGGATTTAAAATCCTGGAGGGAGATGGCAGGAGTATATAGGGAGGACCCTGAACGGGTAGCAAAGGTTATGGAAACTATAATTGAAAATCATGATCTGGATCGGAAAGATTTGCAAATTATCTTGAATAACTTGGTGATTTTTGAGGAAAAACAACTCATTCTGGCCAAGGCCAGAGAGGAGGCTGAACGAGTGCATGTTCAAGCTGCACAAGCAGGATGGCTAGATGAACATTTTCCTCTCAATAATCGTGATTGGGACCTTAACGGTCCTGCTCAGAGGTTGTTACTTGTTGCGGTGAGCGAGAATCAAACACTGTACTCATGGAGTTATTGTGAATGTTCCAACTTTATTCGGTTACACAGTGTATATTTATACTGTAAAAGCAAGGCACGAAGCTATGTGGCTATTCCTGATTGGTTATTTCTATGAGCTCACAAGCTGTAGCAATTATATGATTGGATCATTGTTGCTGTCCAGCTGTCTTGGTAGAGGCGCCAGGCAGTCTCGCAATCTGCTCCTGGTTCCGTCTCCCACATCCGCTAGAGATTTCGCTAAATACCAAGTTCCTCAAACTTGTTTACCAGAGTGTCTCGTGATGACCCCAAACCCTGCTGATACAGCTCTAGTATTTTTCCATGTCCTCTATCCTCTAGAAAGTCGTCCACAATTCCCCCTTTTTCTTTAGCTACGAGGAGCGTCTGTTTAAACATTACTTGTACCGTATTGTTAATCATCCGTTGCAAACAAGCACAAAAACAAGGTAACATGATTAATAATGCACAACAAACTAAGCATCCTATTAATATCAATTTTATAAGCGATGTTATCCATGGCCCAAATCCTAATGAGCGTAACCAGTCTTCTAATCCCCAGCCAGAATTTTCCTGCAGCTGTGTGGTCAACTGTTCTAATTCTTGGATATGTGCATGAATAGATTTAGAATGACTGGATAAATTCATGCAACACATGCCATTGAAATCTTGGCATCCATGACCATGGGCCAATAATAGAAAATCAATTGCAGCCCTGTTTTGTAATGTAGCATGACGTACTGAATCGACATCAAGGAGTAACTCAGATAATGCCGATGAGGTAGCATTTGTTTGTTTTGCTAACCAACAGCCCAATTTGTTTAATGTTGCCAACGCTTGTGCTGCAGCGACTCCCGGGGCCAAAAGGGAGGCTGCCACGCGCTGTTCTAGTGACCAAAAGTCTGCGTTTGAGTCACAATCTTTGGTAAAAGCATGACTACTTCGTTTTTGTCGTCTATGCCGTCGAGTTATATTCAAAATCATCGAATTGTTTGCCGTCAACAATGTAAGCCTTCCAATTGTACATGGCCCTCCTTTTAAGTGAGAGGGGATTCCGGGCCATGCCCGATCACCACAAATCAAAAATAATCCTGGGGGCAAGGCGATAGGTGTGGTGCTTGATCGAGAAATACTGGTCGATGTATAATTGCACCAATTAGAGGTATTTTGATAATAGACACTTGTTGCATTAACAGTGACCGTAAAATTCTGGCTGTGTTGTACTGATATATAGTTAAACATCACACAATGATCTGCCTTCAAGGATCCTAATATTTCCAGTTCCTGAGGCTCTAGAGGTGCCTGTGGTAGATGTGGCACAATTCCATCCCAGTTATCTACATACGTACTAGTGCTACACAACCCCAATACGGTTGACGGGCAAGGCCATTCCACATCGGGTACTCCTACTAAGCATGTGCTAAAAGGGTTATCTGGTGAAGCCATGGATAAACAAATTGCATCTTGTCCTGTCATGTTAGCTAAGGTAATCCAAATGTTTTGCTTTGGTTGAGCAGGTAAATAGGCAAAAGCATAGCATAAGCTAAAAATCAGAGCTGTTAACCTAAACATGCTTGTTTATAATACTCTAATTCTTTTCTATGTACTTTACCCTGGAATTTTTTCCATGCAAAGCGAACAGCGCAATAGCGTTTTACTCGATCCCACCTTTCAGGCTGTATACTCCAAATATGTGGAACCAGGTTGCTTTTACTACATTCACTTGAAATAACATAAAATTCCCGATTTTGTTCCCTTATCCAATTAACCCACTGCTGTTGGTAATATATCCAAGACTCAGAGTCTGTGTCCACGTGGCCTGTAACCTTTAAGATTCTTATGACATCAAACTGTTGATTATAGCATGCTTGACACCACCGGGTAGCTTGGTTACTACGTTTCCACCACTGCGATTTGCAACCTTCACATTCCACAAGGATCCATGGATGACAATGTTCGCAGACCGGACACTCGATAGCTGTCGCCAGATTACGGTTTGGTGTTTACAGCTCGAGTCCACTTGGATGGAATCCAGCGGGGTCCTTCCCCTGTTGAAACACAAGAATAGCCTCTACCGGTAAATATGAGTTGCACAGGTCCTTTCCAGACACCAGAGACAGGATCTTTATACTCCACCAGTACCTCTGAAGTATTCGAAATTTCATGCTTACCAAAGTGTAACAGCACTGCCGGTAAGTGTCGCTGTTCAGTGATGTTTAAAAAATTCAGAGTAAATAATACCTTAGATAACCTGGTTGAGGGGTCGGTTACATTAACCTCCTGTTGTTTTTCTAGATATGTTTTCAATGTCTGATGCGTCCTTTCTATGATAGCCTGACCTGTAGGATTGTGAGGAATTCCTGTGATTAGGGTCACACCCCATGTCTGTAAAAACTGCTTTACCTTTTTACTTACATAAGCTGGGCCATTGTCTGTTTTAAGGGTGAGTGGTACTCCCATAACAGCAAAGCACGCTAACAAGTGCCGAATAACATGTACAGCTTTCTCCCCTGCCTGCGGTGTTGCCCATATCATGTGTGAGAATGTATCTATGGTCACATGAATATACCGCAGACGCCCAAAGCTAGGATAATGGGTAACGTCCATCTGCCATATTTCACAAGATTTAAGTCCTCGGGGATTAACCCCGACTCCCAACGGACCACTATGTCGACTACAGGTGTCACAGGCTTTAATTATTCCTTGAGCATCAACAAGGGGTAGGCGAAAGGTTTGTTGCAATGCTTTAGCATTCTGGTGAAACATGGAATGACTGACTCGTGCTGCTTGGAACTGATCTACAGGTCCTTGATGGCCCATAGCCACTAAGCGATCCGCTCGCTCATTTCCTTCCCCAAGACCTATGCTAAGCATATGGCTGCGAATATGGAGGATACAGCAGGTTTGCTGACGTTGTAACATTACCTTCTGTAGATGCAAAAACAGATCTAACAACCGTTCCCTTTTTCCTGGTTTGATTATTGCCTCTGCAATGCGTTTTACCACCCCCACCGCGTATTGTGAGTCCGTAACCACGTTTATAGCACTGGTCTTCCAGGTCTCTAAGGCCCATACTATGGCTGTTAGCTCCAATGTCTGAAGGGAGTCCGCATTAGTGCCCTGAATTACGTGATGCACCCATTTGCCATCCTCCTGCCAAACGCAAGCAGCTCTCTTTGTTCGGCGGCCAGCATCTGTAAAAACCGTGAGAGCGCCTTCAATAGGTTTCTCCTGCACATATTCTCTTGGTCGCCACACATTTTGTACAATGGTCTGTAGGCGAGCATCACATAATTGCCGGGCCCGTACAGGTCCTGTATAACCCTCCAGGGCAAGCTGTATTGCTGTGGATTGAGCAATAACCCACTCCAGTAACGGCTGCGTCTGGATCACCGCCCAGACTTCATCGGGTTCTTGCCCCGCCACATCAACACATCGCTTCCGGCCTTTGACAATTAACAAAGCAAAAACATCAGAGGGCGTAAAAAGACTTTTGGAAGGTGTTTGAGGTGGGAACACCCATTCTAATATGCGCACTCCCCCTTTTTCTTTAGGAACCTGCAAGAGCAAAGCACAAGGGTTCTGTGTTAAGGAACAACAGGCTAACAACAAAGGCAGATTGGGGTGACGTCGATCGGCAAATGCATGAAGGATCTTATCACCCACAGAGGCACAGTGAGATTGGAGTTCAGGTGTCCACTCAATATGTCGCGAGGGATCTGTGCCCCGCAACAGCGCAGTAATGGGTTGTAACTCATTATTTGTAAGGCCCGTAATCGGGCGCAACCATTGTAGGTCACCTGCAAGTTTCTGTACATCCGCTAGGGTTTTGATAGGTGGTATCAATATTGGCCGTAAAGGTCTCATTCCTTCTCTGTGATTTTCCATCCAAGATACGTCCAAGGGGTGTCTCGTTGTATCTTTTCAGGTGCCACCTGTAAACCTCGAAGATGAAAGATCTGAGTAATAGTCTGAACGTCCTGGTCTACAAAAGGGAAGGCGGAACAAAACAAAATGTCGTCCATATAATGATAAATAATCCAGTCTTCATGTTTTTCTCGCAGAGGTTGTAACGCCCACGCCACATACATTTGACACATAGTCGGACTATTTTTCATACCCTGGGGGAGAACCACCCACTCATATCTTTTGTCCGGTTCCCCATGGTTAGTACTGCGCAAGGTAAAGGCAAAACGACAAGTGTCCTGTGGTTGTAAAGGAATGGTGAAAAAACAATCCTTCAAGTCAATAATTAGCAAATGCCAATTTTCAGGTAACATTGTTGCTAAGGGTAAACCAGGTTGTAGCGCCCCCATGGCTATCATTTGCTCATTCACTGCCCGCAGGTCATGCAACAAGCGCCATTTGCCAGACTTTTTTGGGATAACAAAGATAGGGGTGTTCCAGGGACTAATAGAAGGTTGTATATGGCCCGCTGTTAGCTGCTCCTCTACCAACTGAGCAGCTATTTTTTGACGCTCTTGAGATAATGGCCACTGTTCAACCCACACTGGTTCATTTGTTTTCCACTGAATGGCTGGTATGGGTGGCGTCTCAACAGTGACCTTCAGACTAAATTTGGCGGTGGGATACAAATTGTTGCTCCCACTTGGGATAGCATATCTCTACCAAGCAATCCTTGTAAATTGCCGGGTAGCGACATTACATAAGGGCGTAAAGTGACAGCCTGACCCTCAGGCAAAATTAAGCGCACCGGTTTCTGGGCTTGCATGGGTATTCCTCCTCCACCCACACCATGCACTGAATCTAAGGCCTGTTGTAAAGGCCATTTTGTGGGCCAACTTTCTCGAGATAAGATTGTTACATCTGCCCCAGTGTCACACATGACTGGAATTGTATATCCATGTCCCTGGAACTCCACCCGTAGTTGAATCATTGGTCGCTGTTGCATTTTTTGCACCAAATTAACTAGTTGATTGCCAGTGGATCCGAAGGCCTTATCACCTCTATCGTTACTTAAGGCACTTGGCGTCTTAATGTGCTGTTCCCAAAAAACAAGCTGAGCAACTCGCATTCCCTTTTCTACCGTCAGAGGTGGTTGTAGAGCATATGCAATGATCATTATTTGCCCCATATAATCGGCATCAATCACCCCAGGTAACACAATTAATCCATTTATTCCGCTGGAAGACCGGCCAATCAATAAAGCACCAACGGATTTGTCAGGTGTTAACAGTCCATAGGTGGTAGTGGGAATCTTAACGGGGTTAGTAGTTAGTAAAGTTATTGTTGCTGCTGCTTCCAAATCGATTCCCAAGCTGCCTCGTGTTGCGGGGCCACCGCTGGTGAATTGGTTACCGGGAATGTGAGTTGCGCAGCCCCTACTTGTGTCTGCGCGCGAGGGCCCGCGCTCCGCGGAGGGTTTTTTGAACCCCTACACACGGCCGTAGCATGGTTGTCTTTTTGACAGTTGTCACACCATACCGACACATGACATGCCCTTCTAAAATGACCTTCTTTACCACATCGATAACACAAAGTGCGACCTGACGTGCCCCTTGGCTTTGTACGTCGAGACAATTGCTGTACAGCGGCAGCAATCACAGATGTAGTTGGTGCCATGGCTGCTTCTACCGCCCCCGCTATATGTTTTGCTTGTGCACCCTGTTCGGCTCGCAATGCCAATTCAATCATATCCGACACATCTGCCGTTTTAGGGAGGGTGGCTAGCACCGCCTTCGTTTTTGCATTAGTATTTTCAAAAGCCAATAATCGAAACATACTTTCCTTATTGTCATTAGGTAACTGAGAAGAATTTCGAATTGCAGCATGTAACCGGTCAATAAAATGTGAATACGGCTCGGTTAACCCCTGTCGGACACTAGTAAATGAGGGAGGGGCATCTCCGTCAGGTACGGCATCATATGCTCGTAATGCTGCATCCACTACGATATCAATTAAATAGGGAGGATATCGTAATTGTTCTTCTATAGAAGTATACAGCCCAGTCCCTGTGATCATGTCAGCATGCAACCCAGCCAAGGGATCATCTTCTGCTCGGGGTCGGTTCTGTAATTCTCTACCCAACCGTGCCCATTCACGAAACCACAAAAGATGCTGAGATGGGGTCAATAACATTCGTGCAAGCTCATCACAATCGACAGGAATAATGGGCTCATATGTGTGAAGCCATTTTAACATGGCTCGACCTGTTTCAGACTTTAGACCGTTTTCTCTAATTGTCTTAATGGCTTGTTGTATAACCTTCCACTCATGTTTCGCATACACATTCTCACCCTGATCGTTCAACACAATAGGACATGCCAACATTTCAGGTGTCCATCCCCCTTCTATAATAGCATCGCGTACCATCCCGCACCATCGCTTCGGCTTCACCCCTCCCCCCACCCCTCCCCCTTTCGCCACCCCCCCTTTTATAACAGCGTGCAAAGGGGACAGGGACGGAGTGGTCGACTCAGAATTTAGCTGAGGAATGCCCTGTATCAGTTGTTCAACACGAGCCAACGACGCCTGGCTCCGTAGCTCCAGGTCTTTCATCATATTTTGCAGCAATTGTAGATTCAGCGTGTCAGCACTAGTCGCTGCACTGGCCTCTCCTTCATCTATCCCGTCAGAGTCTTTTGGAAGCGGAACTGAAGCTGGAGAGGGTGGACGGCAACTGGGTCCTCCCTGTTCTTGTTCCCTCAATTCAACAGGAGGTGGGGGTGCTGATGGTGTAACATTAGTGTCCGGCAAAGGGGGTAACACCGCAGGTAACGGCACCGGGGCGGTTACACGAGTATTCAAAAGTTCAGAAATGGAGTTACAAGCAGTCCCTTTGCGGCCCTTGATTGGAAGCGGGCAATCAATCTGCACTGGGAATGCAAAACACGGCGGAGAAGGTAGAGGACTACCAGAACCAACGTTAGCATCAGGTTGCTTCGTCACCACTGGCGAGAGTGCCTGCACAGCAGCTGCTGCAACTGTTGTCTCAGCCTTCATAGCATCTAATGCATTGATCACTATACGCCAAGGTACTTTCAATTCCTTAATGTTCTTATCTTTATCGTCAATAGTGAGTTGCCACATAGTGTCCCCCACAGCTCTCCACTCATCCCTTGAAAACAGCGTTGGAGGCTGCTTAAAATGTCCATGGTCTCATGCCCATGTAATCAGCTTTTTTAACAGCTTATCCGTAACGGCTTCACCTCTCTTTGAGAGAATAGCAAGTAAGAGCCGTTCCGCGGCGGCAAATTCCGCCTCCATTTTTCGTAATAGAATTTAGCCGGCTAACAGTATCCCTCTACCGCAAAGACAGCCCAGCCTTACCTGAAATGTAAGGACGGCGGGCTCTGCTCCTTCAACGCCGATATGCGTCTCTAGGGCACGGCTCTCGATGTCCCTGTTCGGGCGCCAGATGTTGCGGTGAGCGAGAATCAAACACTGTACTCATGGAGTTATCGTGAATGTTCCAACTTTATTCGGTTACACAGTGTATATTTATACTGTAAAAGCAAGGCACGAAGCTATGTGGCTATTCCTGATTGGTTATTTCTATGAGCTCACAAGCCGTAGCAATTATATGATTGGATCATTGTTGCTGTCCAGCTGTCTTGGTAGAGGCGCCAGGCAGTCTCGCAATCTGCTCCTGGTTCCGTCTCCCACATCCGCTAGAGATTTCGCTAAATACCAAGTTCCTCAAACTTGTTTACCAGAGTGTCTCGTGATGACCCCAAACCCTGCTGATACAGCTCTAGTATTTTTCCATGTCCTCTATCCTCTAGAAAGTCGTCCACAGTTACTGACCGAATACCAATGATTGATTTTTGCATGGTGTTCGGAATGCTATTCTAAAGTCAAAGAATTGGTCTAAATTGTATCAGGTTATTCAAGGAAAGAATGAAGATCCCTCCTCTTTCCTTGAAAGACTAACAGAGGCTGCAAGAAAATACTGATTTGAATCCGGAAAATTATGTAGATGCTGTCTTGTTAATACATATTTTTATGGGACAGTCTCGTGCAGATATAAAACGGAAACTGCAGAAAATAGAGGGGGCAGATGCCTGCTTGCTGGACAAAATGTTAGAAAATGATTGGAAAGTGTATAACAACAGAGAAAAAGTAGAGGAAGAAAAAAACAAGAGGTGTTTAAAAACAACCAGCAACTGGCAGCAGCTATAGCCCAGGAAAATAATAGGGTTAGAGAACGGAATTACCGGGGGAAGACAAAGGGAAGAAAATCTTCTGATGAAGCTCCAAGAACTGGAAAGCAATTAGAGAAAAATCAGTCTGCTTTCTGCAAGCAGAAAGGGCACTGGAAAAGGGAGTGTCCGCAATCAGGTTGGCGAGGCCTTGGGGAAATGCCAAGGAAAGCTGTTAATATGATGGCTGTGGATTCAGACTGAGGAGGACCGGGGGTTGAATCGAAATCCTCCCCAACAGAACCCCTGGTTATAGTAAGGTTGGGGAATGAGAATATAAGATTTTTAGTAGATGCAAGAGCTACCTATTCAGTGTTAAATACATCTAAGGGTAATTTGAGTGATCAGAGTGTGTCAGTTATTGGTGCCACAGGGCAGGAAGAAACCCGACCGTTTTTCCAGCCTTTAGAATTTGGAATTGGAAAAAGGGTGTTAACCCATCATTTTCTCTACATGCCAGATTGCCCCATGCTGCTGTTAGGACGAGATATATTAAGTAAATTGAATGCACAAATTACTTTTACAAAAGGAAAAATCCAAGTCCATATCCCTGAAAATAAAGCTCTGGATGCCCAAGTTTATATGTTACAGAAGGAAGCCGAACTACAGGAGATACCAGAAGAAATTGAAAACGCTGTAGCACCTTTCGTATGGGCCTCAGGAACACCGGGATGATCCCGAGCGGCAGAGCCGGTAATCATCCAGCTGAAACCAGACGCCCAACCGGTAAGATGAAAGCAGTATCCAATTAAGCTAGACGCAAGAAAAGGACTAGAACCATTAATAGAATGATTTCTAAATTTTGGGTTACTAAGAGAATGCCAATCAGAATACAACACTCAGATACTGCTGGTTAAGAAACCTCGTTCAGAAGAATATAGATTGGTTCAGGACTTAAGAGCTATAAATCAAATCGTGCAGGATGTCCACCTGGTAGTGGCAAACCTGTACACTCTTTTAACCACTCTGAAGGAAACAGATAAATGGTTTACCGTATTAGACCTAAAAGATGCGTTCTTTTGTCTCCCACTGGCAGCCGAGAGTCAGGAACTGTTTGCTTTCGAATGGGAAAGTCCCACGACTGGTAGAAAAACACAATTGTCCTGGACAGTGTTGCCGCAAGGATTTAAAAATAGTCCTACAATCTTTGGAAATCAATTGGTCAAAGAATTAGAGAACTGGCAGAGGATGCATGAAAACATCACCTTACTGCAGTATGTGGATGACATACTGGTAGCAGCAAGTAACAGGGAGGATTCCATACAGATAACAATAGATCTTCTAAACTTTCTGGGACTGGCAGGGTACAAGGTCTCCTGGCGAAAGGCACAGATAACCCAGCAAGAAGTAATATACTTGGAATTCACAATTTCCCAGGGTCAATGTAATCTGGGAACCGAAAGAAAAGAGGCTATCTATCTGCCAAATCCCGGAACCCAAATCAAAGTGGGAGCTTAGAGCATTTCTAGGGATGGCCGGATGGTGCTGCCTGTGGATAATGAACTTTGGACTCATTGCCAAACCCTTATACGAAGCTGTACAAGGGGAGGGAAACCTCCTTGTCTGGAGTCAGCGATGCAGAGATGCATTTACGAAATTAAAACAGACTTTAATGAGTGCTCCAGCTCTGGGTCTCCTGAACTTAGAAAAACCATTTGAACTATTTGTACATGAAAGACTGCATATTGCTTTAGGAGTGTTGGCCCAGAAACTAGGATCATGGAAAAGACCTGTGGGATACTTTTCAAAACAACTAGACAATGTCAGTAAGAGATGGCCAGCATGCCTCTGAGCAGTGGCAGCTACAGTACTACTGATCCAAGAGGCCCGAAAATTGACGCTCGGGCAAAAGCTAACTGTGTTTGTGCCCCATGCAGTTACAACTGTTCTGGAACAAAAAGGAGGACACTGGCTGTCACTGAGCCGGATGCTGAAATATCAAGCCATTCTTCTGGAACAAGATGATGTGGAGCTGAAAGTAACCAGCATCCTGAATCCAGCAACCTTTCTGACTGCGGATCCTGTTGATCCTGGTAGGACAGAATTAACACGTAATTGCTTGCAGACGGTGGAACAGACATACTCCAGCAGAGCAGATTTGAAAGACTTGCCAACGGACAATGCAGACTGAGACTTGTTTGTGGATGGTAGTAGCTTTATGTGGAATGGAACACGGAAAGCAGGATACGCAGTGGTAACCACTGAGGAAATAATTGAAGCTAAGGCTCTACCATCTAACACATCAGCTCAGAAAGCAGAACTCATAGCCCTTCTGAGAGCATTAGAGTTGTCAAAAGACAAAACTGTCAATATATGGACAGACTCAAAATTTGCTTTTGGAGTAGCCCATGCTCATGGGGCTATTTGGAAAGAGAGGGGACTGTTAACCTCTCAAGGATCCCCAGTCAAATATGGGCCAACAATCCAGCAATACAAGCAATAAATCTGCCCAGACTAGTGTCAATCATGCATTGTAAAGCACATCAATTTGGAGACAGTCCGGTGCATGTGGGAAACCGAATGGCAGACAAAGCCACAAAAGAAGCGGCCGAGAATCAAGTATTGCTACTCTTACCAGAAAAGGTCTGAAATTTGGGACCTGAGAGTCTGCAATACACACCAGAAGATGATCAATTGGCTAATGTACTGAAAGCAAACAAAAATGAAGAAGGGTGGTGGGTGACTCCCTCACAACAAATAATAGTTACACAGGAAATTATGCATGAATTAGCTAACAGACAACATCAAGAAACTCACTGGGGAATTGAAGCAATGGTAGAGGCACTGAGGACACAAGTGCTAAGTGTAAAAATGGCTGGAATAGTCAAAAGCATAGTGAAGAAATGTGAATTATGCTTGAAGAAAAATCCTCACCTACCCTGAAAACCTGTATTAGGGGTGACAAGAAGAGGAAACAACCCAGGAGACGATTGGCAAGTAGATTTTTCTGAATTTCCATGGCAAAATGGGTATCGGTATCTTTTAGTAATGATACTTTTTCAGGCTGGCCGGAAGCTTTCCCCTGTCGCACCAACAAGGCAAGAGAAGTAGCAAAAATTTTGCTTAAAGAAATAATACCGAGATTTGGGGTACCTTTGGGACTATCTTCAGACAGGGGCCCACACTTTGTAGCGGAAGCTGTTCAAAATCTGGCTAAAGCGTTAGGGGTAAAATGGAATCTCCATACCCCATGGAGGCCTCAATCAAGTGGAAAAGTAGAAAGAATGAATCAAAGCCTAAAAAGACAGATGAGTAAAATTTGCCAAGAGGCTCAGATCAAATGGCCAGATGCTTTACCTTTAGCTTTGCTACGAATATGCATTCAGCCTAGGACTAAAGAAAAGCTTAGTCCTTTTGAAATCATTTATGGTAGACCCTATCAAGTAACAGAAACAGGAGTTGATCCTGAGATCATGGGGAAACATTATCTGAAAGAATATGTTGTCTCTCTAGGAAAGGTTTTATCATCTCTTCACAGGTACCTCACTGTGCACGCACCGTTATCCCTGGACGTGCCTGTGCATCAGTACCAACCTAGAGACTGGGTGTACCTGAAGATGTGGTCAGATGAACCGCTAAAAGAGAAGTGGAAAGGACCTTTCCAGATTCTGCTCACCACCTACACAGCTGTCAAGCTTGAAGGAATCACTCCGTGGATACATCACAGCAGGATCAAACCGGCTTCAGCACCAGAATCAGAATGGACTGTAAAACAAGAAGGACCTTTACGTTTAAGATTAATCCGGGGATCACAAGATTCTGGGTTATCTCCCTTGCAGTAATGTTTGGAAATGCAGAAATTGACACAGGTGGAGAGGCCAATACAGACATAAATGAGAACTTAATTCTAACTCTGATACAAGGGTTTGGTAAAATGCGCAATCTTACTAGCGTAACAGCATGCATCCCAATTCCTCATTCAGCCAGCCAGCCTATCCCCTGGGGTATCATACCAATGAATTCATCCTTGTTGGAAGCTTATGATAACATCACAGAAGCCTTTAAACAGGCTAACGCTTCCTATTACCTAAAGAGCATAAGTGTAGACAAAGAGGTAGTGATGTTTTGCAAGATGCTGTTCACTGGAGACCAGGAGATAACCGGACAGTATTTGGAAGGGGTTCAGAGAAACAGTGTCCCGGAGGATCACATCCCTTAAACACTCAGTTTTTACAAACTGCCTTAGCAGCCTCTGGTGAACAAACTATAGGGTTACTGTCACTTTGTGTTACTGAAAATGTGATACCTAACGTGACCACCGCTCCAGAATGTACTCACCTTAGACAAAAACCCAAAACCTGGTCCACACCTTTGGGAGGACATTGGAAATACATAGGGAAAGTAGATTGGTGTTTTAATTGGGGTATGAAGACTATTCGTAATATTAGCAGAGCTGATTGGAGGTGCCCCAATGTCTTAAATCATAGTAAAATATCGATCCTAAATTCTACTTTAATGATGATGGAAAATTGCAAAAGACAAAATTTTTCAAGTGAAAATTGTAAACAGGAAATTCCATCCCCAGGTTATACAACCTGGGTCATGTCAAATGGATATTGGACTACTTGACTACGATTAAGTACAGTAACTAGGCAAGTGACTCTAGGATTATTGACCTTATGTCCTACATGGAAAGAGAGTCCAATCAAAGCCCCATACTGGGGACGAATTAAAAGAGATGCTAAAACAGAAAGAGACCCTGATACTTGGATTGGGCCCTCCTCAGCAACACAACTTGAATGGGGATTTCAAAGTTTTCTTTTACCAGGACTGATGGCTTTAGAAAATCGGATGCTAATAGAAAATCTAACATGGCAAGTAGAATCTTTATCAAGAGCCACTCAAAAGGAATTCCAAATTGTTAACAAACAGATCCAAGCCAATACTAAAATGACTCTGCAAAATAGACTGGCCTTAGACTTGCTATTAGTCAAAGAACAAGGAGTGTGTGGATATCTTAAGTTAGACAAAGAGCACTGCTGCATCCACATCCCAAACATCACTGATAACCTGCAAGAGCAATTGGATAAAATGAAGAGAGTAGCAGAAGACAGCAGGGCAATCAGGGATACATCAGAAAACAGCTGGCTCAACACAATCCTGCAAGAATTAGGTGGATTATCTCTAAAAGGATGGTTAGCCACATTATTAGAGGGAATAGTTTATGTAGTTGTTATTATAGTTAGTTATTATAGGGATCTGCATAGGTTGTGTTAAGAGAATCATTGAGAAAAGTATATGGAAGTAGTGAGATAATAAATCTAACTACTTCCAAAGGGGGGAATTGATACCAGACGGTTCAAGTTAGCAACAGTTTAGCAAGAGTAGGCCTCAGAGTAGGCTCTAAAGGCTTGCTCTGTGTTACCTTTATACAGAACAAACTTTCCTGTCAATAATCTTCCTTTTAGCTAAGAATAATATAGAATAATAATAATAGGTTCTGAAGTATCTACGTGTTTTGTAGATAGAGTTTGTTTATGGGATTGATAACAAGGTTCTAGTAGACAATGATTCATGCTGTTTATGCTTACTCTTAGATAAACAAAGGTCTCTGCTAATTATATAAGGCCAAAAGACAAAACAAAACTGTAAAGAATAACTTTGTGATGTCTAAATTAACTTGATTCATAAACTGTTGTGTCAGAGGAGAGAAGTCCAAAATGATATCTTCTTCTTGGGAACACATGTACTTGTAAACAAGAAGGCCTCAACTATGCTTGCGCACAAGCACGATTAAAGGGGGATTGGGACCACCAGCGACCCCCAGAGACCACCCAAGACCCCTTCCCCAATTTAGTACGCATGCGTAGAGACATTACGTAATGCATTACATAATGTGTTATGTATAAGTTGTTTTTTAATTGGGTGGGTTTTTTTCTTGGAATTGTATATAAGGAGCAAGCTTTTGTTCTTAGGTGTGCATGATAGGAGGAGATATCCCCCGTGCACCCAGCTGTAATAAACCAATGTCGGCTTTCTAAACTATAATTTGGTTTGGAGAGTTTTCTTGGTTACTCTTTTTTGGTAACAACTGGGGTAGGATTAGTCAAACTTGATAAGGGAGTCACTAGAGATATGTATTTATTTTTCCAGTATTATGATGTCTGTATTTTAAATACCTCAGCTCTCAGTGCATGCCTACTATCAGAATCTATTGACACAGCCCTTAATCACCAGGTTCTCTGTATTTCTGTGCTTTACTCTCTGGTATTTTTAATATATCTTGCTTCTACTTTCAACTCATCCACAAAGCTGTCATTTTTCTGAAATGCTTCTTTTTCTCTCTTTCTCTCTGCACATCTATATTTCTGATGATATCTAGATAAGATTCTCTGCCTTTCATTTGAGTTATTTTGAAAATTAGAATATTCTGTATTGCAAGCCCATTTTGGTACATTTGAAATGGTAAAAAAAAATACAGCTTTTCACTGTATTAGCCCTGATATTTTAAACATTTCTACCATCACTCTCCAGTTTTTTCTTTTACATGCTGCCCAAAATATATCCATGTTATTTAGAGGGAGCTGATTTATAGATGAATTATAGTAGAATAGATAAATAATAGATAAACCCAAGCAGATGGACACATTTTCTTTGTCAGAGCCTTTGCTGAAAAGATGTTTCAGGTTTATCTTCATCCTCCAGGAAACTTAAATATTTCTATAAGGCAGAAGGACAACCAATGTGGTAAAATCTATATGGTTCAATGAATCTTTTTTTTTTTTCCCTCTGGGTCTGGGCACAGTGGAACTCTCCTGTTTGTTGTGTTTTTTTTTTCTTTCCTTTGCTTTCTTTTCAATTGGGAGGGGAAAACTACTGGTGGGAATTCCCTCTTAGTCAAATACTTGCCTTGAAGAGAACCTGCACGTGTTAATTCACTTTCAGTCCCTGCCAATGCCCCTGCCAGTCTCTATTTCTAGTCCTCCATCAAACTAATGCTGCAATGAGCAGAGCCCCTGCAACCTACAAGAAACTTCATTGGCTATCATTTACTGCACAGGAAATCAGCTTGGGTGCTCCATAGTATCTGAAATCAAGCCTCTTTTTAACCATGTCTCACTCTGAGCACCCTAAAAGCAAGACAGTTCTGAAAATTCAGGTCAATGTGTTTTCCCTATTTATTTCTCTGCTATTTAGAAACCTCCATGGGGAAAAAATCTTACTTTTTAAAAGTTTATCAGCTCCTATGTTTTACCCTGTCTCTTAGATTAGTCTGTTTGGAAAACAGAGCTAGTGTTGAAATCACTGTAATATTTCAAAAGAGATAACTTTACGTGGAGAATATAGACTAAGCATAGATCAAACATTCAAGAACTAAAGATTGCCATTCCAAGAAATTTAATTTAGTAATTTAGGATAAGGTGCTTTCTTTTTTGTGTACCATGAAAAAAGAGATTGAGTGAAACTTTATAGTACTTCCCTTTACTCTACAAAATGTGCACTCCAATAACATTATACAAAGAAGTCAGTGTTATTGACACATTTCAGTTTCTTTAACAAACTGTATACAGGGCAAGAAGAATTTTCAATTATGTGATTCCAGTGCTTATGCATTTATAATAGTCCATGCCACATCATGTTCTGTATCTCTGCAATAATGCAAAGATATAGACAATTATACATCATTTTTCAATGTAATGCAGTACAACCATACAACAAATCCAAGAAACAATAACATTTAGGAAAACTTTAGGAAAATATATCACATGATGTCATAAACATAAGCAGCTTGTGCTTTTTTGCCTTAGGAATAAGATTTCCTTGCTCTAGGTAAATAAATATAATACTGTATGTGTGATCCTTTCAGTTACTTATAGTATGAGAAGATTTCTATTATTGCTTTGAATAGGAAACTGCATGTTCGTGAAGGAAAGACAGTCCTACATTCATGGACAGTCCACACTGCTGTTAACTCTCTTTCATGCATAAGCCTAAGATCACATTCAAAAATTATTTAGTGATCACTGCACTGTGCTCCACACAATTGCCAAACTTAGTATACACATATCACAACTGGGCCCAATCCTGCTTTTGGTGAAATTAATTTTGCTAAGTGAGATTTCCTGTGTCTAGGATTAGGCTCTATATAGTAATGAAGTAATTGCTTATTACTGGTAAATCATTGCTCGTTACTGAAAATGTTACCAGATTGCCCTAAATGAATTACAAACCCTGGCAAAACTGGAAAATTATTCATGGAATCATAGAATGATTTGGGTTGGAAGAGACCTTTAAAGAGCATCTAGTCCAACTCCCCTGCCATGGGCAGGGACATCTTTCACTAGATAGGTTGCTCAAAGCCTCATCCAAACTGGCCTTGCACACTTCCAGGGAGGGGGCATCCACAACTTCTCTGGATGACCTGTTCTAGTGCCTCACCACTCTCACAGTAAAGAGTTTCTTCCTTATATCAAATGGAAATCTACCCTCTTCCAGTTTAAAACCATTGCCCCTTGACCTATCACTACAGGCCCTGGTAAAAAGTCTGTCCCCATCTTTCTTATAAGCCCCCTTTAAGTATTGAAAAACTGCAATAAGGTCTTCCCAGAGCCTTCTCTTCTCCAGACTGAAGAACTTCAACTCTCTCCACCTTTCCTCATAGGAGAGATGTTCCATCCCTCTAATCATTTCCAGTTTATAGTGAACGTGACATTTATGGTATAGAATACACCTGTGGGCCAGCCTGGGTCAGCTGCCCTGGTTTTCACTCCTCCTAGCTTAAGCACCTGGCTAACTCAAAATTGCTAACAGCCTTGATCACCATGGAAACATGCATACCATGGCTAGCCATGATTTAAAAAAAAAGTAACAGAAAATTGATTCTATGATTCTGTCCTAGCAAAACCAGGACAGGATTCCACCCCTTATTCTATATCATTTATGTCATGCCCAAGTCACTACTATTTTTCCCCATCTCAAAATATATATATATATATGTACACACACACAGAGAGATATCATTCCCTGAGTCTATGGACCATGTCTCTAAAAAGTTCATTGAATTCATTTAGTCCAAAACCATGGGTTCCATCTGTCATGCCAGCTTGACTGACAGATCCCCTAGTATTAACTAACCACGTGGCTTTTGCTAAGTGCTCATCCCAGTTTTTGAGTGTTCCAGCACCCATTGCTTTCAGTGTAGTCTTCAACAGCCCATTGCAGAGTTTGACTTTCCTGGCAGCTGGTGCATTATGGGGATGTGATATATCCACTCAATACCATGCTTTTTAGCCCAGGTATCTATGAAGCTGTGTTGGAAATGAGTCCTCTTGTCCAACTCGATTCTTTCTGGAGTACCATGTTGCCAAAAAATTTGCTTTTCAAGGCCCATAATAGTATTCCAGGCAGTGGCATTAGGCACAGGATATGTTTCCAACCAGCCAGTAATTGCTTCCACCATTGTGAGCACATGACACTTGTCTTCGTGGGTTCACGGAAGTGAGATGTAATCAATTTGCCATGCCTCTCCATTCATGTATTTCAGCCATCATCCTCCATACCACAGGGGTTTTAGTACTTTGGCTTGTTTGATTGCAGTGCATGTTTCACATTCATGGATGACCTGTGCAATAGCGTCCATGGTCACATCCACCCCTCGGTCACGGGCCCATCTATATGTCACATCTCTGCCTTGATGGCCTGATGTATTATGGGCCCACTAAGCTAAAAATAACTCACCTTCATGTTGCTAGTCCAGATCTACTTGGGACACTTTAACCTTAGCAGCTTGATCCACCTGCTGGTTGTTTTGATGTTCCTCAGTGGCTCTGTTCTTCGGTACATGGACATCTACGTGATGTACATTCATAACCAGCTTCTCTAACCAAGCAACAATATCTTGCCACAATTCAGCTGCCCAGATGGGCTTGCCTCTGTACTGTCAATTGTTTTTCTTCCATTGCTTTAACCACCCTTTGTTTAGCCCGCACCCAGGGCTAAAAAATAAACAGGTTTTTCTCTCACCCAATGTCCCTTACCCAACCAAGGAAAGGAACTGGGAAAAGGAGGGAGACTCCTGGGTTTGAAGTTAAACAGATTTAATAATATAAAGAAACCAATACTGATAACAACCCAAAATTATACTTATCAACCAGGGGAGGAAGACCCCACTCCTCCCCAGCAAGCTTTCCCTTTTGTAGTGAACTTGATGTTAATGATATAGAATACACCTGTGGGCCAGCCTGGGTCAGCTGCCCTGCATTTAACTGCTAAGGGCCTTGATCACCATGGCTGGCCACAAACTGAAACCAGATCCCAATGAAACCAGGACACACCCCCACAGGGCATTTGCCACCATCCATGAGCCAGTGTACAGATGAAGTACTGGCCTGCCACGGTTTAAAGCTGGACTGGCTATTAAACCGATGGCAGACGCTCTCTATTAACCCTCCTCCCCTCCCCAGAAGGGGAAGGAAAAGAGAAAACGGCGAGACACTTATGGGTTGGAAAGTTAAAACAGTTTTAATGAAATAGAATAATGAAAAATGAGTATAATAATAATAATAAGAAAATATGTACAAATATATACAAAACAAAGATTGAGCTCCCTCAAAGATGGTCATGTCACCACCGGCACTGCAGGGCAGGCTCTGAGAAGATGCAGACTGCCCCCAGCGATGGACAGGAACTGGATTCAGGGATACACGGATCAGGATCGGGGGCAGCAGAAAAACAGACAGAGTCCCCTTTGGATGCCGGCCATAGCAGAAGAGAGTGAGACCCTCGTGATCCCCCCGCTTTATACTGAGAATGATGTGTATGGGATGAAATACCTCGTTGGTCAATTTTGGGTCACCTGCCCTGTCTACCCCTCCCTGGAGGTGCGACCATTCTACGGCTCTTCACTCGTAATTAGTGAGGAATTTAGCAGTGACCTTGGTTTCTCTAAGAATAAGTACAGCAAGAGCCTTTCTGCATAACATTCCTAATAGTACCTCAGTGATAACTATAAACTTTGAGCGTTATCAGTCCTAGAAGGAGACACTGTCTGCAAAACATGCAGTTAGTTTCAGAAAGTGCAGTTACTTAGAAGCAGCTTAGCTGAAAAGAAAAATCACTGAAAGGAAAATTGGTTCTGTTTTAGTCCAAACCAGGACATGGCAATTTTCCCCATTCAGCAATATCTAAAGCCAGTTGGATGGCTTTTACTTCTGCAACCTGACTCGACACACCTTCTCTCTCAGATGATTCTGCCACTCGTCATGTAGGAATCCACACAGCAGCTTTCCACCTTTGCTGTTTGCCTACAATATGACAAGATCCATCAGTGAACAAGGCATGTTGCTTCTCATTTTCTGGTAGTTTATTATATGGTGGGGCCTCTTCAGCACACATCACCTCCTCCTCTGGCGACATTCCAAAATCTTTGCCTTCAGGCCAGTCCATGATTACTTCCAAAATTCCTGTCTGACTGGGGTTCTCTATTCGAGCCCACTGAGTAATCAATGCAACCCACTTACTCCATGTAGCATCAGTTGCATGATGTGTAGAGGGGGGTTCTTCCCTTTAAATATCCCATTCAACACTGGCAATCTGGCTGCCAGGAGGAGCTGTGCCTCAGTGCCAATTACTTTTGAGGCAGCTTAAACTCCTTCATACGCTTTGATCTCTCTCTCTCTTTTTTTTTTTTTTTTTTTTTGCCCCCCCCCCCCGGCATCTCTTTTTCTCATTCCTAATAACTGTCATTCCTGGAACAACCTGCTGCAATTCTGTAGCTAAGTATACTTTTGTGTGTTTTGTGTTATCGTTGATATTGGTTTCTTGATTTTATTAAATCTGTTCAATTTTAACCCATGAGTCTCCCTCCTTTTCCCAGTTTCCTTCCTTGGTTGGGGAAGGGACATTGGGTGAGAGAAAAACTGTTATTGTTTAGCCCCGGGTGCAGGCTAAATGGAGACAGTTTATTTGATGCCCAACGTAAATAGCTCACCTGGGAGAACTGTAGACTGTTGATCTAAGAGTCTTGGAGGGTTGAAGTTTTCACAGATTTCACTGCTTTTGTTATGAGCATTCATTGTGTTGGTGTCAGTAACAGGGTCACTTGGTAGAAGTTTCTGGTGTTTGTTTTGCAGTGGCTTTTGGGGTGGCTAATCAAATTTGTGGCTTTGCCACTGTTTGTTACTAGTTTTGTGCGGTTTATCACTTCTGGGCGTGGACTTAGAGGTATTGCTCTAGTATGTTGTTTGGTATTGGTTTATGGTATTACAGTGTTTTATAATTGTGCCCATTTCTGATTTCTACGGAATGGGAGTGGGTGACATGTACTTTCCTTTTCCCCCAAGGCTGATCTTAAAGGCTTTTGAGAATTTTAAATACCCTTGGGATGTTTCGACCACCATGCTCATATCATTAGGCCTTTTGAATGTCTTTCAGTTATTGCTCTTGCTTAAACATTGGTATAAGGGTGGATACAGCACAGCTGCTGCAACCACTATAAGGAGCCCTACAGCAGCCCCAGCCCCTACACCAGCCACCACAGCAGCACCAGCCCCTATGACAGACATCGCAGCTGCCCCAGCACCCTCAACTGGAATCACACATACTCAGACCCTGCCAGTCCCTACAGCAGGCACCCCGGCTACACCAGAGGCTATTCAGATCTCTGCACTGGGTACTGTGATTACTCAACTCCAGGAAGCACTTGCTGTGATTATCCAGACTTTGGCAACAAGGGCTGCAGCTAATCAGCCCCCAGTGATGGGTGATGCAGCTGAGGGACTCAACCAGGGCCAGTATCAGTTGCCCCTGTACAGAAGACAAAAACCACAAAAAGAGCAGGTTGTGCTGGCCTACCAGGGACATCAAAGGAGGATGAGCCAGAGGTAACCACTTGATCCCTATCCCTGAGTGAGCTGTTAGATATACGTAAAGACTACAGCTGTCATGAAGGCGAGCAAATTGTTACTTGTCTGCTCTGCTGCTGGGATAACGGAGCTGATGGTGTCAAGGTAAATTGTAGAGAAACCAAGCAGCTGGGACCAATGGCTAGAGAAGTGGGTATTGATAGGGGTATTGCAACTGGTGCACAGCCCCTCACTCTCTGGTGGAGACTCCTGCGAACTGTAAGGAACAGCTATCCCTTTAGGGATGATCACAGAATCACAGAATCAATCAGGTTGGAAGAGACCTCTGGGATCATCGAGTCCAACTGTTGCCCTGACACCACCATGTCAATTAGACTATGGCACTAAGTGCCATGTCCAGTCTTTTCTTAAACACATCCAGAGATGGTGACTCCACCACCTCCCTGGGCAGCCCATTCCAATGTCTAATAACCCTTTCTGAGAAGAAATTCTTCCTCATGTCCAACCTGAACCTCCCCTGGCGAAGCTTGAGGCTATGTCCTCTTGTCCTATCACTAGTTGCCTGGGAGAAGAGGCCGACTCCCACTCCGCTACAACCTCCCTTCAGGTAGTTGTAGACTGCAATAAGGTCACCTCTGAGCCTCCTCTTCTCCAGGCTAAACAACCCCAGCTCCCTCAGCCGTTCCTCGTAGGTCAGACCCTCCAGACCCTTCACCAGCTTGGTCGCCCTCCTCTGGACTCGCTCCAACACCTCAACATCTTTCTTGAAGTGCGGGGCCCAGAAATGGACACAGTATTCAAGGTGCGGCCTCACCAGTGCCGAGTACAGAGGGACGATCACTTCCCTAGACTGGCTGGCTACACTATTCCTAATAGAGGCCAGGATGCCATTGGCCTTCTTGGCCACCTGGGCACACTGCTGGCTCATGTTTAGCCAGCTATCGATCAGCACCCCCAAGTCTCTTTCCGCCGGGCCGCTCTCTAACCACTCTTCCCCCAGCCTGTAGCGCTGCATGAGGTTGTTGTGGCCAAAGTGTAAGACCCGGCACTTGTTCTTGTTGAACCTCATGCCGTTGGTCTCGGCCCATCTATCTAACCTGTCCAGATCCCTCTGTAGGGCCTTCCTACCCTCTAGCAGATCGACACTCCCACCCAGCTTGGTGTCATCTGCAAATTTTGATGTCATATACTACCCAGGCAAGTGGACAACCATTGAGAGAGGTGTTAAGAATCTGAGGGAAATAACTGTGTGGGAGCTGATGTTTGAGGACCTGGATGACCCACAGACACCAGTAGATCCAGATGCACTCAAAGTTAATGTACCCATGTGGTGCAAGTGGGTACTGAGCGCACCACTGTCGTATGGCAACACATTAGCATTATTTAGCTGGGGAGATGCTGAGGCACCAACGGTGGGTGACATAGATAATTGGATGCAGCAATATGCAGACAATCTCTTTTCTTCCCCATGGGCCAGCATCTCAGCTGTGGAAAAACCGTCTGACAAATCCGCAGAACTGCTTGGCTTGGTGTTAGAAAAATTGTCCCAGATGGAGGACAGACCCTGCTTTCCACCTGCACTGAAGAATGTCTCAGCCATCAGGAGACAGTGTTCCCCTGCAAGACCTGCTCAGGAGAGATGATACACATCACGAGGCACCCTGTGGTTTTCCCTGTGTGACCATGGAGAAGACATGAGAAAATGGGATGGAAAACCTACCTCGGCTTTACAGACACGCGTATGTAAGTTATAAGGTGATCCGATTAGGAATGGGGCTTCTTCCAGGAAACTTGTTGCTCCAGTTTCCAATGGGAAGCTCTCCAGACAGCGTAGATGGGCTTCGGATCCCTATTTACCAGACGTGAATAATGGGGATTGAATCTACGTGAGCTGCTCGAACAGAGATGTCGATAACAAACACTATGTTCAGGATTAGAGGGGCCCTGCCTCCAGCCAGGTGGTGGATAGGGATGAGCATGTTTTTTGGACTGTGTGGGTTCGATGGCCTGGCAAATCAGAACCACAGCAGTATAAGGCTGCAGTGGACACTGGTGTGCAATGCACCATAATATCATCAAACTATAAAGGGAGAGAATCCATTTGTATCTCTGGTGCGACGGGGGGCTCCCAAGAGCTGACTGTACTGGAAGCTGAAGTGAGTCTGACTGGGACTGAGTGGCAGATGCACCCCATTGTGACTGGCCCAGATGCCCCATGCATTCTTGGTATAGATTACCTGAGGAGAGGGTATTTCAAGGACCTGAGGGGGTACTGGTGGGCGTTTGGTGTAGCAGCTGTGGAGATGGAAGAAATTACACAGCTGTCTACCCTGCCTGGTCTATCAGAGGACCCTTTTATTGTGGGGCTGCTGAGGGTCGAGGAGCAAAAGGTGCCTGTCGCCACTACAATGGTCCACTGGTGACAATATCATACTAATAGAGACTTCCTGATCCCCATCCATGAACTGATCCGTCAACTGGAGAACCAAGGTGTGATCAGCAAAACATGCTCCCCCTTCAACAGTCCCATATGGCCAGTGCGAAAGTCCAGTGGGGAATGGAGACTAACTGTGGACTATCATGGCCTGAAGGAAGTCACACCACCACTGAGTGCTGCTGTACCAGACATGTTAGAACTCCATTACGAACTGGAGTCAAAGGCAGCCAAGTGGTACGCCACAATTCAGAAAAACGCATTTGCAATATCCATACCTTTGGCAGTGGAGCATAGGCAACAGTTTGCCTTCACCTGGAGGGGCATCCAGTACACCTGGAATCGATTGCCCCAGGGGTGGAAACATAGCCCCACCATTTGCCATGGACTGGTCCAGACTGCACTGGAGAAGGGTGGAGCTCTGGAACGCCTGCAATATATTGATGACATTATTGTATGGGGTAATATAGCAGGAGAAGTTTTTGAGAAAGGGGAAAATGTAATTCAAATCGTTCTAGAAGCTGTTTTTGCCATCAAATGTGCTAAGGTCAAGGGACCTGCAAAAGAGATCCAGTTTTTAGGGATCAAGTGGCAGGATGGCCACTGTCAGATCCCAATGGATGTGATTAACAAAATAACATCCATGTCTCTGCCAAGTAACAAAAAGGAGACACAAGCTTTCCTAGGCGTAGTAGGCTTCTGGGGGATGCACGTTCCCCATTACAGTCAGATTGTGAGCCTTCTCTATGCAGTGACTCGGAAGAAGAATGACTTTAAATGGGGCCTTGAGAAACAACAGGCTTTTGAGCAAATTAAACAAGAGAGAGTTCATACAGTGGCCCTTGGACCAGTCTGTATGGGACCAGAAGTAAAGAACATCCTCTATACCGCAGCTGGGGAGAATGGCCCTACCTGGAGCCTCTGGCAAAAGGCAGCAGAGGAGACTCGAGGTCGACCCCTGGGGTTTTGGAGTTGGGTGTACAGAGGATCAGAGGACCGTTATACTCCAACAGAAAAAGAGATACTGGCAGCCTATGAAGGATTTTGAGCTGCCTCAGAAGTAATTGGTACTGAGGCACAGCTCTTCTTGGCACCCCGATTGCCAGTGTTGTACTAGATGTTTAAAGGTAAGACCCCCTCTACACATCAGGCATCTGATGCCATGTGGAGTAAGTGGCTTGCATTGATTACTCAGTGGGCTCAGAGAGGGAACCTTAATTGCCCAGGAATTCTGGAAGTAATCATGGACTGGCTGGAAGGCAAAGATTTTGGAATGTTGCCAGAGGAGGAAGTCATGTGTGCTGAAGAGACCCCACCATACAATAGACTATCAGAATGAGAAGCATCATGCCTTTTTCACCGATGGGTCTTCTTGTACTGTAGGCAAGCAGCAAAGGTGGAAAGCTGCTGTGTGGAGTCCTACGTGACAAGTGGGAGAAGCAGCTGAGGGAGAAGGTGAGTTGAGTCAGTATGCAGAAGTAAAAGCCATCCAGCTGGCTCTAGACATTGCTGAGCGAGAAAAATGGCCAGTCCTCTACCTGTATACTGACTCCTGGATGGTAGCAAATGCCCTGTGGGGATGGCTGAAGCACTGGAAGGAAAACAACTGGCAGTGCAGAGGCAAACCCATATGGGCAGCCAAATTTTGGCAGGATATTACTACCCAATCAGAGAAGCTGGTTGTGAAGGTACGTCACGTAGATGCTCATGTACCCAAGAGTTGAGCCACTGAGGAACATCAAAACAAGCATCAGGTGGATCAAGCTGCTAAGATCAAAGTGGCTCAAGTAGATCTGGACTGGCAGTATAAAAGTGAACTATTTTTAGCTTAGTGGGCCCATAATACATCAGGCCATCAAGGCAGAGATGGAACATACAGATGGACCTGTGACCAAGGGGTGGATTTGACCATGGACACCATCACACAGGTCATCCATGAATGTGAAACGTGCTGCAATTAAACAAGCCAAAAGAATAAAACATCTGTGGTATGGAGGATGATGGCTGAAATATAAGTATGGAGAGGCCTGGCAGATTGATTACATCTAACTTCCACGAACCTGCCATGGCATGCGCTATGTGCTCACGATGGTGAAGCAAGTACCAGCTGGTTGGAAACACCCTGTGCCTTATGCCACTGCCCATAACACTATTGTGGGCCTTGAAAAGCAGATTTTGTGATGACATGGCACTCTGAAAAGAATCAAGTCAGACAATGGGACTCATTTCTGAAATAGCCTCATAGGCACCTGGGCTAAAGAGCATGGTATTGAATGGATATATCACATCCTCTACCATGCACCAGCTGCCAGGAAAGTTGAACGATGGAATGGGCTGTTGAAGACTACCCTGAAAGCAATGGATGATGGGACTTTCAAAATTGGGATGAACACTTAGCAAACGCCACCTGGTTAGTCAGTACCAGGGGATCTGTCAGTTGGGCTGGTCCTGCTTAATCCGAACTGTTGCTCATTGTAGAGGGTGATAAAGTCCCTGTGGTTCATGCAAGAAATATGTTGGGGAAAACAGTTTGGATCACTCCTGCCTTGAGTAAAGGCAAACCCACTGGTGGAATTGCTTTTGCTCAAGGACCTGGGTGCACCTGGCAGATGATGCAGGAGGATGGGGAAGTTAAATGTGTACCCCATGGAGATTTGATTCTGGGAGAGAATATCAAATAACTGTATGATGTTAAGTGTCATTTATTATAGTAAGAATTACCCCAGACCCTGAACATGTGCTGCAGCAGATACATGCACTGCAAGATCAAGATTCAATATACCATCCTGCTGTGCCCAGCTTCAGCAGTCCATAACACTGTATTGAGGCCTGGTCCCAAGCTGCTAACTGAGTGGATCCCACACCAATGTTTTTCTGCCCTGAGAAATACTATGAGAAATGGAACCCATGGATTTGGACTGAATTGATTCAATGGACTTCTTGGAAAGAGAGCCCATGGACTGGAGGGAATATCTGTGTGGATGTGTATTTATGTTGAGGGATGGGGAAAATAGTAGTGACTTGATGTAAATGGTATAGAATAAGGGGTGGAATCCTGTCCTGTTTGCATTGGGATTTGGTTTCAGTTTGTGGCCAGCCATGGTGATCAAGGCCCTCAGCAGTTAAATCCAGGACAGCTGACTCAGGCTGGCCCACAGGTGTATTCTATATCAATGACATCAAGTTCAGTATAAAAGAGAGGGTTTGGGGAGAAGAGGTGGGGCTTTTTTTCCTTTCCTTGTTTCTCCTGCTTTTTTTTTTGTTCTTCCTCATTTCTGATGGTTATGATTCCCTAAGCAACTTGCTAGTGCTCTGTAGATAAGTATAGTTTTTTTCTCCTTTGTGTTGTTATTTATATTGATTTCTTTATTTTGTTAAATCTTTTTAACTTCAACTTATAAGTCTCTCTCTTTTTACCAATTCCATTCCTCATTTGGGGAAGGGACATTGGGTGATAGAAAAACTGTTTATTGTTTAGTTCTGGGTGCAGGCTAAATGAGGGCACCAGGTGAAGACCCTTCCCCTGAGCATGTGTAGATAGTAAAAGAATGATTAAGCATTTATATTAATTGTGATCAGATATATTAACCAATGAAAAGTATGCTATGCAAATAGAGGTATGTTTTCATGTAGTTCTTTGTGTATAAAAATGGTACTGGAATTCACAGTAGTTGTGTTTGATTTGTGGATGGTTCTACCGAGCACCATGCGTAGAATAAATACATCTTCTGAGCGTGTGAGATATTGGTTTATTGCATGCTGGGTATGAATCCTCTTTTTGGACAATAGTTTTTGGCACCCCAGGTGGGACTGCTGTGATGCCTTGCCCGGATTAACTTGTTGGCTCCTAGAGGGGAGAGATTTGCTGGATTCTGGTGGCACTGACCTCTTTGTTTGGGGACTCCGTGAGTACTCTCTATGCCCAGAGCAGGTAAGCGACACAATGGTGCCAACGCTACAATAAGAGATATTGTTTTTAATTTATGTGCATGCAAAGGGGGGTTACTGGAATATAGTTCATATTTGCTTGACAGTGATAACTGGAGTATATGAAATCGTGGTTTAGAATGTTCTTTTTTTGAAATTATATGGGTGGTCAACAGTCTCAATCAGGTTTGTGTTCTCCTCTTGGATGTATTGTGAAAAAATGGGGAAAACTTGGAGGAGATCCCTTAACAAAAAAATGGTTGATTGACTGTTGTACTAAGTGGTGGCCACTATATAAGTTGGATGGTGATGAAAAGTGGCTGGAAAAAGGGTTGTTGAAATATAACACTATTTTACTATTAATGCTGTTTTGCAGAAGGCAAAATAAGTGGGATGAGATACCATATGTGGATCTAATTTTTTTTTTTGCTTTCAGGAATGACCTTGATATCAGGAAAAATGCAGACTTATGTATTCTGGTGCAAATGTGATGTTAATGTTGGACGATAGAGATACTGAATCGTGTTGCTATTTGGCTTGTAGTATTAGCAAGAGATGTTTATAATATGGGGAAGAGGAGCAGAATATTCAGATGTTGGTACCCCCACTTTCAGAATGAAGGGGATCGGGAGCAGGAGAAAAGGATTCCCCAGCGGAGCCCCTGGTTCCAATAATGCTGAGAGGAAACACCATTGATTTCTTAGTAGATACAGGAGCTAAATATTCTGTGATAAATACATGTAAGGGACCTTTAAGTAGGTTTTCAATGCCTACTGTTGGGGTCATGGGAAAGAGAGAAATATGACTGTTCCTGAAACCTTTAAAATGTACAGTTGGAAATAAAACAGTAATGCCTGGATTTCTGTATATACTGGAATGCCCAATGTCTTTCCTAGGACAGGATTTATTGGATAAATTTGGAGCACAAATTATCTTTGAGAATGGAAAAAAATCTAGTTCATTTTCCTGAAGCTAATGCCTGGCAAGCCCAGATTTATTTGTTGCAGTTGGAGACAGAAGAAGCTGGAATCTCACCAAAACCAGAAGAAACTGGAAATGTTCCAGGGGAAATTAAGAATGCTGTTAGTCCTTTTGTCTGGGTAATGGAAAAACTAGGAAGAACAAAGAATGCAGAGCTGGTAAAAGTCAAGTTAAAAACAGGAGCTAAAGGAGTATAAAAAAAACCCCAAACAAACAAACAAAAAACAAAAACAAAAAAGCACAACAACAAAAAAAAAACCTAAACCAACAATATTCTATCAGTTTGGAAGCTAGGAAAGGTTTGGAATCAATAATAAATAACTTCCTTAAACATAGACTCTTGAGAGAATGTCAATCTGAATATAATACTCCTATCCTTCCAGTGAAGAAACAACATAATCAAGGATACAGGTTGGTCTGGGATTTAAGAGCAATAAATCAACTGGTAGTGGATATCCACCTGGTGGTCCCTAACCTGTACACATTGCTGACAACTATCAATGAAACAAATGCTTACTGTTCTGTTTTAGACTTGAAGGATGCTTTCTTTTGTATTCCTTTGGAAGAAAAGAGTCAGAAGATCTTCACTTTCGAGTGGGAGGATCCATTGACTAGAAGGAAAACTCAACTCTTTTGGACTGTGCTACCACAAGGGTTCAAGAACAGCCTGACCATCTCTGGGACCATCCTGGCCAAGGAAGTGGAACAATGGTCTCGTAAGGAAGATCAAATAACACTCCTCCAATATGTTGATGATATTTTACTAGGGGCTGATATGATTGAGACCTGTAAGGAAAGGACTTGGCCTCCTAAATTTCTTGGGATGGCTGGGTATCGTGTGTCAGAGAAAAAAGCACAAATTGCACAACAGACTGTAATATATCTTGGATTTGAGATATCCCAGGGACAACAAAGATTGGGAAGTGACAGAAAAGAAACCATCTGCAGGTTGACACCCCCACAATCTAAAAGAGAACTAAGAGGATTTCTAGGAATCACGCAGAATCACAGAATGTTAGGGATTGGAAGGGACCTCAAAAGATCATCTAGTCCCATCCCCCTGCCGGAGCAGGATTACCTAGATCATATCACACAGGAACACGTCCAGGCGGGCTTTGAATGTCTCCAGAGAAGGAGACTCCACAACCTCTCTGGGCAGCCTGTTCCAGTGCTCGGTTACCCTCATTGTAAAGAAGTTAATGACTGGATGGTGTTGCCTCTGGATTCCAAATTACGGTTTATTGTCAAAACCATTGTAGGATGTTGGGGATTGGCTGCATGACAAAGGTCATGGCTCATTGGAACAACTGTACGAGCAGAGCAGATTCTGAGGCGAGCAAGACTAGGCCTCAGGCCCTGGCCGAAACTGCAATTCATGCTGATGATAGCAGAACGGCAAGGATACTGAGACCTTGACAGGGATCGTAAACAACTAACTAAAGGGGGAGTGAGAGCCGTGAGAATGAGAAAGAAGCACAGCTGGCTAACTGCAAGTAGGAGGGATATGCAAAAGTAACTTGTAGAGCTTCAGCCAATCAATAGTTGACTAGTAGGCATAATTAAAATCCACTGTATAAATAGATGCTGTCTGGGCTAATAAAGTGACGCATGCTTTATCACTCATAATGAGTTGTCTGCATGTTGCTCCTCCGCTACTCGCAAATGGCGCCCGAACGGGGACATGAAGGAAATGAGCAGGAGTAGTGGACACAGAGAAGCACCGGTAGCAGCGACCGGGGGGCCAAGATCGACCCAACGCTGACTGGCGCAGCGTGTCGACCAGCGGAGCCTGAACCGTCCAAAAGGGGTTCGCCGTCTGTGAGGGCTGCCGGGAAGGCTGCATCAACAATTTGTCCTACAATGGAGTGCCTTAACCAAGGAGCACGAGTGCCTTAACCAAGGAGCACGGAGAGATCGCCGGCAATATGGATTTCGAGGTAGCCCAAGAATTATTGCAGCGCTTTTTAGAAAAGCGGGGAGTAGATTGTATCAAACAATTGTCAGGAATAGTTGCCTATGGGAAAGTTAAAGGGTGTTTCCAACAACCCGACTCCTTGTTTGAAGTAGAGGAATGGCGAAAATTCGGTGATATCTTGTGGGACCAAAACCTCCCACGGCCCCGGTGGCTGTACCGGTGGCAGCTCCTTTATCGCCGTCAGTACGGACAGCTCTGAAAAAAGCTGAGGAGCGGGGAGCGAGTGAAATAGATACAGATCCATCAGAACCGGTAGTGCGCCCTAAAACACAAACTCGATTTGGACTAATTGATTCAGACGCTGAACAGGAGATTTGGCCGAAACCCCCTCCTCTCATTGATCTCTCTATGGATGAGACTGAGCAGGAGAACAAGAAGGAGGGTAAACCTGCTTCGTATCCACCTTTACCGGATTCGCTGTTTCCTGAGTCTGTTGAACAAAGTTTACATTCCGGCGCTAAACGACCACCGTTAAGGTTGCCATTTAAGGAGTCAGCAGTACCAGAGTCACAAGGATTTAAAGGACTGTTACCATCACGAAATGGACACGAACTTGACATGACAGAGCTTGGTAGACGACTGGAAGAATTAAAGACGGAATTGCAGCAGCATCGTTAAGCCAACGCCTCGGGACACGTGACGATGTCTCCCCCAAAACCCCCCTCTGTGTTAGGGACCAGTATTAGGGCCACCTCAACCTCCTTTACAACTCCCTACTCCACCTTTAGATCAGGGCGGGGGGGGGGGAGGTTTGCGTCCATCTGGTAATGTGGAAGGTGAGGGAGAGGGTCAGCGTCCGCCCACGTATACAGGGGAAGTGGGGGGAGGTGAGGGAGGAGTGAAATGGAAAGGGGTCATTCGAGATGTGTTATTAGAAGGAGTTATAATTCCACAAGCATATCCGGTGATTGTGGGTGCGGGTCCTGAGGGGAGAAATATTTGGCAACTGTTAGATTGGAAAATTGTAAAAGAAGCATTGCCACTACAGTTAGCGAAAGACAACACAGATGAGGACTGCAGAAAAGTTGTTGAAGGGATGGCAAATAGTAATGCCACCTTAACTGAGCCAATGGATGCTTGTGAGAAAGTAGGAACCACCACATTTCAGATGGAGTATTTAGCAAAAACTTTTGCGGCGGAAGTTAAGGTAGTTCATCGTTGTTATACATGCGAGCAGGAAGGTCACTTTAAGAAAAACTGCCTTAAGAAGTTGAAGCTGAGTGGGAGAGATAACTCTGTTTTGATGTGTCATTGCTGTGGGAAGCTAGGGCATTTTGTGAAGCTGTGCAGGTCTCAGTATAATGCTCAAGGTCAGCTGATAACAACCAGCTGCAGAATGCAGGGCGGGGGAACTGTATGCTGACACAAATGAATCTTCCCAACCAGTTCCAGGCCTATGCAGTTAACTCGCAGCCCGAACCGCAGGGAGCGCAGGACTGGTGTTTCCACGCAGGGTTAACCTGTGCGGCTGCCAAGCCTTGGACCTGTGGCAAACAGGGATAATGCTAATGCTGATTGTCAAAAGATCATTGAAGCTTTACCTGGAAAAACAGATTTGAATGCTATGATAAAGGCACGTGTAAAAGTGGGTACTGTGAAACATAAGGCTCAAGTTATGGCTGCGGCCGTACTTGGGGCTTACGTCGTCACAATTGCAGTCTCTATTCCAATTGTTAGCAGGGGACACAACTTTAACAGCACCACGACACACTACTGCAGAGGTACAGCAACTGATTACAGAAATAGAAAGCAGGCTACGTTCCAAATTTGTACATCGTATTGATTTGAATCAAGAAATACAAATTATCACTTTGTTTGATAGGCAAATTCCGTATGCAATAATTGGTCAATGGAATTCAGAATGATCAGATTCGTTACAGAGCTATTGGCACAGATTATTCATCAAAGGACGGATGCGATGTCGGGAGCTTGTGGCCAGAGATCCCTGCATCACTAACCGTTCCTATTGCAGCTCAATATTTTGAGTGGTGCATGGCTAAGAGCTTTGCTTTGCAAACAGCTATGGAGAATTTCTCGGGACAGGTTGTTTACCACTTGCCCTCCCATCCTGTTATAAAATTGAGTGCGGAACTTCCAATTGCCACAGGAGTGTGGTGCGCAGACACTCCTGTGGATGGAACTACCATTTTTACGGATGGATCTGGGAACAGAGGCAAGGCGGGCCTTGTCTGGTATTCTGATGGCAAGTGGGAATCTATGGTAATACAACAAAAGGGTTCACCTCAGGTGGTAGAATTACGAGCTGTATTAAAAATATTTCAGAATTTTCCCATTCCCTTTAATTTGATTGCTGATTCAGCATATGTAGCTGGCATTATAAAGCAATTGGATAGATCTGTTATAGAGCATATATGTAATCAGTGTGTTTTTGAATTGCTGCGAGCTCTGTGGCAAGAAATTCAAATCCGAACTGCATTGTTTTATGTTTTACATGTAAGAAATCATACTAATTTGCCTGGGTTTATTGCAGAAGGCAATGCTCGAGTGGACTCTTTGATTTCCAGAGTGGAAGCAATAGCACAATTGCTTGTCAAAGTGCGTAAAAGAATTACAGACATTACCGGACTAGACTCAGATGTTATCTATTTACCTATCAAGAAGGAATATCTACAGTGGTTAACAAATCAGTCAACTCTTTTTCAAATGGCCTTACAGGACTTTACTGGACAATTGTTAACACATTTATCAAAAGATAAAAGCTACAGTTTATTTGCAAACAGGATTGGGAAGAACAACCTATCAGATCAGAGATACCTGTGACTGGACTAACTGTTTTTACTGATGCTTATAGTTATTATGTTTATTTCATGCCTGTTCTCATGTCTTCGCAAGGATCTCGATCGAATGATGAACCTAGCTCTGCTCATACAAAAAGAAAAAGGGGGAATTGTTGGGGATTGGCTGCATGACAAAGGTCATGGCTCATTGGAACAACTGTACGAGCAGAGCAGATTCTGAGGCGAGCAAGACTAGGCCTCAGGCCCTGGCCGAAACTGCAATTCATGCTGATGATAGCAGAACGGCAAGGATACTGAGACCTTGACAGGGATCGTAAACAACTAACTAAAGGGGGAGTGAGAGCCGTGAGAATGAGAAAGAAGCACAGCTGGCTAACCGCAAGTAGGAGGGATATGCAAAAGTAACTTGTAGAGCTTCAGCCAATCAATAGTTGACTAGTAGGCATAATTAAAATCCACTGTATAAATAGATGCTGTCTGGGCTAATAAAGTGACGCATGCTTTATCACTCATAATGAGTTGTCTGCATGTTGTTCCTCCGCTACTCGCAGTAGGAGGCAATCAAAGGCCCTGAAGAAGTTTTTAGAATGGATTCAATTAAATGGACATTAATGAAGGCTCCACCCTTGGGACTGCCAAATTTAACTAAACCTTTTGAATTATTTATCTATGAGAGGGGATGTGTGGCTGTGGGGGTACTGACTGAAGTCCTGGAAGACTGGAAAAGGCCAGTGGCTTACTTCTCCAAGCAATTGGATAAAGTAAGCTCAGGGTGGCCTGGCTGCTTGCAAGCGGTTGCTGCGACAGCTCTCATTATCCAGGAGGCCAGAAAGCTAACCTTGGGACAAAAGATAACAGTCCATGTCCCTCATGCAGTACTCGCAGTACTAGAATAAAAGGGATATCATTGGCTTACCCCCAGCTGATTACTACAATACCAAGCCTTACTGGTAGAAAAGTAAGTACAATTCTGAATCCTGCTACACTGATGCCAATTGAAAAAGAAAACTATTCTAATCATGACTGTTTAGAAGTTATCAAACAGGTATATGCCAGTAGGCCAGATCTGAGGGATACTCCCCTGCAGAACCCAGATGAAGAGCTATTTACTGATGATAGCAGCTTTGTAGTGAAAGGAGAAAGAGCTGGCTATGCTGTGGGAACTTTGACTGAAGACCTGGAGGTAAAAGCACTACCTGTGAACACATCTGCTCCAAAGGCAGAAATAATTGCCTTGATAAGAGCATTAGAATTGGCTGAAGGGTCAATATTTATACAGACTCTAAATATACTTCTGGAGCTGTTCATGCACATGGTGCCATATGGGGGAAAAAAGGACTCTTAACTGAAACGGAACACCTACAAAATATGGAACTAAAAATCTAAAATTACTTGAAGCAGTCCAAAAGCCAAAGGAGCTGGCTGTGATTCATTGCAAGACACACCAGAAAGGAAACTCCAACATAATTGAAGGAAATAAGAAAGCTGATGAAGCAGCAAAGCATGCTGCTTCAACAGCCATGGTTTGTGTTTTGATCCCATCAAAAGAAATACAAGTAGAGACTCCACAATATGGCAAAAAGGAAGACAAATTGGCTGAACTCTTGCAGTGTACAAAAAAAATGAAGGATGGTGGGATACCTCACACGGACAATGTGTAGTTAAAAACTCATGAGGAGACCCATAGGGGAGCAGAAGTGATGATAAAGTTGGTTAGACAATATACCATTGGAGCAAAGATGCTGCTTATTGCCAAAAAAAGTGTAAGCAACTGGTATGAGGTTTGTCTTAAAAAATAATCCAAAGATCCAGCTTTGACCCCCTCCTGGAGAGAGAAAAAGAGGCATCACTCTGGGTGAGTATTGGCAAACTGAGTTTTCAGAATTGGCTAGATGTAATCAATACAAATATCTACTAGTATTGGTGGATACTTTTTCAGGATGGCTTGAAGCTTTCTTGTGTCATACCAACATGGCAAAAGAGATAATCAAACATTTGCTAAAAGAAACTATACCTGGGTTTGGATTGCCGGTAGGGATGTCCTCTGATAGGGGACCACATTTTTGTGGCAGACATAACTAGAAATGTGAGTAGGATATTGGGAATTAAGTGGGACTTACATACTCTGTGGAGGCCACAATTGAACAGGCAAGTGGAAAGAATGAATCAAATGCTGAAAAGACAAATTTCTAAATTATGCAAGGAAATTCAAATGAAGTGGACTGAAGTTGTTACCATTAGCTCTGTTATGAATCAGAGTGACCCCTAGAACCAGGGGAAAGGTGAACCCCTGTGAGATTCTGTGTGGGAGACCCTATTCTGTCAATTTGACAGGGAAATCAGAACAGATGCATATTACAGGAGAAAAGGTGTTAACTGAATATCTCTTGTCTCTAAATAAGGTGTTGAGTTCCTTGCACAGGTATGTGTTATCAAAGACACCAATACCTCTTGAACTTCCAGTACATCTCTTCCATCTGGGAGACCAGGTGTACCTGCACACATGGAAAGATGATCCCCTGGGGGAGAAGTGGAAAGGACCCTTCCAAATATTGCTAACTACCAACACTGCTGTAAAACTGGAAGGAGTGGACTCTTGAATTCACTATACCGGGATCAAGAAGGTGCCCCCAGGACTGCGGTCATCAACTCCCAAGGGACCATTGAAACTAACTCTGAAAAGGAATCAATGAATTGTACTTAGACAGATATTGAATCATTTATTCATTTAGAGTGTAATCAAGGAATTGTGGGGTTTTTTTTGTATTGTAATAATCATAGGAGGAATAATTACAAAAGATACATAAACTTTTTGAAATTGGCCAAAGTAAACACCATGGAGCTGAAGGTCCTGTTGTGTTTGTTAATACTCCTGGTGAACAAGACTAAATTTCAAGATGTGCTACCAAAATGGGATAGGAATTGAAATATTTGGGAACTATTAGCCCAAGAGGTAACAAATACCACCTCTTTCTGCATGGTGGCAGAAAATTCAGTAGGGGGAATGTATAGTTCAACAGCTCAAAGATTTGGTATCTGAATTTAAAGAAAGAGAAGGACTGGATTTTTCCTGGTTACTTTCGTGGCTCCCAAATTTGAACTGGCTATGACAATTATTCCTCCTAATATTGATGATTGTCTTTTTTTATTGTTAATTAAAAGTGAATAATATGAAGCTTACAATGCTGGACATCATAAGCCTCAAAGGGGGGAATTGATATAGTGACATTTGTATTCATGTTTGAACATTTACTTAGTGTGCTTGCTAATTGCTTAAAGATGCATGCAGGATACATCTGGCCCACCTGGAGGGATAGAAGATACTGTCCTTACCTACATCTTGGGATGCTAGCCAGAAGAACAACAAAGGAGTATCCTGGAACATAAGGACTTTAATCAGGGGTCTATTTAAAGCAAACTACTAACTATTGTTTAATGTAAATCAACCTTAGCTGAAATATGAGTTTTAAGATGTCCTGAAGTAAACTATGCTCATTATAATACTGAAAATCATGCCCATAGGTCAAAAAGACCCTTCCCCAGGTGAAGACCCTTCCCCTGAGCATGTGTAGATAGTATAAGAATGACTAAGCATTTATGTTAATTGTAATCAGATTTATTAACCAATGAAAAGTATGCTATGCAAATAGAGGGATGATTTCATGTAATTCTTTGTGTATTAAAAAAAGATACTGGGATTCACTTGATTCTACCAAGCACCCAGCACAGAATAAATACAATATCTCTCCTGAGTGTGTGATATATTGGTTTATTGCACGCTGGGCATGAATATGCTTTTCGGACAACGTGATCCTGAAGGACTGCACCACATGGGAAGGACCCATGTTGGAGAAGTTCATGGAGGACTGTCTTCTGTGGGAGGGACCTCATGCTGGAGCAGAGGAAGAGTGTAAGGAGTCCTCCCCCTGAGGAGGAAGAAGTGGCAGAGACAACATGCTGCTTTGATGAACTAACCATAACCCCCATTCCACTTCCCCATGTGCCACTTGAGGGAAGGAGGTAGAGAAAATCAGGAGTGAAGTTGAGCTGGGTAAGAAGGGAGTGGTGTGGGGAAGGTCTTTTAAGGTTTGTTTTTATTTTCTCATTACTCTGATTTTCTTGGTAAGAAATTAAATTAATTTTCCCCTTGTCAAGTCTGTTTTGCCCAAATTGGTGAATTATCTTTCCCTGTCCTTATCTCAACCCACGAGCTTTTTGTTATATTTTCTCTCTGCTATCTAGCTGAGGAAGGGGAGTGATAGAGCAGCTTTGGTGGGCATCTGGCATCCAGCCAAGGTCAACCCAACACAATAGTCAACTCTTTCCTGCATAATCTGAGATCTGTTTGGCTAACAGCTTTCTAGGACTAGTCAATAGATGGTAAATTTTATAAATTCCTTCCCTCTTCAAGAGGCTGCCCCTTTTTCTGGAAAGATTATTGAAGTATCTATTGTTAACTCAATTACTTCAATAAAGTTCAATGTTTGCTCATGTTCTTTAGAGCTATTTTGTGTAGGTGATTTTGTAACACATACACCCTACATATTATTGTGCTCATATATCCTATGAGCTATCACATCTATTACAGTTTCTGACTTGGGATGTCCATGCAGTAGAGACTGAACAAAGCAACCACATAGGGGAATAAAAACAAAACAAAACACAAAAAAAAACCCCAAAGTAAGCAATGCAAGAGAAAAAGCTAATAATCAATACATGAAGATGATCTAATGTTGAAATGGCTCAGTGATACATGCGAAATGCACAATTTCTAGTTAACAATATCATATTCTATTGTGAGAGTTATAGTTTTGACCAACAGAGGCTCTTGAATTGAGAGCTTCTAAAATTAAACATTAGTCTTGCAGCTAAAGCTACAATGTTTAGCCGCCTCAATTTTCCTTGTGGATCAAGTACAGAGAGGAATATATGGATGGTCACACTCAAAGAGTTACAGTTAACGGCTTGATGTCCAAGTGGAGACCAGTGATGAGTGGCATTCCTCAGGGGTTGGTATGGGGACTGGTCCTCTTTAACATCTTTGTTGGTGTCATGGACAGGGGGATTGAGTGTGCCTTCAGCAAGTTTGCTGATGACACCAAGCTATGTGGTGTGGTTGATGTGCTGGAGGGAAGGGATGCCATCCAGAGGGACCTTGACAGGCTTGAGAGCTGGGCCTGTGTAAACCTCATGAAGTTCAACAAGGCCAAGTGCAAGGTCTTGCATGTGGGTCAGGGCAATCCCAAGCACAAATACAGGCTGGGCAGAGAATGGATTGAGAGCAGCCCTGAGGAGAAGGACTTGGGGGTGATGGTTGATGAGAAGCTCAACATAAGCCGGCAATGTGTGCTTGCAGCCCAGAAGGCCAACTGTATCCTGGGCTGCATCAAAAGAAGCATGGCCAGCAGGTCGAGGGAGGTGATTGTCCCCATCTACTCTGCTCTCGTGAGACCCCACCTGGAGTACTGCATCTAGCTCTGGGGCCCCCAACATAAGAAGGACATGGAGCTGTTGGAGTGATTCCAGAGGAGGGCATCGAAGATGATCAGAGGGCTGGAGCACCTCTCCTATGAAGGCAGGCTGAGAGAGTTGGGGCTGTTCAGCCTGGAGAAGAGAAGGCTCCAGGGAGACCTTCTAGCAGCCTTCCAGTACCTGAAGGGGGCCTACAGGAAAGTGGGAGAGGGACTTTTTACAAGGGCAAGTAGTGACAGGGTGAGGGGTAATGGTTTTAAACTGAAAGAGGGTAGATTTAGATTAGATATTAGGAAGAAATTCTTTACTGTGAGGGTGGTGAGACACTGGAACAGGTTGCCCAGAGATGTTGTGTGTGCCCCCTCCCTGGCAGCGTTTAAGGCCAGATTGGATGAGGCTTTGAGCAACCTGGTCTAGTGGAAAGGTGTCCCTACCCGTGGCAGTGGGGTTGGAACTAGATGATCTTTAAGGTCCCTTCCAACCGAAACCATTCTATGATTCTATATACCAGAGTACACATAATAAAAACTTAGCAAGATACAAGTTGCAAGACAGTAGGAAAAAGACAGAATGATCTGGTTCTTATACTGCTTTCCATATTCAAAGGTGCTAGCTCAAGGCTAACAAACAAATAAGGAACCTCCTAGCAGAGCTGATAGGGATAGATATGTAGAAGGGGATTTAATACTTGGTGCCAATGACTGCCTAAAAGCCTATGTACATCAGTCCATTTTTTGGCCTGTCACAGAAATTCAGCCCTGGACAAGACAAGAGGGAAAAAAAAGAGATGCTGGAACATAAGATCACTTTAGGTATACACCAGAATCTTCAGTATTTATAACTTCAGCTTTCTTCTGTATATCTACCTTAGTTTGACAGTACAGCCATGACCCTTATATGCTCACACTTAAGTAGTTCACACAACTGTTAACTTGTTCTAGGGCAGGTTCTCTTGCATCTTGAATTTATCTTATTTGTATACCAAAATACCTTAGCTGAAGTTAATATAAAAATAGGAAAATGATCATATCATTTAAAAATGTCATCTCTGACTATAGAGGAAATACTCAAGATACTCTGATGGTAAACAAAGAAGAATGATGGAGCTCCTATGAAGGAGCAATGTGCCAAATCGGAGCTATCAATCAAATCAATTTCATTTTCCATTATTCCTGATTTTCTGCTCTTTCATTGCACAGGCAACCAGCTAGCATTTAAAGGAAGATGGGAGGGTGGAGCTGGTTGTAACATATTTACCCAAGTAAGTACTTGGATGTAGTAATGAGTTTGTTTTAAAATATTCATATTATATAAATGTTAGTTGAAGTTGTCAGCAAATATTGAATAGACATATCAAAAGGGCATCGTCATCTTTACTTCTCCTGTGTTAAGTCAAGTCTAACATTCATGCTGTCACTTGCTCTGTTTGTATCCATTTTATTATAGAAAAATAATTTTTAAAAATTATACCAGAACGATGATTGAGTATGACAGAAAAAGAGAGGAGAGAGTTTAAAGATCTTGCTGCTCACAAGAGATTGTGACCGAATTCCCAGGACTACTGTTTGATTTGTAACGATAATTAGCACTTAGTTATTTGGTCTCTTCTTGCTTTTTCAGGACATTAGAATTAAAGATACATGGAAGAATGAAGTCTAAAGTGATTGCATTTTTTAGCATAATGGAAGCATCAGGAAAGTGCTGTTGCTAAAAAACCTTACATCAGGGTTTTTTTTTTAAGTGATGCATGACTCATAAGTGCTACATAAGCATTCATGCAGATATAACATTCATGCAGATATAGCAGAGATCAAAAACACTCAGGAGACAGGGACAGAAAGAAGAAAATAGAAATAAAAGTGGTGTGAGAAAATGTCTCAGCTACATGTTCCCAGTCATGTCCAAAGGCAAAATGTTCTAATTCCCTTATGTGTATTACAATATGGTTTCTAAATAAGATATTACTTACCAAGAGAGACAATATTGTTTACAATGTTTCTAAATTATGGTCCATTTAAAAAATTCTCCTGAGTTCAAGAGACCTTAGCAAAAGTGTCTCTGCATGATTTATGCTCCCAAAGGTGCCACATACATGCGACTGAAATGGAAAATGGGTATACTGGGCTGAAAGTATTGCTGATGTGATTTGAACAGAGATTTGAAGAGGAAAAAGATAGCATAATCACCATTTCCCCCTAATTAGGTATTGACATAATTCTATCTGCTACTAGTGGATTACTAGGGGTGGAGTTCACATTCCCTATCTCTTCTACAATCTTTTGGAATTCATATAGGTAGACTGGATTAAGCACGTGTAAATACATATGTATTCACAATTATGTTTGCTTACTTTCATAGCTAAAATACTTTTTGTGTGTCTATTGAGCTTGTTAATACTTGAAAGGTTGGGACTCCAAGGGCAAGGGGGATGTTGTAAATACTTTAATTACTCGACTATCCTGGGTGCTCAACTAAACAAAGGGAAGCCTTTACAATTTGGAGAGTGGTAATGGCTGTAAGATAAGGAGGCTCCAGGATGTTCTCACTTCAGATGGCTGGGCCTTGGGAGGGGCGGATGCACGGGAACATGGAGATAAGGGAATTGCAACAGCTACCTCAAAGGACGTGGCCTACATGATCCCCGGACTGAGTTTGTGCAGAAGCAGGGGTCAGTCAGCGAACACAGTGAGGAAGACTGCTGGCCTTCATCTGAAGACCCCTGACGACCACCAGGAAAAACGACTGCGCATGCGAACGGACATTTGCATATCATGGCTATGTAAATGAGTTCTTGGAAATCCTATGACTATGTATAACTTTATGGTATATATTCTCTGGGAATTTGCCAAACCGGGGCGCACGATTTTGGTGGGACTACCCCCCGTGCTGCCCAGAGCTGAATAAACATACCTACTTTACAACCCTGACAGTTGTGGAGTCTGTTTTCCACACGTCATACTTGTATCTAACTGATGTTGCTATTTGCAAACCACTTCTAAACTAATATCCCATTATCGATGTCTCCTTGTTCAACCACTAAGTTGAATTCAAACATTTTTTGTAGGGAACTTAGTTTTTATTTTTTCTCCATAGACAAACAAAAAAGATATTTTGAAATTTTTATAAAACACACAAAAAGGGAGAAAACCCCTCAGTTTCAATGAATAGAGAAACATTTTGAAAGCAAAGGGGCTATTTAAGCATTGACTTATTTCTTTTCCTCCTCATAGCCAGTGAAGTCTTTCAGTAGAAAAACCCTATCAGAATGCTTCAATAGTAAACTGGTATATGCACTTTTGATTAGAGAATTACTATTAACCTATTGTTTTCCAAGAGAATTATACCAGTGGAGGATGTAGATGTATATACTGACGTGCGGAAAACAGACTCCACAACCGTCAGGGTTGTAAAGTAGGTATGTTTATTCAGCGCTGGGCAGCACGGGGGGTAGTCCCACCAAAATCGTGCGCACCTTCGTGGTAATTCAGCTTGTATTTATGTAGCAAAGTGTTACATATTCATCATAATTTCAAGGACGCCTATACATATTCATGACTTTTCCCGAGAAGGCGGTCTTTATTATAATGAGTTCCAGGAGATCATTTCCATAGTCTCCACCTTTAACTCCTCCTGGTTGCGCACGTGCAATTTCTCCTGGTGGTCGTGGGCCGGGGTCTCAGGGATGAAGGTCCTATGTCTTCCTCGCAGTGCACTTTTCTTCTTGCACGGGCGTGGTAACATCTTGGCTCTCAGTCAAATCGCAAGACCAGTTCTAGCTGGGTTTTGCACAACGTTAATGTTCTGCAACTTGTTCTATTGAGATGTGCTTAGGCAGTTAATTTACACATCAGGCTGATAAGATAAAGAATTTAAAGAATTTCTCAACCCCTAGGACAGCTATCAGGCTAGTATGATAAAGGATTTCTCAACCCCTAGGACAGCTCACACCCAGATCAAATAGCAAGTAAAAAAGAAAAAGGAGTTATGTTCCTTATCAATCCCCTCTTTTCTATAAAGTTAGTAAATTCTTTTACTATATCATTGAGACCTTTCCAAAATACTTATTCAATTCTAATTGTTGTCTCAGCTGGTGTTTTCTCCAGGTTGGTACTGATGCGCTCACAGTGGTGTACCTGTGGGGAGAGGATAAAGTCTTTCCTAGAGAGATAACATATTCTTTTAGATATTGTTTTCCATGATCTCAGGATCAACTCCTGTTTCTGTCATTTGATAGGGTTTATCATAAATGATTTTAAAAGTATTAACCTTTTCCTTAGTTCTAGGTTGAATGTGTATTTGTAGCAAAGCTAAGGGTAAGGCACCTGGTTATTTAATCTGATTTTATTCATTTGTCTTTTTAGGTTTTGATTCATTATTTCTATTTTTCCATTTAATTGAGGTCTCCATGGGGTATGGAGATTCTATTTTATCTCTAATACTTTAGCCAAATTTTGAACAGCTTCCAATACAAAGTGTGGGTTCCTATTTGAAGATAGTTCCATAGGTGCCCCAAATCTCAGTATTATTTTCTTAAGCAATATTTTGTTACTTCTTTTGTCTTGTTGGTGCGATAGGGGAAAGCTTCTGGCCAGCCTGAAAAAGTATTTATCATTATTAAAAGATACCAATATCCATTTTCCGTGGTTCCAAATGGTTCCATGAGCATGGATTACTCCAAAGGTAAATTTTGAATCTGTCCATATATTAACAGTTTTGTCTTTTGATAATTCTAATGCTCTCAGAAGGGTTATGAGTTCTGCCTTCTGAGCTGATGTGTTAGATGGTAGAGCCTTAGTTTCAATTATTTCCTCAGTGGTTACCACTGCATATTCTGCTTTCCATGTTCCATCCCCCATAAAGCTACTATCATCCATAAATAAGTCCCAGTCTGCGTTGTCCATTGGCATGTTTTTCAAGTCAGCTTTGTTGGAGTATGTCTGTTCCAACGTCTGTAAGCAATTATGTGTTAATTCTGTCCTACCAGGATCCGTAGTCAGAAAGGTCGCTGGATTCAGGATGCTGGTTACTTTCAGCTCCACATCATCTTGTTCCAGAAGGATGGTTTGATATTTCAGCATCTGGCTCGGTGACAGCTAGTGTCCTCCTTTTTGTTCTAGGACAGTTGTAACTGCATGGGGTACAAACACAGTTAGCTTTTGCCCGAGCGACAATTTTCGGGCCTCTTGGATCAGCAGTATTGTAGCTGCCACTGCTCGGAGGTATGTTGGCCATCTCTTATTGACATTGTCTAGTTGTTTTAAAAAGTATCCCACAGGTCTTCTCTATGATCCTAGTTTCTGAGTCAACACTCTTAGGGTAATATGCAGTCTTTCATGTATAAACAGTTCAAATGGTTTTTTCTAAGTTCAGGAGGCCTAGAGCTGGAGCACTCATTAAAGTCTGTTTTAATTTTGTAAATGCACCTCTGAGTGCAAACAGGGAGGTTTCCTTTCCCTTGTACAGCTTCCTATAAGGGTTTGGCAATGAGTCCAAAATTCATTATCCACAGGCAACACTATCCGGCCATCCCGAGAAATGCTCTAAGACTCTTGTTTCAATTGCTTTCATCTTACCGGTCCGGCATCTGGTTTTGACTGGATGGTTACCGGTCCTGCCGTTCGGGATCGTCCCGGTGTTCCTGAAACCCATACGAGAGGTGTCACAGCTTTTTCAACTTCTTCTCATATCTCTTGTAACTCGACTTCCTTCTGTAATATAAAAACTTGGGCATCCAGAGCTTTATTTTCAGGAATATGGATTTGGATTCTTCCTTTTGTAAAAGTAATTTGTGTATTCAATTTACTTAATATATCTCATCCTAACAGCGGCATGGGGCAATCTGGTATGTAGAGAAATTGATGGGTTAACACCCCTTTTCCCAATTCCAAATTTTAAAGACTGGAAAATGGTCGATCTTCTTCCTGCCCTGTGGCACCAACAACTGACGCACTACGGTCATTGAAAATTACTCCTACATGTATTTAACACTGAATAGGTAGCTCCTGTATTTACTAAAATTTTATTTTCTCATTCCCCAACTTTATTATAATCAGGGGTTCTGTTGGGGAGGGTTTCGAATCTTCCCTAGCTTTATGGTGACCAGGGGATCCGCTAGGGTAGATTCCCCAGAACAGCGATACCAATTCTTGTATTCCTACCTCTGAATCAGGATCCAGCGGTGTATTGGGGTGCATTGCATCCCTTAATCGATCCAGGAATTCGGATGGTGACTCGGAGGGACCTTGTTTGATTGCATATAATGCTGACCAATTTATGGGTTTAGGAATGGCTCTCTCCATTCCCTTCTAGATCCACTCCTGATATGTCTTTAACCTTTCCACATGTGTGCAGATCTATTGGGTTGCCAGTTTGGATCTTGAAGGGGGAGGTATTCCTTTATATCTCCTCCCGTAGTTTTATAGTGATCCTCAGCTAAATCTCCTGCAGTTTTTAAGATTAACTGCTTCTCCGTTTCAGTCATGTAATCTAATAATAATTGTATGTCATTCCAATCAGGGTTATGCTGTTTCACAATAAATTGGAAATGCTTGGTTACACTTATCGGATCGTTCCTGTAATCTTTGGCAACCCTTTTCCATGCCTCTAAATCAGTGGTAGAAAAAGGTACCTTTATTAGCATCGTCCCACCGTCAGATCCTACTGCCTCTCAAAGGGGTGCCTGTAAAGCTGTTGGGGCAGGCTTCCTCCTGGTGCGGGAGGATACGGGGCTGTCTGGGGGAGTGGGGCATCCGTCCGAGTCTGCATCCTGTTCCTGTGGTTGAGGGGGAGGCTTAAACAAACCAGTTAGATCTTGTTCCGGTGCTTGGCAAGTATTTATTCTAGTGTACCTTTGTCCAATACTACATGCCGAACAACACCGCCTCAGTTTACCTTTAGACTCTTTATTATTTTCTCGCTCGAGGGCACGTACCATAGGGTCCTGTGGTGGGATCATTCCACAGTCCCTCTGCCACTCCGGATGGTTTCGGAGGGTGAAAAAAAACCGATTCACTCAGCCCTTCATCTCCCAAACACACAGTACCACCTTTTTACAGGTCTTACAACTTAAAAGGATCCACACCGAATGTCATCCACCTTGTCTATCAAGTAAGTACCACAGTCCCACAGTACCCAGTATTGCCCCTGGGTATCTAGATTCGGGCAGGCGTTCTTGCGGATGTTGTTCCCAGCCGAAAGTTATTAACCATCCTGTGGGAGTTAAATAGGCTCCTTCAAGAGATTAGTCAGAACTCTGATATTAAAGAAATTGACTAAGCACCACAGCAACTTAACTCACATATACAAATTTCTGCAAACATTTCTGGCGCTACGAATCAGGACTCTCACTCAGTTCACAGCGGCGCTGTGCCTCAGAAACACACATACACAGTCAAATACTCTTAACATAAAATACTCTTAGAAACACACACACAATTAAATACTCTTAACATAAAACACTCTTAACATAAAAGAATCTTTGCATAAAAGACACTTGATGTAAAATACCCGGGCACTTGTAAATAAGGTATACAGCAATCGCTCCAGTTATTATCCCTCCAGCAGCTGCAAATATTTATATCACAATTGTGAGAGGCTCGCTTACCCTTCTCCTGCTTCTTATACAGTCATTAGCAGGTCCGTCCTGGCTCCCGATATCGGGATGCAGCGATAACCTCGGATTCACTCGATCTACTCCCAAGATCGCTAGCAGCCGCTCTATCGGTCAGCGAATCCCCACATCGGGTACCCTCCTCCCATACGGGGAACTACACTGTACGCCAGGCGTCTCTGCGTGGTTTACCAGCAGCCCCGGCCACGCATGAGCGTCCCCAACGACTTACTGGCTTCCCGACCGGTCCCCTGTTAAACATACCATTTATCCGCGGCTTCAGGAGATTCTTGTCTGCTCTTGTGTTGAGCGGCTGGAATCGGAGGCCCCTTCCGAGAAAAGGGCTCGGGGCGCGCCTAGGGGCGTCCGCTTCCTCAGTCTATCCCGCAGCTGAGCAGAGTTCTCCTGGCTGGCTCGCCAAAATGACGTGCGGAAAACAGACTCCACAACCGGCAGGGTTGTAAAGTAGGTATGTTTATTCAGCGCTGGGCAGCATGGGGGGTAGTCCCACCAAAATCGTGCACACCTTCATGGTAATTCAGCTTGTATTTATGTAGCAAAGTGTTACATATTCATCATTTCAAGGACACCTATACATATTCATGACTTTCCCCGAGAAGGCGGTCTTTATTATAATAAGTTCCTCCTGGTGGTTGTGGGCCGGGGTCTCAGGGATGAAGGCCCTATGTCTTCCTCGCTGTGCACTTCTCACCTTTTCTTCTTGCATGGGCGTGGTAACATCTTGGCTCAAACCTCAAGACCATTTCTCGCTGGGTTTTGTATAACCTTAATGTTCTGCAACTTGTTCTATTGAGATATGCTTAGGCAGTTAATTTACGCATCAGGCTGATAAGATAAAGAATTAAAGAATTTCTCAACCCCTAGGACAGCTCACACCCAGATCAAATAGCTAGTAAAAAACAGAAAAAGGAGTTATGTTCCTTATCACTTCTTTCTTCTTCTTCTTCTTCTTCTTCTTCTTCTTCTTCTTCTTTCTTCTTCCTCTTTCTTCTTCTTTCTTCTTCTTCTTTCTTCTTTTTCTTCTTCTTTTTCTTCTTTCTTCTTCTTCTTCTCCTCCTCCTCTTTTCTTTCTTTCCTTCCTCTTTCTCAGTGATTGCTATCCTTGGAGTGACTTGCTGCAACTCTGTAGCTAAGTATACTTTTGTGTGTTTTGTATTTGTTGTTTTATTAAATCTGTTTAAATTTAACCCATGCGTCTCCCTCCTTTTCCCAATTCCCTTCCTTGGTCGGGGAAGGGACATTGGGTGAGAGAAAAACTGCTTATTGTTTAGCCCTGGGTGTGGGCTAAATGAAGACATAAATCTATTTTTTTGTCTCCTAAGTGGCCTGGTTTTTAAACAATGATTCAACTTGTCAGTATTCACTGAAGTCTAAATCTGAAGTCCTAAACTTAGACACCCATTCTCAAAGTCTTCATCAAGAAGCCAGTGATAGCATTTTCCCATATATATATGAGAAAACTTCTGCACATGTACAAGGGCAGACATAGACTTACTCTTTTAACATTTGTGAAGAACAGCTCTCAGATTATTGCATGAAAGAGTGAATAAATTCTAAAAAAAAAAAGATTTTTTAACAGGAAACTTTCTTTTTTCAGTGTGCTATTAAATGACAGACTCAAATTTATGTGAGTACAAATATCACATTAGCAGCAGAGCTAATGAAGTTTGCTTTTGTTTGTATTTGTGTCTTGTACTTGGATTTACTAATGTCTGAATGCTGATGCTTTGCCTGCACTTATCATGTACTCTTCCATGTAGATTGTAATAAGGGGTGAGTTCACATCATAGCCTTACCCTTGCTGGTAGCAATAATGAAGGTCTCCTTACACTGGCTTCACATTTTCATGGAACTTGTAAGGAGCTTAATATGTTTGAGATGATAGATTTGGTTGGAATTGGCCAACAAGCTCTAAAGCATCTAGGCAAGGACACTAAGAAACTATCATGCACACACACTGTGACTGACCAATAAACCCCTAAAATGGAAGAAGGCTCAGTGGAGATGGGTAAGGGCAATGTGCCCTTGAAGTTCAGAGAATAATGCAGGGTGTGACTGACCAGCTTGTTGCAAAGAAGCTGACTTTATCTCACCACAAAGGGGACCAGACCTGAGGATGGGCTTTGTTTTAGATAAACAGGTATGTCAGTTGAGTGGATCAACTGGTGGTGTAAATGTTTCTCCCTGAGCTCATTAAAAGAGTGTGAATGTCTCCCTGAGTTAGCCAGACCAGCACAAGGGGAGTGAATCCGTGGCTCAGCCCAACACAGAGTATAAAAACTGAATAACTAAGAAAAGAATTTCAAAGAGAGCAATGGACTTGAGCTGACTTCAACCCACATATTCCTTCCCAGAGATTGGGGATGCCCAGTGTTGTGACAGTGAGCATATTATAGAGACCAGTAATGGGAACCACATTGGTATTGTGATTGAACTGTGTATTGCAATTGCTGTATTTTGCTAAGTGAACTTACATTTAAATTGTGTTATGAAGTATATTTTGTATAATTCTGCTAAATCAGAAATGCCATGTAATATCAATTATCTTCAAATAAGTAAATCTGATATTAAACATTACACCCCCCATGCATGGAATATCTAAAAGAACCCGGTCAGAGAGTATTGGACTCTGGGACAAACACACACACACAAAAACACAGAGTGACTGCAAACAGATTAATTCCTTAGGAAAAAAGGCTAAAATGATGAAGAATGAAAAACATGTTTTTCCCATATGTGTTAGTTTTCCTATACTCCATAATATTACAGAGTATTAATATAATAACTTTAGAGGAAGTACTTCTATATGTGAAAGTATGCCAGCAGAATATTTTATTTTTTAAATTTTGTAATGACTTTTTCATCATATTTTCTGCCCCTGTCCTGTTGAGGAGGGAGAGTGATAGAATGGCTTGGTGGGCACATGGTGGTCAGCCAAGATCAACCCACCACAGACAGGTATCCTGGAAAGAATATAGGGACGCTGCCTGGATGTGTAGGGATGGGATCAGGAAACCTAAGGCACAGATGGAGCTGAATTTGGAAAGGGATGTGAAGAATAAGAAGAGATTTTACAGGTACGTTGGCCAGAAAAGGAAGATTAAAGAAAATGCACCTCCCCTGAAAAATAAGACAGGAGAGCTGGTGACAGCTGACATGGAGAAGGCTGAGGTACTCCATAGATTTTGCCTCAGTTTTCAATGGTAATCTCTTCCCACATCTCTCAAGCCCCTGAATCTCAAGGCAGGGACTGAGGGAATGAAGTCCCTCCCATTGTAGGAGAAAATCAGGTTCAATATCACCTGAGGAACCTGAACATACACAAGTCCATGGGACCTGACAAGATGCATCCCAGGGTACTGAGGTAATTGGCTAACATAGTTGCCATGCCACTCTCCATCATATTTGAAAAGTCATGGCAGTCAGGTGAAGCCCCCAGTGACTGGAAAAAGGGAAACATTGCACCCATTTTTAAAAAGGGTAAAAATAAGGACCCTGGGAACTACCAACCAGTCAGCCTCACCTCTGTGCCCAGTAAGATCACGAAACAGATAGAGTCTCCTGGGAGACATGTCAAAGTATATGGAAGACAAGGAGGTGATTAGAGACAGCCAACACGGCTTCACCAAGGGCAAATCGTGCCTGACTTATCTGGTGGCCTTCTATGATGGAGTGACTGCATCAGTGGCCAAGGGAAGAGCTACGGATGTCATCTACCTGGACTTCTGTAAGGCCTTTGACAGGGTCCCCCACAACATTCTTGCCTCTAAATTGGTGAGATATGGGTTTGATGGATAGACTGTTAGATGGATAAGGAATTGGCTGGATGGCCACATCCAAAGAGTTACAGTCAATGGCTCAATGTCCAAGTAGAAACCAGTAACAAGTAGTGTCCCTCAAGGGTCCATACTGGGACCAATACTATTTAATATCTTCATCAACAACATAGTGGGATTGAGTGCACCCTCAGCAAGTTTGCAGATGACACCAAGCTGAGTAGTGCAGTTGATTCCCTAAAGGGAAGGGATTCCATCCAGAGGGACCTGGATAGGCTTGAGGCATGGGCCCATGTGAACCTCATGAAGTTCAACAAGGCCAAGTGCAAGGGCCTGCACCTGGGTCAGGGCAATCCCCAGTATCAGTACAGACTGGGGGATGAATGGATTGAGAGTAGCCCTGCAGAGAAGGACTTGGGGATACTGGTGGATGACAAACTGGATGTGAGCCAGCAATGTGCACCTGCAGCCCAGAAAGCCAACTGTATCCTGGGCTCCATATGAAAAAGCATGGCCACCAGGTCGAGGGAGATGATTCCCTGCCTCTGCTCCACTCTCATGAGACCCCACCTGGAGTACTATGTCCAGCTCTGGAGTCCCAGTACAAGGCAGACATGGACCTGTTAGAGCAGGTCCAGAGGAGGGCCACAAAGATGATCAGAGTGCTGGAACACCTCTCCTATGAAGAAAGGCTGAGAGAGTTGGGGTTGTTCAGCCTGGAGAAGAGAAGGCTCCAGGGAGACCATATAGCAGCCTTTCAGTACCTGAAGGGGGCTTATAAGAAAGACGGGGACAGACTTTTTAGCAGGGTATGTAGTGACAGGACAAGGGGCAACGATTTTAAACTGAAAGAGGATAGATCTAGATTGGATATTAGGAATTTTTTTTTCTATGAGGGTGGTGAGGCACTGGAACAGGTTTCCCAGAGAAGTTATGGATGCCCCATGTCCTGGTTTGGACTAAAACAGAACCAATTTTCCTTTCAGTGTTTTTTACTTTCAGCTAAGCTGCTTCTAAGTAACTGCATTTTCTGAAACTAACTGCATGTTTTGCAGACAGTGTCTGCTTCTAGGACTGATAACGCTCCAAGTTTGTAGTTATCACTGAGGCACTGGCAGGGATGTTATGCAGAAAGGCTCTTGCTATACTTATTCTTAGAGAAACCAAGGTCACTGCTAAATTCCTCACTGATTACGAGTGAAGAGCCGAATGGGGGTTGCACCTCCAGGGAGGAGCAGACAGGGCAGGTGACCCAAAATTAACCAATGAGGTATTCCATCCCATACACGTCATCCTCGGTATAAAGTGGGTGGATCACAAGGGTCTCGCTCCCTTTCTGCTATGGCTGGCGTCCAGAGGACTCTGTCCATTTTTTCTCCTGCCCCCGATCTGTGCGTTCCTGAATCCAGTTCCTGTCCGTCGCTGGGCCTAGTCTGGGCCTTCCCGGAGCCTGCCTTGCAGTGCTGGTGGTGACGTGACCGACATCGGGGGAGCTCGATCTTGGTTTTGTATATATATGTACATATATTTAATTATTTCCATTATTATTATTATAGTTTATTAAAACTGTTTTAAATTTCCAACCCATAAATCTCTTTCCCTTTTCTCTTTTCCTTCCCCTTCCGGGCAGGGGAGGAAGGTTAATAGCATCTGCCATTGGTTTAATAGCCAGCCCAGCCTTAAACTGTGACACCCCATCATTGGCAGTGTTCAAGGTCAGGTTGGATGGGGCTTTGAGCAACCTGATCTAGTGAAAGATTTTCCTGCCCATGGCAGGGGCGGTTGGACTTGATGATCTTTGAAGGTTCCTTCCAACCCAAGCCATTCTATGAATACATTCAGGTTTTTCAACTATCATCTCCCAAAACTCAAGGGTCCTGTTGTTCAGAACTGTGTATTCCCTGTTAATACCATCTCTTTTTTGCTTGTCAGAAATGTAATGCTAACTCTGCCTCTGTGACACTTCATATTACAGAAGGATGGCAGAGTTCATGTTTTTACTTTAGGGCTTCTTTGGAATCACAATAAGGTGCAGACGGTTTGAAAGCACTCAACAGATGCTTTGTTCTGTTCTAATTTTTAATTTGAGCCTTATATCTTGATTACATTTGTTTTAGACATTTTTGACCCAGGTTCATTCTTAGTGTAGCTCTGCTGAAGTAAATGGATTTACACTGGGAATTAATTTGGCTCATTATGGTAACATCTATCCAGATGTTTTCAAGGTTTTCTTCATTTTGAAGAGTGAAAAATTACTCCCATAAATAATAGCTCCACAGACTTAGAGAAAAAGAGATGAAAAAAATACAGGGAGAGAAATAAGAGAGAGGAAAAAATACAGAGAGATAAGTACAAGCAACAAAACTCTTCAATAACTTTTATTCTATGATCACAGAATATAATTTCCAGCTAATACTGCTGAAACAATGGAAGACTTTACAACTGAGTATAAGCAACACTTAATGAGCATCTATGGGAAGACCTTCATAATTCACATATTGGTTTACCACTTAGTTTTATTAACTCTTGCTCATTATATGGCAACAGTGCTTTCAGCTGTAACAATTGCTAACTCCTTCAGGGCCCACAGCATAAAGGTTTCCTGCTGTTGGACTTAAAAGGATTTTTCTCAAGGGAGGATTGCACATGTGTATTCTCGAAAAGGTAGCCAAAGAAAACAAATAAAAACAAAGGGCTTCCTGGTTTTCCATGCATGCAGTCCTTGCAGTTCTGTATGTAGTTCACTGAGCCAGCCCTGTCTCCTTCCTAGACAGTGCAGGGAAGTTGAAAATTCATCACTGACCTCAATCTCCTCTTCTAGCAGACGGACCAGGAAAGAGGAAAACATGTCTTCTGACCTTAGACTCCCCTTTGACAGCATGGGACTAGAACAAGAAAAAGTCATTGCCTGATCTCCACCCACTCACAGTCCTTCATCTTGGGGCCCCTTTCATGGTTTAGAGCTCTACAAATCATCATTCTTGGGAGGAATGTAGAAGCATGTACACAGATTATAAACAAGGGGTAGAGGATTCCTATTTGTGAGCATTAGAAATACTGCTTATTTAATTTGATTCATAATAATAAAGGAGAAGAATATTCTTGGAGTGTAAAGTTTTTGTTTACTTTTTTTTTTACAAAGAGAATCAATTGAAGGCACATCATAATACTTGCAAGTTCTTGTAATATATTTTTGGATGCCTGAGGAACTCAGACACTGAGTAGGCCTATGGCACTTTTGCAGAGGTTTTGAAAAATGCTCTTGTCAGGTTGTTAACTTGCTCCCAAGTCTCAGAACATACTGTAGTTACTTTGTTCATTACACTACTTCCCTGTAAAGCAGAGGATTGATTTAAAAACTCTTTTTCTGACCTATAAAACCTTCAACAGTCCACTTCCTTCAAACCTACATAAGCTCTTTTCCCTACTTGCACTGCAGATATGAGTTTACTATTCATCTGGTATTAGTTCTAATACCAAAATGTCACAGAACTTTACATTTTTTTGCATTACACTTCTGTAATACTGTGATGGATGCACTCAACTTCCCCCTTAACCAAACCAGCAGCAGTTTGGTACAGGCTCCAAAGGAGGTAAAAGCCTGAGCCATAGCTGGGCCAGGAACTCCTCTAGGAAGCCCACAAAGAAGCAGAGCAACACAGTGAACACTGACAAGTTCTGGGTACAAGGAGTCTTGTGCTTACTTTTCCCATTGTATGCAATTTGACTACGATCCAACCACTTTATCCCATAAATATGACAGCCTAAGTGAGCTGCCTTTGAGCTCGCCCTGCTAGGCAGCATGGCTGCATGTTGACGATCTCCCTCCCCTTGAGCTAGGATGCCTCTCAAGGCTGCTCCTTGAAGCAACGAGATCTTTTACCAACGACAGATCACTGGATGAGCCCAATTTGAATTCTCTTTGGATGGCAACTCTCCCCTTTAGCAGGGACACCTCTCAATGTTAAGAGATATTAGTTGTTTAGCTTAAATAAGTAAGTTTTCAATAGAATGGATCGCTTAGAGTTATAATGTGCGATTTAGTATGCTGTTTGCTTAGCTTTACTTACTTAGCATGAGTAGCTAGATTTGCTGAAGCCTTAGGCCGCAAACTGTAAATTTCCACTTAGGTTTACTGAACGTGTACCTACTTATTCAAAACAAGGCCTCCAGAGCTAGCATAAATCGGAAGATATGGAGACTTCAAGGCTGAAAACCATCAACAGCAGTTGCAACTAGACAAGATAACGACCTGTCTGAAGACAGTGAAGGAATTCAATGATGAATCAGAAGACCCCAGACCCAAATGTTACTACTGGACCAAACCATCACATGAGGGGTGGGTGAATAGTCTGTAAGGGTATAATTGCCCAGGGTTTTCTTTGTTCTTCCCTTTGGCCCTTCTCCGGAGACATGAGCTGACCCTGCTGCTGTACCACTCTGCTTTGGGAAACCTAGAGTTCGAACTTCGGAGTGAACTAACACTGGACGCCCAGACGGAAGGTAAGTGAAGTGGGAATAAACATGATGAAACTTTGAAATCTTATCTAAGTGATATAGAGAATCAGGTGTGATTCTAACCCGATGTTCCCTCTGTATGTTTCCTCCATGTAGTAAGTAATAGAGTGAACCTTGCCATCGAGCTCTTTGAAGTTGTACCTTTATCTAAACACTCCTCTGTGACAAATAGTTGGCAGGATCTTGGGGTGGTGTTCCGTGACAAATACTTTGCAAATTTGCAGTTTATAGTCTGCTCACTCATGATAAGATTTTTTACACATAAATGTTACTCTGAAAAATTACAGAATGTACTGGCCCATAGTTAATATAATTACATTCTGATTGCTGCTGTTATAAATTTGTTTTTCAAACACTTCAGTGTATATTAAAACAATGCAGATGTCCTGGTTTGGCCAAAACCAGACCAATTTTCCTTTCAGTGATTTTTACTTTCAGCTAAGTCTCCTCTAAGTAACTGCGCTTTCTGAAACTAACTGCATGTTTTGCAGACAGTGTCTGCTTCTAGGACTGATAACACTCGAAGTTTGTAGTTATCACTGAGGCACCGGTAGGGATGTTATGCAGAAAGGCTCTTCCTGTACTTATTCCTAGAGAAACCAAGGTCACTGCTAAATTCCTCACTAATTACGAGGGAAGAGCTGTAGAAGGGTCGCACCTCTGGGGAGGACCGGACAGGACAGGTGACCCAAAATTGACCAGTGAAGGTATTCCATCCCATAAACGTCATTCTCAGTATAAAGCAGGGGGATCACGAGGGTCTCGCGGCCTCCTTCTCCCTTCTCTCCTCCTTCTGCTATGGCCGGCATCCGAAGAGGACTCTGTCCGTTTTCCTGCTACCCCTGATCCTGATCGGTGCATCCCTGAATTCAGTTCCCGTCCGTCGCTGGGCCTGGTCTAGGCCTTCCTGGAGCCTGCCCAGCAGTGCCGGTGGTGATGTGGCTGACATCAGGGGAGCTCGATCTTGGTTTTGTATATATTTGTACATATTTAATTATTTCCATTATTATTATTATACTCTTTCTCATTATTATAGTTTATTAAAACTGTTTTAACTTTCCAACCCGGAAGTCTCTCTCCCTTTTCCCTTTCCCTTCCGGGAGTGGGGGGGAGGGTTAACAGAGAGCGTCTGCCACCAGTTTAATAGCCGGCCCAGCTTTAAACCATAACAGATTTATTGGCACCCAACGTGGGGCACCAGAGAAGCTCCGACAGGTTGCTCTGGTAAGTCGAATCCCAGCTCTGTCAGGAAGAGACGCGGATAGCTCAGCCGAGAGAGTATCAGATTTCTTCCTTTGAGATTCACGAGGGGTTGGAAATTCAAACAGATAGCTAACATGGTAATGTCGCTTTTGAGCACAGTGTTATCTTGTCTCTTTATAGAGTTTCTTTCACAGTTGAGTATTGCAATGCTGCCTTACTGCCGTATGCACTGTGTTATTGCTTGCTTCTTATTAATGTTTACGTGCGGTTTAGCAGTGGGCGCTGGTCGAAATGCATCATTTTGGTATGGGGTTTGATACTGCTTTATGCCATGATAAACTGGGCCGTTACTATTCCAATCTCTTATCTCTGTAACACAAAGATGGGCAGCTTTAATCGCGAATCAGTAGCAGTGACTTCATCTACGTACTTCGGGCGTCCTTTAGCTGATTTTGTTAATAACAACACTTTCAATTTTACTTCGGGAAATAGTACCTTCTCCTTTTCTGCCAAGCTGATTCCACTAGATTTTGCGAATTTTGGATGGGGCTATCTAAATGGCATGTTTTTATTATCAGTTGTCCTGAACGTGTTTCAGGTGTGGTATAAAATTAAATATTGGTTCAGGTGCAGGTGTAGGTGTTATGCAGCCACCTCAGCTCCTACAGCACGTGCTGCTGTTACAGCCACTGCAGCTACTCAAACCCTGTCAGTCGCACCGCAGCTGCTACACCCCCCAAGACGGCCACTGCATCTACTCAGACTACACCCCCCAAGACAGCCACTGCATCTACTCAAACCCCAGTATCTACCCAATCCATGCCGGTACCAATTGCCCCTGCAACCAGGAAGAAATACCAAAAGAAATCAGCTCATGAAGTGAAGGATGATGACGCAGAGCCTTCTAAGGCAGAGCCATCACCTGACACGGGTGAGGGCCCTTCTCAGGCAGAGTCAGGGCCGGAGGCAGATGAGGGTTTTCTTGGTCATCTTTTTAAAACAGACCCCTCACAGAAGAAAGGTCCTTCTAAAGCAGAACTATCACAAGAGGAGGACTTGGACGTAGAGGTAACCTACCACTCCCTATCCCTGAAGGACCTGCAAAATATAAGGAAAGGATTCAGCCGTCATGAACGTGAGACAATTATTACCTTGTTGCTCTGATGCTGGGATAATGGGGCAGATAGCATGCAATTAGATGGCAGAGAAGCCAGACAGTTGGGATCCCTGTCCAGAGATGGTGGTATTGATAAGGCGCTTGCAAGAAGGTCAAACACTATCAGTCTCTGGAGGCGACTCTTGTCAGCTGTAAAGAGCAGGTATCCCTATAAAGATGATGTTCTGAGCCGCCCAAGCAAATGGACCACTATAGAAAAAGGTATTAGCTACCTTAGAGAACTAGCTGTGTGAGAGATCATTTATAGACACCCACGGGAAGTTGTAGATCCTGTAAATCCTGATGAAGTGGAATGCAACCAATCCATGTTCCGGAAGGTTGTGCAGAGTGCTTCACTGGCATATATCCATACATTGTCAATATTGGTCTGGGGAGAAGATGATATGGCACGATCTACGGTGGGTAAAATGGCTAACTGTATGCGACAGTATGAAGATAGTATTTCTTCCCCACTGCAGGCCCGCATCTCAGCTGTGGAAATACTGACTAAGGAAAACAAGGACTCATTTAAACAACTGTCAGACAAACTGTCCAGGACTGAGAATAAACTTGACTCTCTAACTACACAGGCCCGCATTGCAGCCGTTAGGAGAAAATGCCCTCCTACAGGACCAGCTCAAAGGAAACGGAACACGCCACGAGGTATCCTGTGGTTTGCCCTGTGTGATTATGGGGAGGACATGAGCAGATGGCATGGACAACCTACCAGTACCCTACAGGCACGAGTACGTGAGTTGCTGTCCTGGTTTGGCCTAAACCAGGCCAATTTTCCTTTCAGTGATTTTTACTTTCAGCTAAGTCTCCTCTAAGTAACTGCACTTTCTGAAACTAACTACATGTTTTGCAGACAGTGTCCGCTTCCAGGACTGATAACGCTCAAAGTTTGTAGTTATCGCTGAGGCACCGGTAGGGATGTTGTGCAGAAAGGCTCTTGCTGTACTTGTTCTTAGAGAAACCAAGGTCACTGCTAAATTCCTCACTGCTTAGGAGTGAAGAGCCGAAGGGGGGTCGCAGCTGCAGAGGGGAGCAGACAGGGCAGGCGGCCCAAAACTGACCAGTGAAGGTATTCCATCCCATACACGTCATTCTCGGTATAAAGCGGGGGGATCACGAGGGTCTCGCTCTCTTTCTGCTATGGCCGGTGTCCAAGGAGGACTCCGACTGTTTTCCTGCTGCCCCCGATTCCGATCCGTGCATCCCTGAACCCAGCTCTCGACCGTCGCTAGGCCCAGCCTGGGCCTTCCCGGAGCCTGCCCTGCAGTGCCGGTGGTGACGTTGCCGACATCGGGGGAGCTCGATCTTGGTTTTGTATATATATTTGTATATATTTGATTATTCCAATATTATTATTATACTCTTTTTCATTATTATAGGTTTATTAAAACTGTTTTAACTTTCCAACCCATAAGTCTCTCTCCCTTTTCCCTTTCCCTTTTCCTTCGGGTGGGGGGGGGGGAGGGTTAGCAGAGAGCGTCTGCCACTGGGTTAATAGCCGGCCCAGCTTTAAACCGTGACAGATTTATTGGCGCCCAACGTGGGGCACGAGAGAAGCTCCAACAGGTTGCTGTGATAAGTTGAATCCTGGCTCTGGTGGGAGGAGACCCGGAGAGCTCAGCTGAGAGAGTATCAGATTTCTTCCTTTGAGATTTACGAGGGGTTGGAAATTAAATCAGATAGTGAGGATGGTAATGTCATTTTTGAATGCTGTGTTATCTCATCTCTTTATAAAGCCTTTTACAGAGTTAAGTGTAATGATACCTTACTTGCCGTATGCACTGTTTGTTACTGTTTATGTGCAGTTTATCACTGCTGGGCACTGGTCAATATGCATTGTTTTGTTCTGGCGTTTCATACTGATTTATGTCGTGATAAACTGGGCTGTTACTATTCTGACCGCGGTAGCAGCGATTTTATCTGCGGACTCCGGGCGTCCTTTAGCTGATTGTGTTAATGATTACATTTCCAATTTTACTTCCGGAAATAGTACCTTCTCCTTTTCTGCCAAGCTGATTCCTCTAGATTTTGTGAAATTCGGATGGTGCTGTCTAGGTGGCATGTTTTTGTTTTCGGTTGTCCTGAATGTGTTTCTGATGTGGGATAAGATTAAATATAGGTGCAGGGACGGGTGTAGGTGTTATGCTGCCACTACAGCCACTAAATCCACTGAAACCTCGGCAGCCTGCACCACAGCTGCTACACCCCCCAAGATGGCCACTGCAGCTACTCAGACTCTCAGCACTCCCACGACAGCCACTGCATCTACTCAGACCCCAGCATCTATCGAATCTGTACCAATTGCTCCTGTAACCAGGAAGAAATACTGAATGAAATCAGCTCATGAAGAGGAGGATGATGACTCAGAGCCTTCTAAGGCAGAGCCATCATATGACCCAGGTGAGGGCCCTTCTCAGGCAGAGTTAGGGCCTGACACAGATGGGGGTTTCCTTGATCGTCCTTTTAAAGCAGACCCATCGCAGAAGAAAGGTCCTTCTAAAGCAGAACTATCACAAGAGGAGGACTCGGATGTAGAGATAACCTACCACTCCTTATCCCTGAAGGACCTGAGAAATATAAGGAAAGACTTCAGCCGTTATGAAGGTGAACCTATTATTACCTGGCTGCTCCGATGCTGGGATAATGGGGCAGATAGCATGCAATTAGATGGCAGAGAAGCCAGACAGTTGGGATCCCTGTCCAGAGATGGTGGTATTGATAAGGCGCTCGCAAGAAAGTCAAACACTATCAGTCTCTGGAGGCGACTCTTGTCAGCTGTAAAGAGCAGGTATCCCTATAAAGATGATGTTCTGAGCCACCTAAGCAAATGGACCACTATAGAAAAAGGTATTAACTACCTTAGAGAACTGGCTGTGCAAGAGATTATTTATAGACACCCACGGGAAGTTGTAGATCCTGTAGATCCTGATGAAGTGGAATGCAACCGATCCGTGTTCCGGAAGGTTGTGAAGAATGCTCCACCGACATATACCCATACATTGTCAATATTAGTATGGGGAGAAGATGATATGGCACGTTCTACTGTGGGTAAAATGGCTAACTGCATGCGACAGTATGAAGATAGTATTTCTTCCCCACTGCAGGCCCGCGTCTCAGCTGTGGAAAAACTGACAAAGGAAAACAAGGACTCATTTAAACAACTGTCAGACAAACTGTCCAGGATCGAGAATAAACTTGACTCTCTACCTACACAGGCCCGCGTTGCAGCTGTTAAGAGAAAACGTTCTCCTACAGGACCAGCTCAAAGGAAACGGAACACATCACGAGGTATCCTGTGGTTTGCCCTGCGTGGTTATGGGGAGGACATGAGCAGATGGCATGGACAACCTACCAGTACCCTACAGGCACGAGTACGTGAGTTGCAAGCTAAAAGAAATACCAGAGAGAATTTTCCTAGGAGGATGGCTGCTCCAGTTACCAATGAGCAGGACCCCAGTCAGGGTAGATAGGCCTCAAATCCCTTTTTCCCAAGTGTGAATAGGAGAAATGAAGGTCCAGTCCCTGTGAGCAGCACGAATCCATTTCTTAATTAGGGGGGCCCTGCCTCCAGCCAGGTGGAGGAGAGGGACAACCAAGTTTATTGGACTGTGTGGATTCGATGGCCTGGCACATCAAAACCACAAAGGTATCGAGCCTTGGTAGACACTGGTGCACAGTGCACCCTAATGCCATCGGATCATAAAGGGGCAGAACCTATCAGTATTTCAGGAGTAACAGGAGGATCTCAAGTGTTATCTGTATTGGAGGCCGAAGTGAGCCTAACTAAAAATGAATGGAAAAAGCACCCCATTGTGAGTGGTCCAGATGCTCCGTGCATCCTTGGCATAGACTACCTCATGAGAGGGTATTTTAAGGACCCAAAAGGGTATAGATGGGCCTTTGGTATAGCAGCTGTAGAGACTGAGGACATTCAACAGCTGTCTACCTTGCCTGGCCTCTCAGAGGATCCTTCTGTTGTGGGGTTGCTGAAGGCTGAAGAACAGGTGCCAATTGCTACTACCACGGTGCACCGACGACAATATCGCACCAATCGAGACTCCCTGATCCCCATTCATAAACTGATTAGACAATTAGAAAATCAAGGAGTGATTAGTAAGACTCGCTCACCCTTTAATAGTCCTATATGGCCAGTGTGAAAGTCTAATGGAGAATGGAGATTAACTGTGGACTATCGTGGCCTAAATGAAGTTATGCCACCTCTGAGTGCTGCTGTGCCAGACATGCTAGAACTTCAATACGAACTGCAGTCAAAGGCAGCCAAGTGGTACGCCACCATAGACATTGCTAATGCATTTTTCTCTATTCCTTTGGCACCAAAGTGCAGGCCACAGTTTGCTTTTACCTGGAGAGGTATCCAGTATACCTGGAATCGACTGCCCCAGGGGTGGAAACACAGTCCTACTATTTGCCATGGACTGATCCAGACTGCACTAGAAAAGGGTGGAGCTCCAGAACATTTGCAATTCATTGATGACATCATTGTGTGGGGTGATACAGCAGCAGAAGTTTTTGACAAAGGAGAGAAAATAATCCAAATTCTTCTGAAAGCTGGTTTTGCCATAAAAAGAGGCAAGGTCAAGGGACCTGCCCAGGAGATCCAGTTTTTAGGGATTAAATGGCAAGATGGGCGTCGCCAGATCCCGATAGAGGTGATCAACAAAATAACAGCTATGTCCCCACCAACTAACAAAAAGGAAACACAAGCCTTCTTAGGCGTTGTGGGTTTCTGGAGAATGCATATTCCAGATTACAGCCAGATTGTACGCCCTCTTTCTCAAGTGACCAGAAAGAAGAATTATTTTCAGTGGGGTCCTGAACAACGACAGGCCTTTGAACAGATTAAACAGGAGATTGTGCATGCAGTAGCCCTTGGACCAGTCCGTATGGGACAAGATGTTAAAAATGTGCTCTACACCGCAGCTGGGGACAGTGGTCCTACCTGGAGCCTCTGGCAGAAAGTACCAGGGGAGACTCGAGGTCGACCCCTAGGATTTTGGAGTCGAGGATACAAGGGTTCTGAGGCCAATTACACCCCAACTGAAAAAGAGATACTGGCAGCATATGAAGGAGTTAGAGCTGCTTCAGAGGTAATTGGTACTGAAGCACAACTTCTCCTGGCACCTCGATTACCAGTACTAGGCTGGATGTTCAAGGGTAAGGTTCCTACTACTCATCATGCAACTGATGCTACATGGAGTAAATGGATTGCATTAATGACACAGAGGGCTCGAATAGGAAACCCTAATCGCCCAGGAATCTTAGAAGTGATCATGGACTGGCCAGAAGGCAAAGACTTCGGAATGCCACCAGAAAAGGAGGTGGCACGTGCTGAAGAAGCCCCACCATATAATGAACTACCAGAGGATGAGAAGCAGTATGTCCTGTTCACCGATGGATCCTGCCGTCTTGTAGGAAAGCATCGGAAGTGGAAAGCTGCTGTATGGAGTCCTATTCGACGAGTCACAGAAGCCACAGAAGGACAAGGTGAATCAAGTCAATTTGCAGAGGTAAAAGCCATCCAGCTGGCTCTAGACATTGCTGAACGAGAAAAGTGGCCAAGGCTGTATCTTTATACTGACTCATGGATGGTGGCAAATGCCTTGTGGGGGTGGTTAAAGCAGTGGAAGCGAAGCAACTGGCAGCGTAAAGGTAAACCTATTTGGGCTGCTGAACCGTGGCAAGATATTGCTACTCGGCTAGAGAAACTAGTTGTGAAGGTACGTCATGTAGATGCTCACATACCTAAAAGTCGGGCAACTGAGGAACATCGAAACAACCAACAAGCGGATCAGGCTGCTAAAGTGTTCCAAATAGATTTGGACTGGGAACATAAAGGTGAACTATTTTTAGCTCGGTGGGCTCATGACACTTCAGGTCATCAAGGAAGAGATGCAACATACAGATGGGCTCGTGACCGAGGGGTGGACTTAACCATGGACTCTATTGCACAGGTTATCCATGATTGTGAAACATGCGCCGCAATTAAGCAAGCCAAACGGTTAAAACCTTTGTGGTATGGGGGATGGGGGTTGAAATATAAATATGGGGAGGCCTGGCAAATTGACTACATCACACTCCCTCAAACCTGCCAGGGTAAACGTTATGTGCTTACCATGGTGGAGGCGACCACCGGATGGCTGGAAACATACTCTGTGCCCCATGCCACTGCCCGGAACACTATTCTGGGCCTTGAAAAGCAAATCTTGTGGCGACACAGCACGCCAGAGAGAATTGAGTCGGACAATGGTACTCATTTCAAAAACAGCCTCATAGATAACAGGGCCAAAGAGCATGGCATCGAATGGGTATATCACATCCCCTATCATGCACCAGCCTCTGGGAAAGTTGAACGGTATAATGGGCTGTTAAAAACTACCCTAAAAGCAATGGGGGGTGGAACCTTTAAAAAGTGGGATAAGCATTTGGCACAAGCTACCTGGTTAGTTAACACCAGAGGATCTATCAACCGAGCTGGCCCTGCTCAGTCAGACCTCTTACATACAGTAGAAGGGGATAAAGTCCCTGTGGTGCATGAAAGGAATCTATTGGGAAAAACTGTCTGGGTTCTTCCTGCTACGGGCAAAGGTAAACCCATTCATGGGATTGCTTTTGCTCGAGGACCTGGATGTACTTGGTGGGTGATGCTGCAGGATGGTGGAGTCCGATGTGTCCCTGAAGGTGATCTGATCTTGGGTGAGAATACTTAATTCTGAACTGCATGATGTTAATTGCTGCATGATACTAACAGTGTTCATAAGTGTCTTTCAGGTTGAAGCAGTGGTGATGAGATTGGAGCTAGCTGCAAGTGGCGTCCAGTAACCTCCTCGAGACTGACATCTTTAACCTGCAACCCATGGACAAAAACTGTGACAAAGCTCATACCATCTCTCCTACCCTGGGAGACTCCTAGCCAGATGGAAACCCACAATCCTGAACTAAATGAACTTGATGAACTTTTTTTTTTCTGTATAGAGATGAATCATAAACTAGTTATATCTGTATATATTTGAAAATGAAAAGGTAGTGGTGATCTGAGTGTGACGTGAATGGTATGGAATAAGAGGTGGAATGTCCTGGTTTGGCCTAAAACAGACCAATTTTCCTTTCAGAGATTTTTACTTTCAGCTAAGTCTCTTCTAAGTAACTGCACTTTCTGAAACTAACTACATGTTTTGCAGACAGTGTCCGCTTCCAGGACTGATAACGCTCAAAGTTTGTAGTTATCGCTGAGGCACCGGTAGGGATGTTATGCAGAAAGGCTCTTGCTGTACTTGTTCTTAGAGAAACCAAGGTCACTGCTAAATTCCTCACTGCTTATGAGTGAAGAGCTGAAGGGGGGTCGCAGCTGCAGGGGGGAGCAGACAGGGCAGGTGACCCAAAATTGACCAACGAGGGTATTCCATCCCATACACGTCATTCTTGGTATAAAGCGGGGGGATCACGAGGGTCTCGCTCTCTTTCTGCTATGGCCGGTGTCCAAGGAGGACTCCGACTGTTTTCCTGCTGCCCCCGATTCCGATCCGTGCATCCCTGAACCCAGCTCTCGACCGTCGCTAGGCCCAGCCTGGGCCTTCCCGGAGCCTGCCCTGCAGTGCCGGTGGTGACATTGCCGACATCGGGGGAGCTCGATCTTGGTTTTGTATATATATTTGTATATATTTGATTATTCCAATATTATTATTATACTCTTTTTCATTATTATAGGTTTATTAAAACTGTTTTAACTTTCCAACCCATAAGTCTCTCTCCCTTTTCCCTTTCCCTTTTCCTTCGGGTGGGGGGGGGGAGGGTTAGCAGAGAGTGTCTGCCACTGGGTTAATAGCCGGCCCAGCTTTAAACCGTGACAGTTGCAAGGTAGAAGAAAAACTGGAGAGAGTTTTCCTAGGAGGATGGCTGCTCCAGTTACCAGTGAGCAGTATCCAGTCAGGGTAGATGGGCCTCAGATCCCTATTTCCCAAATATGAATAAGGGGAACGAGGGTCCAATCCCTGTGAACAGCATGAATCCATTCCTTAATTAGAGGGGCCCTGCCTCCAGCCAGGTGGAGGAGAGGGACAACCGAGTTTATTGGACTGTGTGGATTCGATGGCCTGGCACATCAGAAACACAAAGGTATCGAGCCCTGGTAGACACTGGTGCACAGTGCACCCTCATGCCATCGGATCATCAAGGGACAGAATCTATCAGCATTTCGGGAGTAACAGGGGGATCTCAAAAGTTATCTGTATTGGAGGCTGAAGTGAGCCTAACTAGGAATGAATGGAAAAAGCACCCCATTGTGAGTGGTCCAGATGCTCCATGCATCCTTGGCATAGACTACCTTAAGAGAGGGTATTTTAAGGACCCAAAAGGGTATAGATGGGCCTTTGGTATAGCAGCTGTAGAGACTGAGGACATTAAACAGCTGTCTACCTTACCTGGCCTCTGAGCGGATCCTTCTGTTGTGGGGCTGCTGAAGGTTGAAGAACAACAGGTGCCAATTGCTACTACCACGGTGCACCGACGACAATATCGCACCAATCGAGACTCCCTGATCCCCATTCATAAACTGATTAGACAATTGGAAAATGAAGGAGTGATCAGCAAGACTCGCTCACCCTTTAATAGTCCTATATGGCCAGTGCGAAAGTCTAATGGAGAATGGAGATTAACAGTAGACTGTTGTGACCTAAATGAAGTTACGCCACTGTCGTTATATTTGTCAAGGCGGTCAAATAAAAACAGGAGACAGAATGATAGTTTCAAGCAGGCAGCAAAGCAAGAGCAAAAGCAAAAAAGCACCTGTGTTTATTTTACTCCATTTTTTATATCTTCCCTCCTCTATCTGGCTAGCTTTATGATTGGTTGCATTCGCTATTCACGCGCCCGACCACAAACGCTGATTGGCCATCACACACTGGCCATGAGTCCATAGTTGGCAGCTGGAATATCACTCCGTATCTTGTTTTTCTCACATCCTGTTTTCTTGCTAAATTCCTTCAAGGTCAGGGCCGCCAGCAGCCCAGTCCAATCCCACAATTCCCTCTTTTTGTTTTTCAACCAAAAAGGCCGTGTTTATCATCCGTTGCAGGGCCCTTTGCAAACAAGAAAACAAACACGGTAACACGAGCATAATGATACAAACTCCAAACAATCCCATACGTCCCATCTTTATCAATCCTGTCAGCCATCCCCCAAATCCTAGGTGACCCAGCTAGTCATCTAAGAACCCCTGACCCATGACCATGCGCTAATAATAAAAATGTATAGCAGCTCTATTTTGCAAGGTAGAATGTTGAATACTATCTACATCATTGGCTAATGCTTCTAAAACTCTAGAAGTTTGGTTACCTCTTTTTGCAGCCTAGCAAGCTAAATTTCGCAGTTACGTCAACCCTTGGGCAGCATCGTTACATTCTATCCCTACGTTAGTGACACTTCTTTTTTACCTGGCCTTATGTAGGTTAGTATGACTTTTCGCGTAGGTATTAGTAGGCTTAATTTGCTTATGGTACAGGAACCTCCCACCTTATACTGGGCAGCCTTGGCCAAGCCCTATCCCCCACAAATTAGGAATAAACCCTTTGGTAATTTTTGCTTTCAGATCCGTTTAAGGGGACCCCCACTAGACATGTATGAAAGGGTTGTTCAGGCTGAGCTAAGGAGGCACAAAACTGCGTCTGGTTCAGGCTCCGCATCAGAGTCACCCAAACATTGTGACTCCCCTCCCAAGGTGTCGGCAGAAGGACTACCAGCTGGTGTCCTCTTGTCAGCTCCAGGATCCAAAGCAGGCTTAACACACCTGGTGGGAAACCACTGTGGCCCTGCATCTGTGGAGACACAAGCGTACCCATGTCCCCAGGTAACTAAATCCCATGGGCCTGTCCACTTTCCCGTTTGCAGGTCTCGTGCTAAAACCTTTGCCCTGACAAGAGGATCGCCTCCCTGCAAAGACAAAAAATGAGAGATAATTACAGGACACTCTTTCCCGGCTGGCACAGTTAAATGATTCAATGTGTACACAGCCTTCCATAGGCGAGCATGCAGGGTCTCAGAGCTCATTCCCCCTTTTTGTTTTTTGAGAAGTTGCTTCAGAGTGTGGTGCACTTGTTCCACAATGGCCTGGCCGGTCGGGGAATGAGGAATGCCAGTAACATGTTCCACCCCCCAGGAGGTGAGAAATCGGGCCATGCGTGCAGATACATATGCTGGCCCGTTGTCTGTCTTAATACGTTTCGGAATCCCAAGGGTAGCCCAGGCTTGCCGAAGATGTGAGATGGCGTCGATTGCTTTCCCACCGGCATGGGCTGATGCCCACACAACCTTAGAAAAAGTATCCACAGAGACATGAACATATTGTAGGCGACCAAAAGAGGGAATATGTGTTATGTCCGTTTGCCACAGGTCCAAGGCTTGGCAGCCGTGCGGGTTAACCCCATGTGGAAACACCAGTCCGGGTCCTAGGCATTGGCACTCCGGACAAGCAGCGGTGATAGATTTCGTGTCTGCAAAAGAGATCTTGAATTGACGGACTAATGCCCGAGCCCCTTGGTGAAAAAACTGGTGAGACAGAAACGCTTGATGAACTAGGTCTGGCACTGGAGGGGTCCAAGCAGGGGCTGCGAGGGCGTCGGCATGCGCGTTCCCTTCACATATGAATCCTGGCAGACTGGTGTGGCTGCGAATATGCAAGATATAATACCTATGCATATGTTGGTTCACTACAGTCCATAGCATTTTTAGCAATGAAAATAATTGTTCTGAGTTTACCTCTTTGAGTAGCGCAGGATCAACACGCTGCGCAATATCTGCTACATAAGCAGAGTCCGTAACAATGTTTACAGCACAATGCGAAAATGTTTTAAAAGCAACAATGGTAGCACTAAGTTCAACCAATTGAGGTGATCCCCGTACTAAATGCACCAATTCCTGCCATTGCCTTCCATCATACCAGGTAACTACTGCTTTTCCCAATTTTCCAGAGCCGTCAGTAAAGACGGTGGGGCCTTGTACTGGGCTATCCACTGCCAGTGGCTTTTGAATCACTTGTAACTCTGAATGAGCTTGTAATAATTTGTGACTGGGAAGATGATAAGATACCTGCCCTTCAAATCCTTCCAGGGCCAATTGAAATGGTAAACTGTTTGCCATACACCAGCTTACATAATCGTGTTCAATGGGAATTATCAGTCGACCGGGGTCTTGGCCCGTGAGTTGAACACATCGTGTGCGTCCTTTTCGTGATTATTTTCGATATCAGCTCAGTCTGAGTGCTCACTGTTTTTCGTGGTTGAACGGATAAAAACAGCCACTCTAGAACGTGTAGCGGATCCTGCCAGCGCTCCTTCCACTGGCCCAGTAATCCCATGGGATGCTAGTTGGCAATGGCTACATATAAACTTACTGGTGTCTCTAAATCCACACGATGTACCTTTTTCTGCCGCATACCATTGGCCACTTCCTCTAAAGCCAAGGTGGCTTCCACTGTCAATGACCAGGGAGACATCAAATCAGTGTCTCCCTTCAATAGGTCAGAGCGGCTTCAATTGAGCAGTCGGGAGGCCCAAGTACGGCCTTACCCAATTGATGATCCCCAATAATTTCTTCACATCATTCAGGGTTTTTACATTTACTCGGAATTGGATGGATTGTGGCTCAATTGTCTGATCCAAGACCTTAACTCCCAAGTACTTCCATGGGGCCTGCTGCTGAACCTTTTCCGGTGCTATACACAGCCGGAAAGTGGTCAATGATTGCCGCAGAACTGGATATACTTGTTGAAGTTCTGCTTTATCTGCAGCTGACACAAGAATATCATCCATGTAATGATAACAGTATACTTGCTGAAATTGCTCCCGTACTGGTGTCAACGCCTTTGCTACATACCATTGACATACTGTGGGACTGTTTTTCATGCCTTGCGGTAATACCGTCCACTGATATCATTGACAAGGCGCCATGTTGTTCCTACTAGGTATTGAAAAAGCAAATTTGCATTTGTCAGTTTCATGTAAAGGGATGGTGAAAAAAAACCCAAACAATCTTTCAGATCAATAACCAAAATATATAGTCTGCATCAGTAACTCCTGGTAAAACAAATAGACCTTGCAAGGTTACACTAGAACGTCCGAGTAATAGTGCACTTAACCCATTTCCAATGGGTCCCACGGCATTCAGTGGAACCTTATGCACTCTGCTATTCTCTATTGTGATTGCGGTTGCTGTGGTAAATATCCAGTCCTGCGCTCCCTGCGGTTCGGGCTGCAAGTTGACTGCTTAGGCCTGGAACTGGTTGGGAAGATTCATTTGTGTCAGCACGCGGTTCCTCCCCGTGTTCTTTCTCCAGTTTCCCTGCACTCTGCAGCTGGTTGTTATCAGCTGACCTTGAGCATTATACTTAGACCTGCACTGCTTCACAAAATGCCCCAGCTTCCCACAGCGATGACACATCAAAACAGTTACCTCTCCCACTCAGCTTCGACTTCTTAGGGCAGTTTTTCTTAAAGTGACCTTCTTGCCCGCATGTATAACAGCGATGAACTACCTTAACTGCTGCCGCAAATGTTTTTGCTAAATGCTCCATCTGAAATGTGGTGGTTCCTACTTTCCCGCAAGCATCCATTAGCTCGGTTACGGTGGGGTTACGGTTTGCCATCCCTGCAATAAGTTTCCTGCAGTCCTCGTTTGCGTTGTCCTTTGCTAACTGTAACAACAACGCTTCTTTAGCAGCCCCGTATTGTATTTGTTTTTCTAAGGCATCTCTCAACCTATCTAAAAATGACATGTATCCCTCACCTGGACCTTGTTTTATTGTGGTCCAAGATTGTTGAGGAGCACCATTATCTGGGACCTGCAACAGGGCCTGGAAGGCCAGTTCTTTTCCCTGTTGCAGGATTAAAGAATGCAAGCGAGCTTGCAATTGGGGAGAATTCATCGGAGGATCTCCCATCAACTGCGGTATCCCAGCCCCAAAACGGGGATCATCTTGTGGATATTCCAAATTCATCAATGCCTGTTCGTTAGCAAATCGCCTCCAGTTTGCCTCAAAAAGCAACATTTGCATAGGGGTCAGTGCCACTTGAGCAATCGCGCAGCAGTCGTGGGCCGTCAAGTCTCCCATAAAAATACCACGCAATAACGATTGAGCATAGGGCGAGCCCAGACCATGTTGCATACATGTAGCTCTTAACTCCTTAATCACGTCCCAATTAAATGGCTCCCACTCAGGTGGGTCGTTCCTGTCCCCGTGATATACCGGGCAAGCCAATACCCCGCCACCCATAGCAGCCGCGGCCCCGAAATCACCGTCCGCAGGTGTGTGCTCTCTTAATTTTCTCCAGAACTTGGCCAGGTCCGGGCCAGACACAGTAACCTGGACTGGCTGCAGCGTGAATAACTCCTCCACGCTACCACCTGACTTTCCCGACCCTCGGGCTCTGCAGCAATTATGTCCCACTTCCACCTCTTCAGAAAGGTCTGTTAAGGGTGTCTCAGTCTCAGATTCGGGTAACGGGACGGTAGAAGGATCAATGATGTTCCGCTGCTGTTCTCTGGGCGGTGGGGGGGGCTCTGGCAGCGCGGAGGGCGATGGAGGCGGGGGGGGCGCCCTGGCGGCACGGAGGGTGAAGTCACTGTGGAAGGAGCTGTAGCCGCCTCAGCCGCCGCCTTTGCCTCTCTGCCCGCCTTCGTTTGCTCCAGTGAGTCTATAACTAATCTCCACGTCGTCAACGACGCAGTGGCGATCTTGTCCCTCCTTGAGGCAGCCTCAAAGAGAGACATTCCAGCGCTTTGCCACGTACTAACTTCGAAAGCAGTCTGCGCCGTAGCTGGCAAATCATTCTTTTTACACCACACCAGCAATGTTCTCAGGGCATTCTCCTCATATTTGATGCCCCTCCTTTCAAGTATGCTTATCAGTATCGTTAGTATGGAATTTTCCTCGGCTGAAATTTTAGCACCCATGTTAATTAGTCCCCAACGCCTCACCTCTCCAGGTGTCTGTTACAGTGGTCCGGACCTCAGGCTCACTCCGCCTGTCTTCAGCTACGTTGGGCACCGCCATCACTGCTCGTCGTCCGCAGTCAATTAGCACCTCTAAATGCTCCGGTCGTTCCTCACACACCCCAGTCGTGCCTCACACGCTCTGGTCATGCCTCACACGGGGCACCATTTGTCGTTATATTTGTCACGGCGGTCAAATAAAAACAGGAGACAGAATGATAGTTTCAAGCAGGCAGCAAAGTGTGGGGTTCCCACGGGACAATGGTCACGTACCGAACGAGCTATGTCCAGGCATGTCCAGGGGGTGGTAATGGGGTGGTAATGAACTAGCCAAACATAATACAGAACAAGGGCCTTGGCTATGAGAAAAATAAGATATGGGGAAGTTGAAAAATAAGAAAGAATGCTGCACCTGCAAGATGTAACTTTTTAGCATAAGCCAATCAGAACTAATATAGAGGCGTGTGAACAAAGCATACTAACCAATCATAATAGAAATGACACATACACGGAGTGTGCACAAAAATAGAATAGTATAAATGTACCCTCAATAGAATAGTATAAATGTACCCTCAGATACGTAAATAAACGAGATCTGCTTAACGACCACATTGGTCTGCGTGCATTTACTCCATGCCCTCTCAAATTAATGGACTCAAGTGGCGCCCGAACAGGGACCTGACGCCGGACCAGGGGCCTTCGGCCAGAGACTGCGGAGAAGCAGCGGACAACGGCACGAAAGGAAAGGGTGAGAGGAAGCCAGCTGTAGAGTGCTGCCCCAGCACTGGATTTTCGCACCCACCGGTAGGAACGGATGCGGTAAGCCTGAGTTTTGCTAGCAAAGGAAAACCTGGGTAGGGCTTCCCAGGCAGCTGGGGGAGGAATGGGGTCTACCCTGACCAAGACAGAAGTGGCAGTGGTGAAACTCCTCCAACATATACTCTCTGAGAGAGAAATTAAATACAACGAAGCTGCGTTAAAGCAGTTACTGTTTTGGACAAAAGATAAAGGACATTTTACAACCTTTAATGATGTCTTTGAAGTGCCTTTATGGGAGAAGATTGGTGACTCTCTCTGGGATGCGGTGTCAAGTGGTGATAAGGAAGCCTTTAAATTGTCTACAACATGGAGGCTGGTTAGCGAAGCGTTAAAAGGAATAAAAGCAGAGAGAGAAGTCACACATACAGCTTTTATGGCTTTAGGACCACAGGCGCCTACTACCCCCTCGCTGTTTGCGGGACCAAAACCTCCCACGGCCCCGGTGGCTGTACCAGTGGCAGCTCCTTTACCGCCGTGGGTACAGACGGCTCCGAAAAAAGCTGAGGAGCGGGGAACGAGTAAAATAGATACAGATCCATCAGAACCGGTAGTGCGCCCTAAAACACGAGCTCGTTTTGGACTAATTGATTCAGACGCTGAACAGGAGAATTGGCCGAAACCCCCTCCGAAACCCCCTCCTCCTCTCATTGATCTCTCTATGGATGAGGCTCAGCAGGAGGACAAGAAGGAGGGTAAACCTGCTTTGTATCCACCTTTACCGGATTCGCCGTTTCCTGAGTCTGTTGAACAAAGTTTACATTCCGGCGCTAAATGACCACCGTTAAAGTTGCCATTTACGGAGTCAGCAGTACCAGAGTCACAAGGATTTAAAGGACCGTTACCATCACGAAATGGACACGAAATTGACATGACAGAGACTGGAAGAATTAAAGACAGAATTGCAGCAGCACCGTTCAGCCAATGCCTCGGGACACGTGACTATGTCTCCCCCAAAACCCCCCTCTGTGTTCGGGACAAGTATTAGGGCCACCTCAACCTCCTTTGCAACTCCCTACTCCACCTTTAGATCAGGGCAGGGGGGGAGGTCTGCGTCCATCTGGTAATGTGGGAGGTGAGGGAGAGGGTCAGCGTCCGCTCGCGTATACGGGGGAAGGGGGAGGAGGAGTAAAATGGAAAGGGATCATTCGAGATGCGTTATTAGAAGGGGTTATAATTCCACAAGCATATCCGGTGATTGTGGGTGCGGGTCCTGAGGGAAGAAATATTTGGCAACCATTAGATTGGAAAATTGTAAAAGAAGCATTGTTACTACAGTTAGCGAAGGACAACACAAATGAGGACTGCAGAAGAGTTGTTGCAGGGATGGCGAATCATGGCCCCACACTAACAAAACTAATGGATGCTTGTGGGAAAGTAGGAACCACCACATTTCAGATGGAGCATTTAGCAAAAACTTTTGCGGCGGCAGTTAAGGTAGCTCATCGTTGTTATACATGCAAGCAAGAAGGTCACTTTAAGAAAAACTGCCTTAAGAAGTTGAAGCTGAGTGAGAGAGATAACTCTGTTTTGATGTGTCATTGCTGTGGGAAGCTAGGGCATTTTGCGAAGCAGTGCAGGTCTCAGTATAATGCTCAAGGTCAGCTGATAACAACCAGCTGCAGAGAGCAGGGAAACTGGAGAAAGAACACGGGGAGGAACTGTGTGCTGACACAAATGAATCTTCCCAACCAGTTCCAGGCCTAAGCAGTCAACTCGCAGCCCGAACCGCAGGGAGCGCAGGACTGGTGTTTCCACGCAGGGTTAACCTGTGCGGCTGCCAAGCCTTGGACCTGTGGCAAACGGCCGTTGTGGAACGAGTGCAAGTGTGGAACATAAGGCTCAAGTTATGGCTGCGGCCGTACTTGGGACTTACGTCGTCACAATTGCAGCCTATATTCCAATTGTTAGCAAGGGACACAAATTTAACAGCACCACGACAGACTACTGCAGAGGTACAGCAACTGATTACAGAAGTAGAAAGCAGGCTACATTCCAAATTTGTACATTGTATTGATTTGAATTAGGAAACACAAATTATCACTTTGTTTGATAGGCAAATTCCGTATGCAATAATTGGTCAATGGAATTCAGAATGATAAGATTCGTTACATGTATTGGAATGGTTGTTTCTACCTACCTGTTCCCCTGATTGCAGAGCTATTGGCACAGATTATCATCAAAGGTCGGATGCGATGTCGGGAGCTTGTGGCCAGAGATCCTGCATCACTAACCATTCCTATTGCAGCTCAATATTTTGAGTGGTGTATGGCCAATAGCTTTGCTTTACAAACAGCTATGGAGAATTTCTCAGGACAGGTTGTTGAGTGCGGAACTTACAATTGCCACGGGAGTGTGGTGTACAGACACTCCTGTGGATGGAATTACCATTTTTACAGATGGATCTGGGAAAACAGGCAAGGCGGGCCTTGTCTGGTATTCTGACGGCAAGTGGGAATGTATGGTAGTACAAAAAAAAGGGTTCACCTCAGATGGTAGAATTAGCTGTATTAGAAGTATTTCAGAATTTTCCCACTCCCTTTAATTTGATTACTGATTCAGCATATGTAGCTGGCATCATAAAGCAATTGGATAGATCTGTTATAGAGCATACATGCAATCAGTGTGTTTTTGAATTGCTGCGAGCTCTGTGGCAAGAAATTCAAATCCGAACTGCATTGTTTTATGTTTTGTATGTAAGAAATCATACTAATTTGCCTGGGTTTATTGCAGAAGGCAATGCTCGAGTGGACTCTTTGGTTTCTGACCCCCCAAATTCTACTACAATGACTGTGCAGGTACCGGACATTAAACAGCAGGCACGTATATCACATGAGTTTTTTCATCAAGGACATCGGGCACTGCGACGACAATTTCATTTGTCACACAGTGATGCTCGGAATATAATAGCACAATTGCTTGTCAAAGTGCGTAAAAGAATTACAGACATTACCGGACTAGACTCAGATTCTATCTATTTACCTATCAGAAAGGAATATCTACAGTGGTTAACAAATCAGTCAACTCTTTTTCAAATGGCCTTACAGGACTTTACTGGACAATTGTTAACACATTTGCCAAAAGATAAAAAGCTACAGTTTGTCTGTGTTCGCGAGAGGGCACGGAGACACCGCACGCAGACCAATATGATCGTTAAGCAGATCTCGTTTATTTACGTATCTGAGGGTACATTTATACTATTCTGTTTTTGTACACACTCTGTGTACATGTCATTTCTATTATGATTGGTTAGTATGCTTTGTTCACACGCCTCTATATTAGTTCTGATTGGCTTATGCTAAAAAGCTATATCTTGCAGGTGCAGCATTCTTTCTTATTTTTCAACTTCCCCATATCTTATTTTTCTCATAGCCAAAGTCCTTGTTCTTTATTATGATTGGCTAGTTCATTACCACCCCATTACCACCCCCTGGACATGCCTGGACATAGCTCGTTCAGTACCTCGTTCCCACCATTGTCCCGTGGGAACCCCACAACAGTTTATTTGCAAACAGGATTGGGAAGAACAACCTATCAGATCAGAGATACCTGTGACTGGACTAACTGTTTTTACTGATGCAAGAAAGCGATCACATTCAGCAGTTATTACCTGGCAAGAGGATGGACAATGGAAACATTGCAAATTCTCAGGACAAACTGAGGACTCATTGCAGACACTTGAACTTTTTGCAATATACCAGGTTTTTATAAAATGGAAGGACTTACCTGTAAATATTGTAACAGACTCTCTTTATGCAGCAGGCGTTGTAAATCGAATTGAAAGGGCTTTTATACGACCAGTGAAGAATATGCGACTTTACACCATTTTGCTACAGTTGCATCAAGCAATAAACCTCAGAGAGGTACCTTATTTTGTTACTCACATTCGTAGTCATCAATTTGATCAAGGCTTGAGCATTGGAAATAATAAAGCAGACACACTTGTGTCCTATACGCAAATATCACCAAATCTATTTGAACAAGCGCGCCTATCCCATAAATTCTTTCATCAATCAGCGAAAATGCTAGCGAAACAATTTCACCTCACCATGGCACAAGCACGAGAATTAGTTAGTGCTTGTCCTAGTTGTCAGAAAATTGGCATGGGAATTGGGATAGGGGTAAATCCTCGAGGGTTGTGTGCGTTGCAACTGTGGCAAATGGACGTTACTCACATTACAGAATTTGGAAGACTCAAATATGTTCATGTATCTGTTGATACGTTTTCACATGTAATATGGGCAACAGCACAAACTGGGGAAACAGGTCGTCATGTCAAATGACATTTACTTGCTTGCTTTGCGAGTCTTGGGGTTCCACAACAACTTAGGACTGATAATGGACCAGCATACTGTTCACAGATTTTTCATCAATTTTGTCAACTATGGGGTATTACACATGTCACCGGGATTCCTCATTCGCCTACGGGTCAGGCGATTGTGGAACGTGCTCATAGTACATTGAAACAGCTTCTGCAAAAACAAAAAGGGGGAGAGGAAACTGAACCTTCTGAGAGACTTGCAAAAGCTGTTTATGTACTTAACCATTTAACTTTAACAGGAGATAAGGAGCGACCCCCAGTTGTAATACATTGGGAGGCAGTTCGACCGGGATGTAGCAGAAAATAGTTGGCTCAACAAAATCCTGCAAGAATTAGGTGGATTGTTTCTAAAAGGATGGTTAGCCACATTGTTAGAGGGAATAGTTTATGTAGTTGTGATTATAGTTATCATAGGGATCTGCGTGGGTTGTGTTAAGACAATCATTGAGAAAAGTATATGGAAGTAGTGAGATAATAAATCTAACTATTTCCAAAGGGGGAAATTGATACCGGATGGTTTATCAACGGTTTAGCAAGAGTAGGCCTCAGAGTAGGCTCTAAAAGGCCTGCTCTGTGTTACCTTTACACAGAATCAGCTTTCCTGTCAGTAATTTTCCTTTCAGCTAGAATAACAGAGAATAACAGTATGTTCTGAAGCAAACTGCATGTTTTGTAGATAGAGTTTACTTATGGGAATGTTTATAATAGGCCTTATCCTACTTGTGTTACCCTGTTTGTTTGCATGTTTGCAGAAAGCTGTGCAACGAATGGTTAATACAGCCTTTTTGGCACAAAAACAAAAAGCATGATTTATGGGTAACCAAGGCTGGGATTCTCTGACCAGACTTTGCGAGACACAGGGAACCGGGTTTGAGTAAGAAACAAAGACAAAAAGGACGAGATAGGACATAGCTCGTTCAAAAACAAAAAGGGGGATTTGTGGGGTTCCCACGGGACAATGGTCACGTACTGAACGAGATATGTCCAGGCATGTCCAGGGGGTGGTAATGGGGTGGTGATGAACTAGCCAATCATAATACAGAACAAGGGCCTTGGCTATGAGAAAAATAAGATATGGGGAAGTTGAAAAATAAGAAAGAATGCTGCACCTGCAAGATGTAACTTTTTAGCATAAGCCAATCAGAACTAATATAGAGGCGTGTGAACAAAGCATACTAACCAATCATAATAGAAATGACATGTACACAGAGCGTGTACAAAAATCGAATAGTATAAATGTACCCTCAATAGAATAGTATAAATGCACCCTCAGATACGTAAATAAACGAGATCTGCTTAACGATCATATTGGTCTGTGTGCATTTACTCCGTGCCCTCTCAAATTAACAGACTCAGCAAAGCAAGAGCAAAAGCAAAAAAGCACCTGTGTTTATTTTACTCCATTTTTTTATATCTTCCCTCCTCTAGCTGACTAGTGTAGAGGGGTTTTTGGAGGAGAATGGTCATGTAATGAGCCAGAAGTATGAGAGTATGGAGTGAAGGCCTAGCTGCGTGAGAAGATTCATGTAGCTAGTGTCAACAAGCCGACCTTCGAGAGATGAGGAAAAACAGCAGCTGAGCAAACAAGAATTGAGGGAGTAGCCGGTGGGAGCCGAACACAGAGGAGAAGAAACAAGAACTGATGGAGCCAATTAAGGAAGGACCAGTGGCAGAGCAGTGACCAATCAACACATCAAAGAAGAGTATGTTTAGTAATATTAACGAATAGCAATGCACATGCTTACAGCCAGGGAAAGTACAAAATGTATAAAAGGGACAGCTTATGCTTAATAAACGTCTTCACTTTGATTCACATTGGATTTTGTGGAGGCGTGTTCCTTCTCCTCAGATGGTGACCCTGATGAGACGCTGATCGACGGCAAGTTCGGGGAATAGCCCAGAAGGAGGTACACCGGCTGGAGTACGGCTCAGCAGGTCTGAAGACCGGGGCGAGACGGAGGACGACTCGCAAGAAAAGAAAAGAACGTTGCAACGGGACACTTAGTGAGGTGAGCAGCCAGGGGAAAAAGGAGATGGGCCAAAATATTTCTAAAGAAGAAAGTGCGATAGTAAGGCTTCTCCTACATATCCTCTCTAAGAGAGGAGTGAAACATGATGAGCATTTGCTCCGGAGACTGTTAGTTTGGTGTCGAGAGCATGGGTTCCCTTCGGACCCCCAGAGCGCTTTTAAGGTGGACACTTGGGAAGATATTGGAAAGGGTTTATGGGATGCGATAAGCAGTGGGGAAAAGGAGGCAATAGAACTGGCAACTGCATGGAGGGCTGTTCTTACTGCTCTTCAAGAAATGAAAGCAGAGAGGGCTGTTGCAGCAGGGGCTTTTACGGCTCTGCGTCCAACAGAGGTTAACCCTGGGGCGAGAGGTCTTCGTGTTTTTGGTCAGCCGCCAATACCGGTTTTTTCAACCCCCTCCGCACCACCAGAAGAGCAGGAGAAAATTGAAATACCCCCTAAACCAACAGGGGAGCCCCCTAAACCGGAGGAAATGGAGGTTGATGAGCATCAGCCCGAGCCCACCCCCCCACCCTTCAAGCCTCCGCGAGACGCCAATCTCGCAAATCGCGCCAAATACGAATATCCCCCTCTGCCCCCGTCGTCTCCCCCATCGCCTGCCGGCGGTCCAGGGAAATTTAAGGATCCAGTAGCTTGGGCGGAAAAATTGTTAGCAAAATTACAAGACCTGGAAAGACAGACGACCTTAACTGAGCAACAACATAAGGAGGAGCAGAGGAGAAAAGAAGAAAGGGAACGCCTACGCGGGGGGGCCAGGGGGGCCGGGGTGGGTGCTGAGGCGGCTGGGACTAGCCGCATGAGAAACATGGATGGGAATATTGGTATGCACTCTGTCATGGGGGACGGGGGAGGAGACGATCCGCGATTACGGTGGCGAGGAGTTATACAGAATGCGCTAGTGGAGGGGGAGATTCTGCCCACAGCTTTCCCAGTTATTTTGGGAAATCGGAGAGAACCACCGCGCTGGGTAGGATTACAGTGGGAGATTGTTAAGGAGGCACGGAAAGCAGTACAACAAAATGGGTTGCATGCACCTTATACCCAAGCATTTATAAATAGTATCTTTATGTCTACGCTTTTAACACCTTTTGATTTTAAGCAACTGATGGCGATGATTTTAACCCCGATGCAGGAACTCTTGTGGCGGACAAGGTGGCATGACGCAGCACAGGCTGCAGCGGTGGAAAACCTGGGGAGGGGAGATAATGATCCTCTTTTAGGGATAACATTTGACCAACTGGTGGGAGAAGGGCAGTTTAGTGATCCACAACGACAGGCACGACTTAGACCAGAAGCCTTGGCACTTACTGCCACCTTAGCCCGAGAGGCTTTTAAAACCCTCCCAGAAGATGGGAAAGTAATTCCTGCCTATACAAAAATAAGGCAAGGTCCATCTGAGCCTTATATGACATTTTTAGAAAGATTGCGTGAAGCATTGGAAAGGGCATCGCTGACCGATGTAGCTCGAGAGGCGTTGCTAATGTCGTTGGCAGTCGACAATGCTAATCCTACTTGTAAGCGCATTTTACAGACATTACCCAAAAATTCTAGCCTGGCAGAGATGATGGATGCGTGTGAGCGCGTAGGAACAACGGAAGAAACAGCAGGATACATGGCGTCAGCCTTTGCAGCTGTGGTGAAACCTCTAGTACGATCAGGGAGAGGCGATCAGGGACCAAAATGTTACAGCTGTGGCAAACCGGGACACCTTAAGGCTCAATGCCGAGTAAAAAGTCACGAGTTTGCAGGGACCTGCAATCGCTGCTGGAAATGCGGTCACTGTGCAGATGAATGCCGATCTAGATTCACTAAGCAGGGAACTCGGCTGGGAAACGGGGGGGCGAGCGCGAGGAGACCCAGCGCGATGACACAAAACAGGTCTTCCACCCGGGCTGCCTGGATGGCGTCGCCACCGCCACAAGAGGGAGTGCTGGGGTCGACATTGCCACAGCAGTAGAGGTGACTCTGATAGACCCGCAAGTACAATGTATACCCACCGATATGAAAGGCCCACTGGGTCACGGGTTGAGTGCCTTACTTATTGGGTGATCCTCTACGACCCGAAAAGGTCTTTTCGTTTTACCCGGTATAATCGATGCTGATTTTACAGGGGTCATATCTATTATGGTATGGACCCCCCTGCCACCAATTCATATACCCAAAGGAGAAAAAATTGGACAACTGGTCCCCTTTAAATCAGCTGTGCCCACAGCTGGGAATCAGATAAGAGGGGTTGGGGGTTTTGGATCAACAGGCCAGGCTGACATTTATCTGGCAATGGATATCAGCAAGGCAAAACCAACAGAACGGGTAACACTAAAAGAACCTGGTGGGAAAACTTGCGTGGTCATTATGCTGATTGATACTGGAGCAGACGTTACAATAATCAGTCAAGCAGCGTGGCCTCATTCGTGGCCATTGGAGATCCCCCCTACGCCCATTTTGGGGGTCGGGGGAATACAGACCACTAAAATCAGTACAAATGTGATTTGTTGCAAATTGCAGGATGGGAGTACCTGTACAGTAAGACCATATGTGATGCCTGTCCCCATTTGTTTACTGGGGAGAGATGCATTAAGTCAATTAGGGGCATGTGTGGTAACTAACAGTGAGGGTTTTTAGAGGCGGCCATTGATGAAGGGCGACCAATCCTAAAACTAACCTGGAAAACAGAAACCCCAGTTTGGGTTGATCAATGGCCGCTGTCTGCAGAAAAAATCGCCCACCTTGAAAGCTTGGTACAGGAGCAACTGGAAAAAGGTCATATTGAGCCCTCAACAAGCCCATGGAACACCCCAATATTTACTATTCCGAAAAAAAAGTGCCAAATGGCGTTTGTTACATGACCTTCGAAAAATCAATGAGGTCATGGATGATATGGGAACCCTACAACCAGGGCTCCCATCCCCCAATATGATCCCTAAAGACTGGGACATTTTAATCATTGACTTAAAAGATTGTTTCTTCACCATCCCTTTGCACCCTGATGACTATCAGAAATTTGCTTTTTCGGTGCCATCAGTGAACAAAGCTGCACCTATGAAACACTATCATTGGGTTGTGTTACCACAGGGAATGAAAAATTCACCGACAATGTGTCAAATGTATGTGGCCTGGGCACTTGCTCCTGTGCGAAGGAATTTTCCAAATGTGATTATATACCATTATATGGATGACATTCTAATAGCAGGGAAACAATTGGATAAAAAACAATTGATTAATACACTGCAGACTGAACTAGCAAAAGGTGGATTGCAAATAGCTCCAGAAAAGGTACAACAGGAGGAAAATTGGAAGTACCTTGGGTGGGAAATTACCAAAACAACTGTTAGACCCCAAAAACTAGAAATTCGTGTGAATAGCAGTACTTTAAATGATGTACAAAAACTGTTGGGAGACCTCAATTGGGTGCGAACCCTGTGTAGTCTCACCAATGCTGAATTGGCACCTTTGATGCAATTGCTAAAGGGAGGAGGCGGTGCAGATGCCCCCCGCACATTGACACAGGAAGCTGAGCAGGCATTGAAACACCTGAGTACCAAAATAGCTATGGCATACACTCACCGTTGGGACCCAGATTACAGTATTGGAGTATTGGTTATCAATCACGATCGCCACCCCCTGGCATTAATTATGCAGTGGGTGACTGACAACGATCCTCTACATGTGCTGGAATGGATCTTTTTGCCTATGCAACCAAAACGTACCATCACTACGAAAGTAGAGGCCATAGCACAACTTGTAATGAAAGGAAGGCAGAGGGTTGTAGAGATGGCAGGTGTCGAACCTGCTTTTTTGGTTATTCCACTGGTTGCAGAGTATCTACAATGGGCATTACAAAATTCCATACCATTACAAGTTGCGTTATTGGATTATAGGGGCGAGTTGAAGGTACATCTACCCCCTCACAAATACTTCTCTGTGCTGCAATTGGGTCAATGGGAAGAATTACCAAAAAGGTCAGAACGTCCGGTCAGTGGTGTCACCGTTTTTACAGATGCTGGAGGCAAAGCTCAAAAAGCAGCACTAACATGGTTAGACAATGGGAAGTGGCATGATGTAATTTTATCTGACATTCAAGGGTCTACACAACAAGTAGAATTGCGAGCTGTGGTGGAGGTCTTTCGGCGATGGAACACAGCACCTGTTAATGTGGTATGTGACTCTTTATATGTCGTAGGGATTGTCCAGAGGATGGAGCGTGCTCTGCTCAAAGAGATAGCTAATGAACAACTATACCAACTTTTTCATGAATTATGGCTTTTGCTGACAGAGCGACTGCATCCATATTTCATCACACATATCCGTAGTCACACAGGACTCCTGGAAGGCTTAGCTGAAGGCAATGCTCGGGCAGACAAACTTGTCGCACCTGCCTGGGCTGCGCCTTCAATTGATCGCTTCGCTCAAGCACAACGATCCCATGCCTTTTTCCATCAATCTGCTAAGGTACTGCGGCGTCAGTTTGGGCTACGCAGTGCAGATGCACATGGGATAGTCCAGTCCTGTCCAGACTGTCAACATCTTGGGGGTGGTTTAGCACCTGGTGTCAACCCCCGCGGTACTGGACCGTTGGAGATATGGCAAATGGATGTAACACACATCCCCGAATTTGGACGGCTGAAATATGTCCACGTGAGTGTTGACTGTTTCTCCCTTGCTACCTGGGCTACAGCACAAACAGGCGAATCCAGCAAACACGTTCAACGACACATGCGTTCTGCTATTGCAGCCCTGGGCATTCCACAGACGATTAAAACGGACAATGGCCCAGGCTATGTGGCACGTGCCACACAGGACTTTTTCCAACTGTGGGGTATAACACGTGTAACGGGCGTCCCACATTCACCAACGGGACAAGCTATTGTGGAGCGCATGAATCAAACTCTGAAACACCTTTTACAAAAACAAAAAGGGGGAGAGCCAGGGCTATCTCCTCCTGACAGGTTGTGTAAAGCACTTTATGTACTAAACCTTTTACGCTTGCCACAGGACTACTCTGTACCTCCAGCAGTAAAACATGGTGCAGGGTTAAAGGGAGGTATGGAGGCTTTTCAGGAAGAACAGGAACAAGCCAAAGTTGTTAAAGAAAATTGGCAGAGTCCGGGTCTCTAGGTTTGCTGGTTTTATTAACAACTCAGAGTTGGACCACCACCGCAGTGAATGGTACCTGACTCAAATTCACTACCGGTTTATATAGAAACTAATAATCAATTACATCATAAACATTTCATAAGCTTCTGTTAATAATCCACTAACTATTTCAATTCCTCTTTCTTTCTTCATCAAGAGTCCACAAAAGTCCATTCTTTTCTATTGTTTAGCTGATCTTTATGTTCTGGTTCCGCTCCGACTCCGGTCAACACCCCGTCCTCGATGTTCTTGCTGTGATCGGCGTCCTTAATGTTCTTGCCGTGATCAGCGTCCCGTCCTGATCCAGGTTGATCAGAGTCCAGTTCCCACCGCCAGTGTCTCCTAAACATTCAACCTTAACAACAACTAAAATTATATTTAAAACCTTATTTATACTAATTTTTATTTCTAAATGTCCTATATTTCTTTTAAGGTAAAGAAAAGGTTAACCATACATCCCCTTTACTAAAATCATCAGAAGGTAATACTTCTAGGCCTACTCCTGCTTAGCTACTCATTAAGCTTTGATTGATGATTTCTTCAGTCCTAGGTCAGGATTACACAAGGAGCTTTGAGAACAATATTCATGGATTGTGAAAGCCCACCTGTGTTTATTCAGATAGACTTATATTAATTATTCTATTCACTATTCTATTTCACCCCTGTTGATTCTTGTCTAACTCATAAGAACTTTTACATTAATTATGTGAAAATTTCTATAACAATTCCCTCCTTTTGTTTTTTATTGCATCCCTGCAATTATTTGTATCTCCATGATGATTCTATTTTTGAAGCAAAGGAAGAAAAACATCTCACACAGCACTGTCCCAACACTAGTACAATCACAAGGAAAATAATTATAAGCAAGACAATTACAATCAGCTTCTTTACCCATAAGGCCAAGTCTGGGAACCAAGATGTGAGCCAAGAGAGTGTTTCAGTAAATCCCCATGAGGTGTCGTCCCTTTCTACCTTCTGCATCACAGAACTCACTTCCCAAATTTTGTGCACATCTGTGAGCAGTTTTCCTGATCGGTCTGTGTACATACAGCAACTGACATTTAAAACTGTACACACTCCTCCTTGTGAGGCTAATATCATATCTAGAGCCATTCTAGTTTGAATTGTAATTTTAGAGAGTTTTGTAATTTCTTTTTGCAATGTCAGAAATCCGTGCATTGAGGCATTGGCTAATTTTTCTATCATCTCCCCAGATATATTTATTATCGTTTTTTTTTTTTCCAAATTGATAAATAATTCCTCTGGGCTCAATCTTTGGATAGCTACAGGTAAAACTGAGTTCCCCAGTCTTTGTCTTAATTGCTATAAAGAAGCCTGCAGATCACCAAGAATAATTATTATAAAGCACACGAGAGGCATTGGTATTGGAATCTTGGTAACGAATAGCAATCTTACACAAGGTGAAACAGCAACATTTACAGATGGAAAAAAAAAAAAAAGGAACAAACTAAATATTTCATCTTTCCTCGGGTTCCTTGCGGACATGAGAATGATGGATCCAGGTTTCTTTCCCTGCAACTTTGACAGCATAAAAAGAGAAGTTAAAAGTACAACATAGGGTCCTTCCCATTTTGGTTCAAATCTATTTTTCCTCTTAAAGTTTTTTATCAATACTTTGTTTCCTGGTTGAATATTATGTACTTGTATCTCAGGAGATCCACCTCGATACCAATAGGCATGCTTTCGCATTTCAAAGAAAGAATTTTGTAAGTATAGTATATATTGTGTCACTCGTTCATCTCCATCCAATAAACTTTTTTTTTTTTTTTTTTTTTTTTTCCTGGCAAATAAGTGCCTGGAACAGCCAAAACTCACCCAAACAATATTTCTGCTGGCGATAACCCAACAGGTTGTCTGGGTGTGTTCCGAATGTCCCACAGAACCAAATTCAAAGCCTCTGGCCATTTCAACCCTGTTGTTTTACACACTTTAACAATCTTTTCCTTTATGGTCCTATACATTCTTTCTACCTGTCCAGAGGACTCAGGGTGATAGGGTGTATGTAAGTTCCCTGTGACTCCTAAAGCATTATAAACTTGGAACAGAATCGCTGCTGAAAAATGAGCTCCTCTATCCGAATCAATTACTTCAGGAACTCCATATTGGGGTATTAACTCTTTCAACAGCGCTTTCACTACAGTTTTTGAATCATTCTTTCTTGCTGGGAAGGCTTCTACCCATCCTGATAATTGATCTACAATCACTAACAAGTATGAATACCCCATTGCCTTTGGCATTTCAGCATAATCACTTTGTAATCCTTGAAAAGGAAACACCACGGGCGGTCTTTTACCTTGAGGTGGCTGAATCCTAGTGGTAGCATATTGTCAGCAAAGTTTACAGCTTTCAGTAATCCTTTTCACTGCGGAGCAGACTCCGAGTGCAGCCCACAGCCGTTGAATTCTTTGTGCAAGTCCCTCAGGTCCCCCATGGCATTTTTCATGGAACCACCGAACAAGAGGTAGTAAATACCTTTTTGGGAGTAGAGGCTTGTTGGCCAATGTCCATTGTCCATCCTGTTGTTCCGCTCCAAGTTGTCTCCAAAATTTCATTTCTTCTTCTGGAAGAGCCTCATACATCTCTTCTGCACTTGGAAGCCTGTCAAGTTTCTCTGCTGCACACAAAACTGCCATAATAAGATGAATTTGTTTGGCTGCATCTTTCGCAGCTTGATCAGCCAAGTGATTTCCTCGCGACAGTGCATCTTGGTGGTTTGTGTGAGCTTTTATATAAATTACTGCTATTTGTGCAGGTAACTGTATAGCTTCTAAAAGTTCACGTACCTCCTTTCCATGTGCAATGGTTTTTCCAGCTGAGGTCAAAAATCCTCTCTCTTTCCACAGGGTACCTGTAGCATGACAAACTCCAAAAGCGTATTTAGAGTCTGTATAAATGTTAGCTTTTAAGCCTCTTGCTAACTTTGCAGCCTCAGTAAGTGCTATGATTTCTGCACCTTGTGCACCCACAGCACTAGGAAGAGGATTAGCTTTTAACACAGTTTTTTCTGTTGTTACTGCAAAGCCGGTATACCTTTTTCCTTCTTCGTAAAAAGATGAGCCGTCTGTCAAAAGGTTGATGTCTGGGTCACTCAGGGGTTGGTCTTGAAGATCATTGCGTGGTTTACTGGATACTGCTAATACCTGGGTACAGTCAGGTTGATCTTTTTCCCCTTCAGTCGGCAAAGGTATTGAAGTGGCTGGATTCAAAGTATTGTACCTTTGAAGTGTGATGTTGTCAGCCAAAAGTAAAACCAGTTCATATCTATGTGCCCGTTGCGGTGAAAGTGATTTTTCTGCATATTGTTTCAATAATATTTCAACTTCATGGGGTACGCATACGGTTAGGGGATGTCCCAGCACTATTGATCTACATTTTTTCTACCATTTCTGCTGCTGCAGCTACTGATTTTATACAAAATGGTGTTCCTTGTGTAACTGGATCTAATTGAGCAGAAAAATATGCTACTGGTCTTTCATGTGGTCCTAAAGTTTGGACTAAAACTCCTCTAGCATTTCCCTTTTGCTCATCACAATATAATTTGAAAGGTTTACTATAATCTGGTAAACCTGAAGCCGGTGCTTGCATTAAGGCACCTTTCAGAGTTGTAAAAGCTTTTTGCCTCTCCAGACCCCATTTGATGGGTTGCAATTTTGATGGAGATGCTCGGTGACCTTTTACAACCAATTTATTACACAAATACCGAGTGTCTGTAACACAATCCTTCCTTGAACGATATACTAACAATAACTCATCTACATATTGTATCAATTCAGACTTACACGGAAAAAACAGATCAGCCAAATTCCTTTTCAAAATTTGGGAGAGAATATAGTTGGTGAACTTGTAAATCCCTGGGGTAACCGAGTCCAGGTTAATTGTTTCCCTTGCCAAGTGAAGGCAAATATGTGCTGGCTTTCCTCAGCCACAGGTATGCTAAAGAAAGCTCCAGTCAAATCCAATACAGTGTAAAATTTTTCCCAAATAGGTATTTGAGTAACAATCAAATTTGGATCAGGTACTACTGGATGGGGAACAATTACAAATACAAATCTATATTCTGGATCCCCATCTTTGTAACTTTGACATTCTTTTAAAATCCCCTTTTCCAAAAATGATTTTATTTGTTTTCCAATACTTGGGATAGCTTCTGCCACAATTGGGTATTGTCTAATAGACGGGGGAGTCCCTCCTTTTGTTTTAATCACTACAGGTTCTGCAGATTTTAACGGTCCAATATCATCTCCGGAGAGACTCCATAATTTTTAAGATACATTCTTTAACTCTTTTGGGATTTTAAGCTCACCTTCTTGAATTTCTATAGTTTGCATTCCCATTATGATCAATCAAATTCCTTTGGGAGTTAAATCTATGCATGTTTCCAATTCCTGTAATAAATCTCTCCCAAATAGTGAAACAGGAGAAGTTGGCGAAATAACAAATCAACCTCATATCAAACGATCATCAAAAACAATAGGAAGGGGAAGAGAAAGCGGCAACTTCTCTTCACCCAAAATTCCAGTAACCTTTACAAATTCATCAGATAACTGTGACACATAAAAATTTAACAATGATAAAGTTGCACCAGTATCTATTAAGAATTTAACAGGAATGCCATTTACCTTAGCTGTGATAAGTCCCTCGTTATCTACCTTAATCCCAGAGTCCCGATCCATAAATTTCTCAGCGAGAATGTGGACGCCCCGGTCTTTCCGCTCCGTCTCTCCCACCATTGTTGGAAGGTGGTCTCAGAGGACAACACCGGACGATGTGCCCTAAATTACCACAGTAAAAAAAAAACATTCCAGAGTATCAGTTCGAGAGGGAATGAATCTTTGTCTTCCTTGGTCTCCCCTTCCACAGCCTTGTGGAAAACCTCTTCTCCTGCCGCGCTGGTAATTCTGAGTAGTTGCGGTGCCGAAAGGTTGATCTCTCTCTCTCTCGCTCCTTTCTCTCTTTTCTTTGATCTTGTTTCTTTTGCTCTTCACTTCTCCCATCATATACAAAGGTTGCAATACCAAGAATCTTTGTGAGGCTTTCACCTTGCCACCATGGCATATGTTTTTTGAAATATTTATTAATATCAGGTGCAGATTGATCCACAAATACACTGATTGCAAGGGGTTCCTGAAAATTGTCCCTTGTCATTCCTCCATATTTCAGGAGAGTAGCTTTTAACCGACTCCAGTAATCACTGGGATGTTCATCAGGTTTTTGCCTACATTCCATTACCTTTGTCCAATTAGTAATTTTTATTTTTATTTTTTTTTTTTTTTTTTTTTTTTTTGCCAGCTTGCCGAACAGCCTCCACCAGTTGCTGTAAGGCTTCTCGTTGGAGTCTGGCGCCATCCTCAGTGGCCAAATTCCAGTTTGGGTTTTGATCGGGCCAGGGCTGTAGCCCTTGAGTTTGATCTCTTTGTGCAATTTCCCGATCCTTTTGTAAGGTTTTTTTCCTCTCTTCTGCTGTAAAGAGCTCTCTCATGAGGGTCTTTACATCATTCCAATTTGGAGAATAATCAGTAAAATTGCCAGATAGCATCTCAGCACATTTTTCAGCATCCTCTCTGATGCGTGGCATTTTGATTGCCAGTTTACTAAATCTCCTTGTTTCCAAGGTTCATGTCTCACAACAGGTTGGACTGGTGGAACCTCTGGCGGAGCTCCAGGTCCAGCTCTAGGGTTTGGGATGTATTCCAACCTCATGGGATACATGCCAAATCCCTTGTCAGTGAAAGGATTCGATTTCTCCAGCACGGGTGCTGAAGGAATGGAAGGTTTCACTTGTTTAGGCTCTTTTTTTGCCTTTCTTTGCATTTGCCCAATAGTACCAAATATACCAAAAATCAAGATCTTGACTCCCTTCATCCTCGAGGATTACCCTTAAGAATCTCAATTTATGCGCATCAAAGGTCCCTTTAAAGGGTCAGATGTCTCTAGGTCCTCCACCTTGGACCCTAGTTAAAAATGGCCATTCTTCTTGACACAACAAAATCAATCTCCTTTTTCCTAACGTCCCGATCAACGGGATCTTATCCCAATTTTCCAACACCTCAGCAAGGGGCGTCCCCCTTTCAATGCTGGGTCCAATTCCCATTTTACCTTTTCCTTAATTTCCCGGGTTACCTTTGTTTCAAAATTCCTCAGCAATTTTAAACACACAGGCTCCTAGTGTCTGAGTATACCCGCTCCCAAGACCACCAGGTGAACTCACCCTTGTTGCCGGCAATTAGGCGTTGGAGACGGGAATGCTCAGAGAATCGGAGCAGTGTCCTAGAGTCCCATCTGGGGTGCCAAATTCTGTTAAAGAAAATTGGCAGAGTCCGGGTCTCTAGGTTTGCTGGTTTTATTAACAACTCAGAGTTGGACCACCACCGCAGTGAATGGTACCTGACTCAAATTCACTACCGGTTTATATAGAAACTAATAATCAATTACATCATAAACATTTCATAAGCTTCTGTTAATAATCCACTAACTATTTCAATTCCTCTTTCTTTCTTCATCAAGAGTCCACAAAAGTCCATTCTTTTCTATTGTTTAGCTGATCTTTATGTTCTGGTTCCGCTCCGACTCCGGTCAACACCCCGTCCTCGATGTTCTTGCTGTGATCGGCGTCCTTAATGTTCTTGCCGTGATCAGCGTCCCGTCCTGATCCAGGTTGATCAGAGTCCAGTTCCCACCGCCAGTGTCTCCTAAACATTCAACCTTAACAACAACTAAAATTATATTTAAAACCTTATTTATACTAATTTTTATTTCTAAATGTCCTATATTTCTTTTAAGGTAAAGAAAAGGTTAACCATACATCCCCTTTACTAAAATCATCAGAAGGTAATACTTCTAGGCCTACTCCTGCTTAGCTACTCATTAAGCTTTGATTGATGATTTCTTCAGTCCTAGGTCAGGATTACACAAGGAGCTTTGAGAACAATATTCATGGATTGTGAAAGCCCACCTGTGTTTATTCAGATAGACTTATATTAATTATTCTATTCACTATTCTATTTCACCCCTGTTGATTCTTGTCTAACTCATAAGAACTTTTACATTAATTATGTGAAAATTTCTATAACAAAAGTGATGGTAAAAAATGGGGTGACTGGTGTGTGGGAAGGTCCAATGAAATTAATAATGTTGGGTCGAGGGTATGCATGTGTCGTTACAGATACAGGAGCCAAATGGGTACCAGCTAAGTGGGTGAAGCCGTGGCTACAAAAACAACCCGAACTACAGGAGCCAACTCAGGATCTGCCTCGCAACACTGACCTCTCGAGAGATCCAGTGCCCTGACTGCGGGAAGTGTGACAAAAGGTTTGCGTGGGAGGTATAGAAAAGGGAGCAAAAGGCGCAGTCATGATGAAGCAAGGGGTTGTTTTTTCTGTGTTAAGCCTGCTTTGGATCCTGGACCTGACAAAAGGTCATCAACCGATAGTCCTTCCGCTGACACCGTGGAAGGGGAGTCACAACGTTTGGGTGACTCTGATGCGGAGCTTGAACCAGACGCAGTTTTGTGCCTCCTTAGCTCAGCCTGAACAACCCTTTCATACATTTCTAGTGGGGGTCCCCTTAAACAGATCTGAAAGTAAGGAGATAGTGGCAGGGTTGAATGTGCTGAAACAGAGCCTCTGTGAGAATGCAATGAAATGTGGCGAACATTGGGATTTATGGGACGATAGCTTGCCTGTCAGTCTCTTAGAGCCCCAAGAACTTGACATCCTAGGAACTTTAGAGGCAGAATCCTGTGTGTTTTTCAATTACACAGAGGGATCAAACATTTATCAGAACAACATACAGAGATTACAAAATGTCACACCCAGTAATCCATTGTGGCAAAATGAATCTATCTGGTGTGCAAACGTAGGGCGTAGTCGAACAGAGCCAGCACCAGATTTGGCCATGCCTAGAAAATTACTGAAAGGTTTATTCCTAATTTGTGGAGATAGGGCTTGGCCAGGGCTGCCCAGTAAAAAACTGGGAGGTCCGTGTACCATAGGTAAATTAAGCTTACTAATGCCTACACGACAGGTCATATTAAACCACACTAACCTACACAAGATTAAAAGAAGTGTCACTACCTTGGGGAAAGAATGTAAAGATGAGGTAGAACTATGGTCTAGGACCAAAGTAGTTCTTTCTTCTATTTTTGCACCGGGTGTGGCTGCTGCACAAGGACTAACACAATTGCGAAATTTAGCTTGCTGGGTTGCAAAAAGAGCTGATCAAACTTCTAGAATTTTAGGAACATTAGCCAATGATGTAGATAGTATCCGACATGCTACCTTACAAAATAGAGCTGCTATAGATTTTTTATTATTAGTGCACGGTCACGGATGTCAGGAGTTTGATGGGATGTGTTGCATGGATCTGAACGATCATTCCAGGTCAATTCATAAGCAGATCAAAGAGCTCATGGATGCCACACAGAAAATACGGGAACAGCATGGGTTCCTGGATGACTGGTTGGATAATTTGGGAATTGGAGGGTGGCTGGTCGGATTGATTAAAATGCTATTAATGGGATTGTTTGTGATTTGTATTATCATCCTTGTATTACCGTGTTTATTCTCCTGCTTGCAAAGGGCCCTGCAGCGGACAATAAACACGGCCTTTCTGGCTCAAGAAAAGAAAGGGGGAATTGTAGAGGGGTTTTTGGAGGAGAATGGTCATGTAATGAGCCAGAAGTATGAGAGTATGGAGTGAAGGCCTAGCTGCGTGAGAAGATTCATGTAGCTTGTGTCAACAAGCCGACCTTCGAGAGATGAGGAAAAACAGCAGCTGAGCAAACAAGAATTGAGGGAGTAGCCGGTGGGAGCCGAACACAGAGGAGAAGAAACAAGAACTGATGGAGCCAATTAAGGAAGGACCAGTGGCAGAGCAGTGACCAATCAACACATCAAAGAAGAGTATGTTTAGTAATATTAACGAATAGCAATGCACATGCTTACAGCCAGGGAAAGTACAAAATGTATAAAAGGGACAGCTTATGCTTAATAAACGTCTTCACTTTGATTCACATTGGATTTTGTGGAGGCGTGTTCCTTCTCCTCAGACTAGCTTTATGATTGGTTGCACTCGCTATTCATGCGCCCGACCACAACCGCTGATTGGCCATCACACACCTACCACGAGTCCATAGTTGGCAGCTGGAATATCACTCCGTATCTTGTTTTACTCACATCCTGTTTTCTTGTAAATTCCTTCAAGGTCAGGGCCGCCAGCAGCCCAGTCCAATCCCACATGCCACCACTAAGTGCTGCTGTGCCAGACATGCTTCAACTTCGATATGAACTGGAGTCAAAGGCAGCCAAGTGGTACGCCACCATAGACATTGCTAATGCGTTTTTCTCTATTCCCTTGGCACCAAAGTGCAGGCCACAGTTTGCTTTTACCTGGAGGGGTGCCCAGTACACCTGGAATCAATTGCCCCAAGGGTGGAAAGACAGTCCTACTGTTTGCCATGGACTGATCCAGACTGCATTGGAATAGGGTGGAGCTCCAGAACATTTGCAATACATTGATGATAACATTGTATGGGGTGATAGAGCAGCAGATGTTTTTGAGAAAGGAGCAAAAGTAATCCAAATTCTTCTGAAAGCTGGTTTTGCTATAAAAAGAGGCAAGGTCAAGGGACCTGCTTGGGTGATCCAGTTTTTAGGGATTAAATGGCAAGATGGGCGTCGCCAGATCCCGATAGAGGTGATCAACAAAATAACAGCTATGTCTCCACCAACTAACAAAAAGGAAACACAAGCCTTCTTGGGCATTGTGGGTTTCTGGAGAATGCATATTCCAGATTATAGCCAGATTGTATGCCCTCTTTCTCAAGTGACCAGAAAGAAAAATGATTTTCAGTGGGGCCCTGAACAACGACAGGCCTTTGAACAGATTAAACAAGAGATTGTGCATGCAGTAGCCCTTGGACCAATCTGGATGGGACGAGATGTTAAAAATGTACTCTATACCGCAGCTGGGGAAAATGGACCTACCTGGAGTCTCTGGCAGAAAGTACCAGGGGAGACTCGAGGTTTTGGAGTCGGGGATACAGAGGATCAGAGGACCATTATACTCCAACTGAAAAAGAGATACTGGCAGCCTATGAAGGAGTTAGAGCTGCCTCAGAAGTAATTGGTGCTGAGGCACATCTCCTCCTGGCACCCAGATTGCCAGTGTTGAACTGGATGTTTAAAGGACAAACTCCATCTACACATCATGCAACTGATGCTATGTGGAGTAAGTGAGTTGCATTGATTACTCAGCGGGCCCGAATAAGAAACCCTAATCACCGAGGAATCTTAGAAGTGATCATGGACTGGCCAGAAGGCAAAGACTTTGGAATGCCACCAGAAGAGGAGGTGACACGTGCTGAAGAAGCCCCACCATATAATGAACTACCAGAGGATGAGAAGCAGTATGCCCTGTTCACCGATGGATCCTGCAGTCTTGTAGGAAAACATCGGAAGTGGAAAGCTGCTGTATGGAGTCTTATGCGACGAGTTACAGAAGCCACACAAGGACAAGGTGAGTCAAGTCAATTTGCAGAGGTAAAAGCCATCCAGCTGGCTTTGGACCTTGCTGAACAAGAAAAGTGGCCAAGGCTTTATCTCTATACTGACTCAGGGATGGTAGCAAATGCCTTGTGGGGGTGGTTAAAGCAGTGGAAGTGAAGCAACTGGCAGCGCAGAGGTAAATCTATTTGGGCTGCTGAATTGTGGCAAGATATTGCTACTCGGCTAGAGAAACTAGTCGTGAAGGTACGTCATGTAGATGCTCACGTACCTAAAAGTCGGGCAACTGAGGAGCATCGAAACAACCAACAAGCGGATCAGGCTGCTAAAGTGTTCCAAATAGATTTGGACTGGGAACATAAAGGTGAACTATTTTTAGCTCGGTGGGCTCATGACACTTCAGGTCATCAAGGGAGAGATGCAACATACAGATGGGCTCGTGACCGAGGGGTGGATTTAACCATGGACTCTATTGCACAGGTTATTCACGACTGTGAAACATGCGCCGCAATTAAGCAAGCCAAACGGTTAAAACCTTTGTGGTATGGGGGGCGGTGGTTGAAATATAAATATGGGGAGGCCTGGCAGATTGACTATATCACACTCCCTCAAACCCACCAGGGTAAACGTTATGTGCTTACCATGGTGGAGGGAACCACCAGATGGATGGAAACATACTCTGTGCCCCTTGCCACTGCCCAAAACACTATCCTGGGCCTCGAAAAGCAAATCTTGTGGCAACACGGCATGCCAGAGAGAATTGAGTCGGACATTGGGACTCATTTCAAAAACAGTCTCATAGACAACTGGGCCAAAGAACATGGCATCGAATGGGTATATCACATCCCCTATCATGCACCAGCATCTGGGAAAATTGCACGGTATAATGGGTTGTTAAAAACTACCCTGAAAGCAATGGGGGATGGAACCTTTAAAAACTGGGATAAGCATTTGGCACAAGCCACCTGGTTAGTTAACACCAGGGGATCTATCAATCGAGCTGGCCCTGCTCAGTCAGACCTTTTACGTACGGTAGAAGGGGATAAAGTCCCTGTGGTGCATGAAAGGAATTTATTGGGAAAAACTGTCTGGGTTCTTCCTGCTACGGGCAAAGGCAAATCCATTCATGGGATTGCTTTTGCCCAAGGGCCTGGATGTACTTGGTGGGTGATGCTGAAGGATGGTGAAGTCCGATGTGTCCCTGAAGGTGATCTAATCCTGGGTGAAAATACTTAATTCTGAACTGTATGATGTTAATTGCTGCATAATACTAACAGTGTTCATAAGTGTCTTTCAGGTTAAGGCAGTTGTGATGAGACCGGAGCTAGCTTCATCAAGTGGCATCCAGTAACCTCCTCGAGACTGACATCTTTAACCTGCAACCCGTGGGCACGAACCATGACAAAGCTCATACCATCTCTCCTGCCCCGAGAGACTGCTATGCCAGATGGAAACCCACAATCATGAACTAAATGAACTTAACAAACTTTTTGTATAGAGATGAATCATAAACTAGTGATATCTGTATATATTTTAAAATGAAAAGGTAGTGGTGATCTGAGTGTGACGTGAATGGTATGGAATAAGAGGTGGAATGTCCTGGTTTGGCCTAAAACAGACCAATTTTCCTTTCAGAGATTTTTACTTTCAGCTAAGTCTCTTCTAAGTAACTGCGCTTTCTGAAACTAACTGCATGTTTTGCAGACAGTGTCTGCTTCTAGGACTGCTAACACTCGAAGTTTGTAGTTATCACTGAGGCACCGGTAGGGATGTTATGCAGAAAGGCTCTTGCTGTACTTGTTCTTAGAGAAACCAAGGTCACTGCTAAATTCCTGACTAATTACGAGGGAAGAGCTGTAGAAGGGTTGCACCTCCAGGGAGGAGCGGACAGGACAGGTGACCCAAAATTGACCAGCGAAGGTATTCCATCCCATACACATCATTCTCAGTATAAAGCGGGGGGATCACGAGGGTCTCGCGGCCTCCTTCTCCCTTCTCGCCTCCTTCTGCTATGGCCGGCGTCCGAAGAGGACTCTGTCCATTTTCCTGCTACCCCAGATCCTGATCGGTGCATCCCTGAATTCAGTTCCTGTCGGTCACTGGGCCTGGTCTAGGCCTTCCCGGAGCCTGCCCAGCAGTGCCGGTGGTGATGTGGCTGACATCAGGGGAGCTCGATCTTGGTTTTGTATATATTTGTACATATTTAATTATTTCCATTATTATTATTATACTCTTTTTCATTATTATAGTTTATTAAAACTGTTTTAACTTTCCAACCCCTAAGTCTCTCTCCCTTTTCCCTTTCCCTTCCGGGAGTGGGGGGGAGGGTTAACAGAGACCGTCTGCCATCGGTTTAATCGCCAGCCCAGCTTTAAACCACGACAGTAGATGAAACCTTACAGTACAGTACAAAAAAAACTCCATGAAAATCACTTGTTTTTTTTTTTTAAATGAAATACTACTGTGGAAAGACATTTATTGTTAGAACTCTTTTTAGTATGTAGTGGTTAAGCAAAATCAAAACACATCACAGGCCTTTCTAGCTCTACCACACTGTTCAACAAGAATTCACTTTCTGCTGAATAACTTGAGTTTTTAGAAAATAGATGAAATGTGTGTTCACTATCAGAAAGTACATTTCAAGTTAGCTTAACTGAACAATAGAAGAGTAACCACTTCAGAAGTGACACAGATAAAATTAGGAGTGCCTTGTTTTAAGTGGCAAACATGGAGCCTACAGTTTGATTATCTGTCTATTGTGTTCTCATTTGGAAGAGCATGAGCTTTAGATAACACAAGTTTTATATATTTGGGGCGGGGGTATAGCTTTGGGAATCAATATATGAAAATATGTACTTTCATATATAGTTAAATTCATTTGCTCATAATTTCAAAATATAATAGATTGTGTGTGTGTGAGTTTAATATCTAGAAAATTCAGGCCAGACTTAGGCCCTGTGAGACTAGATAAAACAGACAAACAAAAAAAATGAACCCACAGGCTTTGTAGTCATACCATTCTGTTTTATGGCATGGTAAAACAGGTGAAACAAAGACACTAGTGGCACAAATAATAGAAGTGGTTTTTTATTCTAATTTCCTATGAAAATAGGACACATGTCCTGCAGTGTGGTATGTAAATACTTATATACAAATTCATATGGATATATGAATCTGTGTACTTGTATGTTGGTAACTGCTTTTTCATTAAGCTTGGAACCCACTGGTCTGTATCAAACAAATTAACAAAGTAAAATTTTCGAAGATAATTACACTACTATAGGTTTAAGAAAAGTAAGAGTCTGCACATAGGACAGAGACATCGTAAATGCCCCAACCAGAGGGACACTCTAAAACAGAAACTTGCATTTTCAGTCAATCAATCAGTCAGTTTCTGTTTCCTTGAGATTCTGCCTTTATCTAGACTAAGATTGCTGCCATATCAGAGAATGCAGTTACAAAGTGGTTATTTCATTATGTAATTGTGATGGAGACCAGAAACAGTTGTGCCAAAGTCATGTTAAGCTTTCTTTGTAACCCCTATGATGTAAGGGGCCTGCTAGATATAAAAGTGAGAACAATGTTAGACAACTCTATTGGGTTTGCATGGCAAGGTTTTGGTAGTGGGGGGGGGCCACAGGGGTGGCTTCTGTGAGAAGATGTCAGAAGCTTCCCCCATGTCCGATAGAGCCAATGTCAGCCAGCTCCAAGATGGACCCACTCCTGGCCAAGTCTAAGCCAATCAGCGACTGCGGTATCACCTCTGTGATAATATATTTAAGAAGGGGAAAAAACTGCTGCGAAACAGCAGTCAGAAGCGATAGGAGTCAGAATACGTGAGAGAAATAACTGCAGACACCAAGGTCAGTGAAGAAGGAGGGGGAGGAGGTGCTCCAGGTACAGGAGGAGAGATTCCCCTGCAGCCTGTGGTGAGGACCATGGTGAGGCAGGTTGTCCCCCTGCAGCCCATGGAGGTCCACGGTGGAGCAGATATCCACCTGCAGCCCGTGGAGGACCCCACGCCAGAGCAGGTGGATGCCCGAATGAGGCTGTGACCCTGAAGAGACCACACTGGAGTAGGCTCCTGGCAGGACTTGTGACCCCATGGTGGACCCATGCTGGAGCAGTCCATTCCTGAAGGACTGCACCCCGTGGAAAGGACATGTGGAAAGGACCCACGCTGGAGCAGTTCATGAAGAACTGCACCCCCTGGGAAGGACTCACATTGGAGAAGTTCATGGAGAAGTGACCCCATGCTGGAGCAGGGGAAGAGTGTGAGGAGGAAGGAGCGGAAGAGACAACATGTGATGAACTGACCGCATCCCCCATTCCGCATCTGGGGGAGGAGGTAGAGAAATCAGGAGCGATGTTGAGCCTGGGAAGAAGGGAGGGGTGGGGGGAAGGTCTTTTAAGGTTTGGTTTTATTTTCTCTTTACCCTACTCTGACTTTTGATTGGCAATAAATTAAATTGTTTTCCCCAAATCAAGTCTGTTTTGACCATGATGGTAAATGCTGAGTGATCTCCCTGCCCTTATCCCATGAGCCTTTTGTTATATTTTCTCTCCCTTGTCCTGTTGAGGAGTGGGAGTGATAGAGCAGCTTGGTGGACACCTGGTGTCTAGCCAAGGTCAACCCATCACAGACAACACCACTTATGTCATCATGAGGAACTTCTAAGGCTAAGCACCCTGTTAAATATCTTCTTAGTAAATCTTGTGGGATGATTAAGATGATGTTATCTTTTGCGCTGTCCATATATCCATTTGCTGGATGTTTTTATCCATGTAACCAGGGCATAGCTTCACTTCTGTCACACTAACTTAAACTGTTGATGAAACAGTTTGTCTTGAATCACAGCAGTTGAAATGCTCATTATAAAGAAGCTGGGTCAGTGATCAGCTCTAATAACGAGTTTAAAGAAGGAACATCTAAAGATTGTAATGAAAGCATTCTCAGAGCTGGTCAGAGATGTGAATCCTGATCCTTCCTGTTGGGGTCCGCGCGAGGAAGGAACTACAGCACACCAATATGGTGCTCTAGTAGCTTCTTTATTTTGGTTAACACGCACTTTTATAACCTACATACTCTCTTATGTAACGGTTACACACTAAGCTATTGGCTACAAGTATTGTCCATAATCTGGCTGCGTGCCACCTCTACTGTTCTAACTGGATACTTACTATAAACTTAAGCAAGCCACATCCCTATGCTTTCTTGCTATCTCATGCTGTTACATAACAGTGTACTGGTATGTTCTCTCTATAACTTTCCCACGGTCCAGGCCCCTACATCTCCCCCTTTCTTTCTTAATATAAATGGCAACGGTTCTTGATATCATTCCCTGCAAAACCTTTTATAGTACAGAATACCAATACAAAATGAATAGCAATACTTGCGCCAAGCCTTTCACTAGGCTGGCTATCCACCCTCCAATTCCCAGACCACCCAACCAGTTCGTCCAAAAAACCCATGATGTTCCCATATTTTCTGTTCTGGATTCAGATTCTGGAGTCACGGCCAGATGATACATGCAAGGCGGCGATCACACCTCCTCAAGGCCTCTGGTGTTAGAGTTGTCTGGTCCTGTAGCGTCGGCTGGTTCATCTAGCCACGGCTTCACCCATTTGGCCGGAACCCATTGGCAGTTATTTCCTGTGGAGACACAAGCATACCCTCTGCCCCAGGTTATTAATTGCTTTGGCCCTTCCCAAGTGCCTGATTCTGGGATGAATACCCTTACTGGTACGTTTGTATTACTGAAGTCTTTTTGATTTCCCTGCCCGTGAGCTACGGCAGGTGGTGTTTGCGAGTTCTGCTTAGGGTTTAGCCAATTTAATACAAACAATGTTTTATGTAGTGCATCCTGTGGTCCCATCTCCCCCTGTTTTCGAATAATTTCTAAATGCTCTTTTAATGTGTGATGCGCACGTTCCACAATTGCCTGCCCTGTAAAATTATATAGAATACCGCGTACATGTGCAATACCCCATTTCTGCATAAATTCTGCAAGCGATTCAGATCGATAGGCAGGGCCATTATCAGTCTTAATTTGTTCTGGCTGGCCCATTACTGCAATAGCTTGCAACAGATGTTTTTTAACAGCCTTAGCTGTCATGGAGGTCAGGGCTGTAGCCCACATGTGACCGGAGCAGGTGTCAATGGATACATGAATATATTTGAGTCGGCCAAAGGCAGCATATTCGGTGATGTCTGTTTGCCAAATCTGTCTGGGTTGGAGTCCCCTGGGATTTGCTCCCGCAATCTGTAACACAGGTATTCTAGCACAATCGGGGCAAGAAGGTATAATCGCCCTTGCATCAGTCTTTGTCAATTGGAATTGCGATCGCAATGCTGCTGCAGATTGGTGAAAAAACTGGTGAGATTGTTGAGCCTCTGTTAATTTTGCCTGTGGGGATTCTGAAGGAAGGTGTCTTTGTTATCAAAGCATCCACCAGAGTGATTTAGCAGGGGCTCTGAATTCTTTGTCCAAGCCCCGTGCATCATTTTCTTCTCCCAGGTCTTGTGGATACTGAAGTAGGAGGTATTCACAATCCGGCAGGTGTCCACTTCTGGATTGTTTCCTCTTTGTGCTTTAGCTCTGCCGGAGTAAGTTCCGGTTCTGCTGGAGGAGCTTCCTGCTTCTCGATAGCCTGTCCGAGAGCCTCTAACCCGCCAGATATCGCCTGCGAGGCTTCATTGTAAGCAAGTTGCCGCGATGTTTCACTAGCTCCTCCATCTAGCCTCTCCATTCTTTTCAATAGTTCCTGCATTTGCTGTTCTTGTCGCTGCAGCAACTCTCGCAAAGGCGCGTTACTGTCCGCTTCAGGAGCGGCGTCTGACTCATTTGTTTCTACTTCCATGGGGAGGGGTACAGTTTCAGGATTCACCGTTGGCTGTTTGCCTCCGTCAGCCTCCGGAGGGGGTACCGAGACCCCAGATGTCACCTCCGGCCCCACTGCATAAGGCATTAACGGGGCTAATGGGACTGTTGATTCTCCACCCCAAAACTCTTCTGCAATTGCAGGGTAAACAGCTGGCACCGAGCCAGCGGGGGGGGAAGGGGGGGGCGGTGGAGGGTGCCGAACTGGCGGGGGGAGGGGGGGGGCGTATCGGAAAGTTCTCGTAGGGAGGGGCTGCCTCTACAGGGTACGCCGGTAACTGCTCTTTTTCTTCTGGTATTAGTGCTTTTTTGAGAGCGGATCGCACTTTCGCCTCAGAGGACATAGCCTCCAGCATATCCCTCACTTTCTTCCAAGATTTAATTAGCTTTCTAGCCTTTTTATTTCCCACCGTGACTAATTTCAAAAGTTCTTGCCCTAGATCGTCCCAGCAAGCTGCAGAAAACAACTGATCGGTGGTTTTTAGAAAACCTCTTCGCTGGCCCCATTCCAGCAAAGTTTCTACTTCTTTTCTTTTTATCTTAATCTCAGTTTGCGCGGCTATCTGCAGAATACATTTCACCGCCGCCTTTTCCAGTGCAGATACTGCACCCTCCATCCTGCCGTTAATCACGTAGACCTACAATTCCCCGTCTCTCTCGAACGGATTCCCGTCTCTCTCGGACGACTTCCCGTCTCTCTCGGACGGCTTCCCCGTCTCTCTCGGACGGCCTCCTGCCTCTCTCGGACAGCTTCCCCGCCTCTCTCGGACGGCCTCCTGCCTCTCTCGGACAGCTTCCCTGCCTCTCTCGGACAGCTTCCCCGTCTCTCTCGGACGGCCTCCTGCCTCTCTCGGACAGCTTCCCCGTCTCTCTCGGACGGCCTCCTGCCTCTCTTGGACAGCCTCCTGCCTCTCTCAGACGGCCTCCTGCCTCTCTCGGACAGCTTCCCCGCCTCTCTCGGACGGCTTCCCCGTCTCTCTCGGACGGCCTCCTGCCTCTCTCGGACAGCTTCCCCGCCTCTCTCGGACGGCCCGTCTTACCTCCGCCGGCACAGCAGTCACCCTCGCGTCTTTCGTCTGGTCCCCCTTCTCCGATGCAACGATCACGTCGGGGTCACCATAATGTTGGGGTCCGCGCGAGGAAGGAACTACAGCACACCAATATGGTGCTCTAGTAGCTTCTTTATTTTGGTTAACACACACTTTTATAACCTACATACTCTCTTATGTAACGGTTACACACTAGGCTATTGGCTACAAGTATTGTCCATAATCTGGCTGCGTGCCACCTCTACTGTTCTAACTGGATACTTACTATAAACTTAAGCAAGCCACATCCCTATGCTTTCTTGCTATCTCATGCTGTTACATAACAGTGTACTGGTATGTTCTCTCTATAACTTTCCCACGGTCCAGGCCCCTATACTTCCAACACGCAGAAAAAAGGTCACAGAGAATTTTTCTAAACCCCAAATGATGTGATCTTGGCAGACCTTTTCCAAAACTGGTGTATTGGGTTCATGTGGCAAGGTTTTGGTAGCCAGGGCAGGGGCTACAGGGGTGGCTTCTGTGAGAAGATGCCAGAAGCTTCCCCCATGTCTGATAGAGCCAGTGCCAGCCGGCTCCAAGACAAACTCACTGCTGGCCAAAGCTGAGCCAATCAGTGACAGTGGCAGCACCTCTGCGATAACATATTTAAGAAGGGGAAAAAACTGCTGCGAAACAGCAGTCAGAAGTGATAGGAGTGAGAATATGTGAGAGAAACAACTCTGCATACACCAAAGTCAGTGAAGAAGGAGGGGGAGGAGGTGCTCCAGGCACAGGAGGAGAGATTCCCCTGCAGCCTGTGGTGAGGACCATGGTGAGGCAGGTTGTCCCCCTGCAGCACACGAAGGACCATGGTGGAACAGATATCCACACTGCAGCCCATGGAAGACCCCACGCTGAAGAAGGTGAATGTGCTCTGAAGGAAGCTGCAGCCCGTGGAGACCTGATGCTGGAGCAGGCTCCTGGCAGGAACTGCGGCCCTGTGGAGAGGAGCACAGGCAGGAAAAGTCTGTTCCTGGCATCGGGCCTGCTTATGCCAGATGGGGAACAGATGAGTCAGAAGGGGAAAAGGGTTATGGCCCAGAAGTTGGCAGGGCTGATCAAGAGGTCTTTAAACTAGGTTCGATGGGGGAGGGGGATAAGACCAGGGCAACCACAAATGAACCTAGGGGCGACAGGCCTGCATCAGGGGCAAGACCATTAGCCCAGCTGAAGTGCATTTATACCAATGCACACAGTATGGGCAACAAACAGGAAGAGCTAGAAGCCACTGTACAGCAGGAAGGTTATGATGTGGTTGCCATCACAGAAACATGGTGGGATGACTCTCATGACTGGAGTGCTGCTATGGATGGCTATAAGCTCTTTAAGAGGGACAGGCGAAGCAGGAGAGGCGGTGGGGTAGCGCTGTATGTTAGGGAGTGCTTAGATTGTGTAGAAATTGAGGAAGATGATGAGGATGACAAGGTTGAATGTCTACGGGTAAAGATCAGGGGGAAGGTCGTCAGGGCGGACATTACGGTGGGAGTCTGTTATAGACCACCCAACCAGGATGAGCAGGCGGACAAGGTGGTTTACAAGCGGCTGTCAGAAGCCGCCCGGTCGCCGGCCCTTGTACTTGTGGGCGACTTCAACTTGCCGGATGTCTGCTGGAAATACAGCATGGCAGAGAGGAAGCAATCTAGGAGATTCCTCGAATGTGTGGAGGACAACTTCCTCATGCAAGTGGTAAATGAGCCCACTAGAGGAGGGGCCCTGCTTGACCTGTTGTTTGTGAACAGAGAAGGACTAGTGGGAGATGTGAGGGTCGGTGGCCGTCTTGGGAATAGTGACCATGAAATGTTAGAGTTTTCGATAGTGGGGGAAGTAAGGAGGGGCAAGAGCAGAACTTCTGCCTTAGATTTCCGCCGGGCAGACTTTAGCCTGTTTAAGAGGCTGGTGGATTGAGTCCCTTGGGAGTCGGTCCTGGAGGGCAAAGGAGTCCAGGAAGGCTGGACGTGCTTTAAAAAGGAACTGTTAAATATTCAGGAACAGGCTGTCCCGGTGTGTAGGAAGACAAGCCATCAGGGAAAAAGACCGTCCTGGTTAAACAGAGAACTTAGGCTAGAACTTAAGGAAAAAAAGAGAGCCTATTTGCTCTGGAAGAAGGGTCGGGTAACTTGGGAGGTCTATAGGGATGTTGCCAGGTCGTGTAGGGAGAAGATTAGAAGGGCCAAAGCTCAATTAGAGCTTGATTTGGCTGCTACGGTCAAAGATAACAAAAAAAGTTTCTACAAATACATTAACAGCAAAAGGAGGGTCAAGGAGAGCCTCCACCACTTGCTGAATGAGGAGAGTAGTGTAGTGTCAGGGGATGAGGAAAAGGCAGAGGTGCTCAATGCCTTCTTTGCCTCGGTCTTTAATGTCAGGACCGGTTGTCCTCAGGAGACACAGCCCCCAGAGCCTGAAGTTAGGGACGGGGGGCTGTGTGAACCTCCCGTAATCCAGGAGGAGATGGTTAGTGACCTGCTGTGCCAGTTGGACACCCACAAGGCTATGGGCCCAGATGGGATTCACCCCAGAGTAATGAAGGAACTGTCAGATGAACTTGCCAAACCACTCTCTATTATCTACCGGCAGTCCTGGTTAACTGGAGAAGTTCCAGCTGACTGGAAATTAGCAAATATAACGCCCATCTACAAGAAGGGCCGGAAGGATGATCCAGGGAACTATAGGCCTGTCAGCCTGACCTCGGTGCCAGTCAAGGTGATGGAACCGATCATCCTGAGCGCCATTACACGGCACATGCAGGACAATCAGGGCACCGGGGCCAGCCAACATGGATTCATGAAAGGCAGGTCCTGCTTGACCAACCTGATCTCCTTCTATGACAAAGTGACCTGCTTAGTAGATGAGGGTAGGGCTGTGGATGTAGTCTATCTAGACTTCAGTAAGGCATTCGACACTGTCTCCCACAGCGTCCTCCTAGACAAACTGGCTGCCCGGGGCTTGGATGGGTGGACTCTTTGATGGGTTAAAAACTGGCTGGATGGCCCAGCCCAGGGAGTGGTGGTGAATGGGGCAAAGTCCAACTGGCGGCCGGTCACTAGCGGTGTTCCCCAGGGCTCAGTTCTGGGGCCGGTGCTGTTCAATATCTTTATAGATGATCTAGACATAGGGATTGAGTGCACCCTCAGTAAATTTGCAGATGACATCAAGCTGGGTGGGAGTGTCGATCTTCTGGAAGGTAGGAAGGCCCTACAGAGGGATCTGGACAGGTTAGACAGATGGGCCGAGACCAACGGCATGAGGTTCAACAAGAACAAGTGCCGGGTCTTACACTTCGGCCACAACAACCCCATGCAGCGCTACAGGCTGGGGGAAGAGTGGTTAGAAAGCGGCCCGGCGGAAAGAGACCTGGGGGTGCTGATCGACAGCCGGCTGAACGTGAGCCAGCAGTGTGCCCAGGTGGCCAAGAAGGCCAATGGCATCCTCGTCTCTATTAAGAATAGTGTAGCCAGCTGGTCTAGGGAAGTGATCGTCCCTCTGTACTCGGCACTGGTGAGGCTGCACCTTGAATGCTGTGTCCAGTTCTGGGCCCCGCACTTCAAGAAAGATGTTGAGGTGTTGGAGCGAGTCCAGAGGAGGGCGACCAAGCTGGTGAAGAGTCTGGAGGGTATGACCTATGAGGAATGGCTGAGAGAGCTGGATTTGTTTAGCCTGGAGAAGAGGAGGCTCAGGGGTGACCTTATTGCAGTCTACAACTACCTGAAGGGAGGTTGTAGTGGAGTGGGAGTCGGCCTCTTCTCCCAGGTAACTAGCGATAGGACAAGAGGACATAGCCTCAGCTTCGCCAGGGGAGGTTCAGGTTAGACATTAGGAAGAATTTCTTCTCAGAAAGGGTCATTAGACATTGGAATGGGCTGCCCAGGGAGGTGGTGGAGTCACCATCTCTGGATGTGTTTAAGAAAAGACTGGACATGGCACTTAGTGCCATGGTCTAGTTGACATGGTGGCGTCAGTGCAATGGTTGGACTCGATGATCCCAGAGGTCTCTTCCAACCTGATTGAGTCTGTGATTCTGTAATTCTGTGATTGCACCCTGTGGAAAGGACCCACGTTGGAGCAGTTTTTGAAGAACTGCAGCCCATGGGAAGGACCCACGTTGGAGAAGTTCACAAATGACTGTCTCCCGTGGGAGAGATCCCATACTGGAGCAGGGGAAGAGTGTGAGGAGGAAGGAGTGGCAGAGAAAAAGCATCATGAACCCCCATTCCCTGTCCCCCTGTACCTGTCGGCAGGGGAGGAGGTAGAGAAATCAGGAGTGAAGTTGAGCCTGGGAAGAAGGGAGTGCTGAGGCGAAGGTGTTTTTTAGATTTGTTCGTATTTCTCATTATCCTACTCTGATTTGATTGGCAATAAATTAAAGTAATCTCCCCGAGTCAAGTCTGTTTTGCCTGTGACAGTAATTGCTGAGTGATCTCCATGTCCTTATCTCAACCCAGGAGCTTTTAGTCATATTTTCTCCCCCTGTCCATTTGAGGAGAGGGAGTGATAGAGTGGCTTAGTGGGCACCTGGCAGCCAGCCAAGGTCAACCCACCACAACTAGCATCCTTATACCTATTTAGACCTAAAGCTGAGTTTAAGTCATGTTAGTTGCATATTGGGTTTGTGTGGCAAGATTTTGGTAGTGGGGGGCTACAGGGGTGGCTTCTGTGAGAAGATGTCAGAAGTTGCCCTCATGTCCGATAGAGCCAGTGCCAGCCGGCTCCAAGACAAACTTGCTGCTGGCCAAAGCTGAGCCAATCAGTGACAGTGGTAGTGCCTCTGTGATAACATATTTAAGAAGGGGAAAAAACTGCTGCGAAACAGCAGTCAGAAGCAATAGGAGTGAGAATATGTGAGAGAAATAACTCTGCAGACACCAAGGTCAGTGAAGAAGGAGGGGGAGGAAGTGCTTCAGGCATAGGAGCAGAGATTCCCCTGCAGCCTGTGGTGAAGACCATGGTGAGGCAGGCTGTCCCCCTGCAGCCCATGAAGGACCATGGTGGAGCAGATATCCACCTGCAGCCCAGGGAGGACCCCACACCGGAGCAGGTGGATGTGCTCCAAGGAGGCTGTGACCCTGTGGAGAGTCCACGCTGGAGCAGGCTTCTGGCAGGACCTGTGACCCCGTGGAGAGAGGAGCCCACTCTGGAGCAGGTTTTCTGGCAGGACCTGTCGCCTCGCAGGGGACCCACACTGGAGCAGTCTGTTCCTGAAGGACTGCACCCTGTGGAAAGGACCCATGCTCGAGCAGTTTGTGAAGAACTGCAGCCTGTGGGAAGGACCCATGTTGGAGAAGTTCATGGAGGCCTGTCTCCCGTGGCAGGCACCCCACGTTGGAGCAGGGGAAGAGTGTGAGGAGGAAGGAATGGCAGAGACAACGTGTGATGAACTGACAGCAACCCCCATTCCCCTGCGCCACTCAAGGGGGAGGAGGCAGAGAAATTGGGAGTGAATTTGAGCCTGGGAGGGGTGGGGGAAGGTCTTTTAAGGTTTGGTTTTATTTCTCATTATCCTACTCTGATTTGATTGGTAATAAATTAAATTAATTTCCCCAAGTTGAGTCTTTTTTTGTCCGTGACGGTAATTGCTGAGTGATGTCCCTGTCCTTATCTCGACCCACGAGCCTTTCGTTATATTTTCTCTCCCCCTGCCCAGTTGAGGAGGGGGAGTGACAGAGTGGCTTGTTGGGCACCTAGCATCCAGCCAATATTAACCCACCACAGGGTTCCAAGCGACATGTTGCATGTTATGGAAAAATTTGATTTTTTTCTTGTAGAGTTCAAAGAATCATTGAGGGGGAAATGGTAACTTAAAGGAAAAGAGAGTTTGATGATGCAGAATAAAGAGAACTGAAGGGCATGAAAGCAGCTGAAAAATGAGACTGCATTTGACTGGCTGGGTATTTTTGGGAAGTCTTGTCTGTTTCCTAAAGAATGAGGCATATGTGTGTTTCTTAATCTAGCCTTGTATCCAGGTGGCAGTGTTAACAAGGCTATGTGTAAGGTAATGGTTTTCTTAAAATTTGCCAGTTGTGCAACATCAGAGGTTCTAGGGAGAGCATGAGTATAGGTGAGATTTTTTTTTATTAGCGGTATTTAATAATGCGTGGGACAATCTTCTTTAGCTTGCTTGCTGTAAAGGTCCTACTGAGCCTATATAAGTCCTTTTAAAAAATTTTTTTTGCTTAGCGATTACAACTTTGGTCTCCTTTTTTTTTTGTGTGAATATTGATTATTTTTGTTAAACATCCTTTAAACAATACTGCAATTAAAATACTAGGGCTCTAAAACCATGTTTGTTAGAGTTCAAGCCACCCATTAAACAATTGTTATTTTAGTTAATAAAATAGCCATGCTTGGTATCAGTTTCAATTGCATATTTTTTATAAAATGACACCAAATTCTTACCAGCAATGAAACCTCATGGCAAAGAGTTCCATAGGTAAATTATGAATTTCCTGCAAAAGATATACATATTTTGAGAGCTTTAAATTCAGAAGTTCTAAATGTGTCTCAAATTGTCGCTTTCCAAATGCATCAGATCTCTTATTGTTCTTATACTTGTTATACTAGGAACAAGATTAATGTTGTTCAGTTATAACTCTATTTTAAGAACTTATTTTATTTGGTATTCTCTGTATGCCATGAATATATGATTAATGGTTTCAATAGAATACTTTTAGAATTTTTTATTTTTTTAAATTGACAGTGCTCTGCTCTACCATGCTACATTTGCCACAAATATCATAGTGTTAATAAATTGGGAGGCCAAGACTTGCTGACTAAGATAAAATGATTCAAATAGGTCAAACCCATCTTGTCTTCACCCTTGGTACTATAATCTCTTGTATCTGAGCGGATTTCCTTTGAAGTCTATTATTTTCTCTAGTTCTCTATTGTTTTATTACTTTAATATTGAGTGCTTTTTGTCAGTTTTTTCTTTTAGCTGCTACGTATTTCATAGAATCATGGAATGGTTTGGGTTGGAAGGGACCTTAAAGATCATCTAGTTTCAACCCTCCTGCCATGGGCAGGGACACCTTCCACTAGACCAGGTTGCTCAATGCCCCATCCAACCTAGCCTTAAACACTGCCAGGGAGGGGGCAGCCACAGGTTCTCTGGGCAACCTGTTCCAGTGTCTCACTACCCTCACAGTAAAGAATTTCTTCCTAATAGCTAATCTAAATCTAACCTCTTTCAGTTTAAAACCATTACCCCTTGTCCTATCACTACTTGGCCTTGTAAAAAGCCCATCTCCTGCTTTCCTGTAGGCCCCCTTCAGGTACTGGAAGGCTGCTATAAGGTCTCCCCGGAGCCTTCTCTTCTCCAGGCTGAACAGCCCCAACTCTCTCAGCCTGTCTTCATAGGAGAGGTGCTTCAGCCCTCTGATCATCTTCGTGGCCCTCCTCTGGACTCGTTCCAACAGCTCCATGTCCTTCTTATGTTGGGGGCCCCAGAGCTGAACACAGTACTCCAGGTGGGATCTCAATTAAAAATGTCAGAATGTCATAGTTTATGTCTCCATGACAGTTGTTGTTATTAAATTATCTTTTCCTAAGTATTTGTGTGTGGTGTGAGATTTAGATTCACTCTGAACCTCTCTCTTGAGATTCTCTGAAAGGCAGGTAAAGTTAGCCAAAATACCAAAAATACTGTTTCTCTATTAAAGCAGAATTCTTGTGTTTCAGTTTCCAGTTCACATGAAGTAATGCGTTGGTATATTTAAAGAAGTAGGATTTACAAGAAAGATATTTTATTTCAGTTATAGATACAATTTAAAATTGTTCTTTTGGGATGGTGGAACTGGTATCAAGGCATGTTCTGTTATGGTGGTGACTATATATAAAGTGGATCGGGGTGAATATTTTTTGCCTTGAAGAGCTGCTTAAAGGCAGAAACATGGTAAATTTTTTCCAGGTCAAATGCCAGTAGCATACATCCTTTTATGCTCATGCAGGTGTAGTGCCATGATACAACAGGCATGCTTGTTCTCCTGCTCAGGATGGAAGTCAAAATGAATCTGCAAGCACTTCTTTAAGAGGCTATTTCTAGACCATTTGAATTCTCTCAAGTAAAAGGAAGGTCTTTGTCTAAGCATCAATGTACACAGTAGCTCCACATTGGCAGAGAGCACTGCTTTTTGTGTCTGCATCACAGGACACTAGCGTTGGTAGGCTAGGGTGCTTTTGAACCTGGGAAGTGGTGTGTCCAATGCATCTCTTGCTGGTGGGCTATGAACCCTTCAGGCTGCTAGCTGCCTAGGCTTTTCAGAAGGCTTCACAATATCCTAACACAGGTTAGGGAAAAAGGTGATTATCTTTAATTACCATGTCTATTCATCATTCACTAGAAGAGAGTGCATAAGAGCTCCTGGAGCAGTGTTTCAGGCCTTAGTGCCACCTGCAATCACTAGCTCACGTAATTGAACCCATGTTAGGGTTCAATCCCCAGCCATCCCGAGGCTACAGATGGAGAAGGGACTGGCTTAAAGCAGCAAAGTGTGGTTCATGGGGGCAAAATGATCAGTCACAACTAAAGCTTCCAATGCTTTCAGATCGAAACCGTGCCGCTGCAGGCATAGCAGGAGAGTTCCCCCAGGCAGGAAATGAAAGCTAACAGGGCCGGTGGGGCGACAGGGCCAGGGTCAGCCGAGGCAGGGGAACAGAGCAGTGCCAAGCCCAGCTGTCCTGCTGCCTGTGCACACCACCACAGGTCCCCTGAAAGAGTCCCCACGGCAGGGGCAGACACCTGCCACCAACCGCCTCGCCGGGGGAAGAAACCATCACCAACCAGAGCAGCTCACGCAGGCGCCCGGCACATCCCACTCCTACCCCACCGGGCCGCACCTGAGACACGAGAGGAGACCCCGGCATCTCTGCGTATGCGCCTCGGCCATTCCACCCGGCCTCCCCGGGTTGTACCAGGGCACATGCGTGGAGGTGCCATTATGCCCTACAGCTGAAGCTGCTGCCAGTAGCAGCCTCCTCTTTACTCCTTCTCTGTACAAGCTGCTGATCTGCGGCTTCAATGCAACCCCCGCCAGACTAGCGTTTGTCTCTCAGCAGACATCTCCTTCCCCGGTATTGATTCTGTGAGAAACGAGCCTCAGTCTGAAACGCCAATCATAATTTTGGTTTATTGCAAAGCAAAGGCAAAATAGCGCTGGGCAGCACGGGGGGTAATCCCACCAAAATCGTGCGCGCCTTTCACAGTAATTAATTTTGTATTTATGTGGTAAAGTGTTACATATTCATCATAATTTTAAGGACGCCTATACATATTCATGACTGTCCCGGAAAGGTGGTCTTTATTATAACGAGCCCCGGGAAATCATTTCCATAGTCTCCACCTTTAATTCCTCCTGGTTGCGCACGCGCAGTTTCTCCTGGTGGTCGTGGGCCGGGGTCTCAGGGATGAAGGCCGTATGTCTTCCTCGCTGCGCACTTTTTACCCCAACTGCAAAACCTGCTGAGATCAGCTTTCTTTTGACAGCAGTTATGTGATTTCCTTGACGAGTCCCTTCCTCCTATACATTCTACTCTATCTTATCTTATGTTTTTCCTGTGGTTAGTAGTTAGTTCCTATCTAGGGTCTGAGACTATAGATTTATAGCTTAAGCTAAACAATGGTCCTGATGGTCCTGTTATTAACCCTTAAGTGTTAGTTTCTCCTCATCACAGTGGCTTAGTATTTTGTGGTCACTTATTTATACATTGCCAAGAAGTCTCTACTTTTTCCTCTTTATTCTGACACGAGTCATTTTTCACTTCTCACAATCCCTCCCCCTTTTTTATTATCTCATTGACTCGTGTCTTTCTTTCAAATTTGTTTAAAATTAAACTTAGAGTTTCATCTTGGTTTGGTTCCGGTAACATCTTCCACAGTACCATGATTTTATTAGCGTTTCCTTTGCTGACTTGTTTTGGATTTATAGGTATGCTCACAACCTGCATCCCTTGAACTACAGAAACAATCAATCGAATAAAACATGGAATCATACACGGTAAAAAGATCAACCCTTCAACAGCACATAGTAGAAAGAATCCCACCTTTTCCACCACGCCTTTCCCAATAGATTATCCCACCAGTTGCTGTCCAGCATTGATTCCCATTTTTGTACAGGTATATGAGCTAGTTTCCGGATATCTTTAGCTAATTCGGTTACAGCCTGTCCGTTATCATCAATTTGTACACAGCAATCTGAAGAATTAAATTTTCCACAGATTCCCCCTTCTTCAGCCAATAGATAGTCTATAGCAAGTCTGTTTTGATAAACCGCTGCTCTAGTTTGCAACCTCTCTAAATCTCTCACATCCATGCCTTGCACTTTCTGTAGCTTTCTCCTAATATCATCTGCCAATTGTCCCAAAACCAGAGATCCACTGTTCCCGGCAAAGTTCCAGCCAGAATCAGAGTCTGTACCTGGGTCCTGTCCACTTTCACAATCAGCTGCTTTTCTGATTCGCTAAAAGCCACATCAAACATTGCGTCCACATCCTCCCAGTCAGGATCCTGTGTTTTCACAATTAATTCAAATCCTTTTTCAACCTTTTCAGGATCATCCCGATAATTCCCCGAACTAATTTGCCAACCATCTAAATCTGCTAGAGTGAGAACCGGAGCAGGAATTAAAGTCTCCCGGATCTTCATCAAGCATTTATCATCTTCCTCATCCCATCCCACAGGTTCTTCCTCTGTAAGTTTTTTTATATAAGAATTTAACCAATCCACTATATCCTTCTATCCAGATTCGACAGTATCCTAATAGACCCAATAGTTTTCTAATTTCCCGTTTTGACGTCGGGGTGGGAAGAGATAATATTCCATTGATTCTTTCAGGGTCCAACCTTTTTGTTCCTCTATCCAGCCAGTGCCCCAAATATTTTACTTCCTGCTCCACAAATTGAAGTTTTGTCTTTGACACTTTTAAACCCTTTTGACCTAGAAAATTTAATAAGCCTATGGTAGCAATTCTGACCCTTTCTTCTTCGTTTCCTGTGATTAATAAGTCATCTACATATTGGATAACCTCAATCCCTTCTGGCTTGTCAAGTCCTAATAATATTTTCTCTAGGGCTTGTCCAAACAAGTTCGGAGACTCTGTAAACCCCTGGGGAAGGACAGTCCATCTTAATTGCTGTTTCCTTCTAGTGTCAGGGTCCTCCCATTCAAAAGCAAAAATGTCCTGACTCTCCTCTGCTAATGGACAAGCCCAAAAGGCATCTTTTAAGTCTATCACACTATACCATATGTGGGAGGGGGGTATATGATTCAGTAACATATAGGGGTTGGATACTACAGGGAATCTTGTAATAGTCCGCTTATTCACTTCCCTTAGGTCCTGTACCAATCGAAAGGTACCATCTGACTTCCTAACCGGTAAGATAGGGGTGTTGTGGGGAGACATACAAGGTTCCAGGGTGCCATCTCTGATTAGCTTATCTATGATTGGTTTCAATCCTTGTCTTCCTTCTCTCGAGATAGGATACTGTCTAACTCGTATGGGGTCATTTGGACTATCTATTTTTACCTTAATTGGTTCTATGTCTAACTTCCCTTTCTCTCCCTCAGTCACCCATACCTCTGAATTTATTAACTCTTCATCCTCCATTCTTAAGGTCATCAACCTGACCTGCATCTTTCCTTCCTCCGGGAATATCCCTATTCCTAGTTGAACCTGGAGATCTCTTCCCAAAAGTTTATATCCTGCCTCGGGAACCATTAATATGTCTCCTATTGTAATTTTAGTTTCACTCTCTATTTGTATCTGCTTTATTATTGGTACCTGAAACCCCTCCCCTTTTGCCCCTATTACTTGGATTGTATCTTTGCTAATTTCACATCCTTTTGGAGCTCTCATAACACATGTTCGTTCTGCCCCTGTATCTACTAAAAACTCGTAGATTTCCTCCTGGGGTCCGATTTTTAGTTTTATCAAGGGCTCCATTTTATGTTCTTTCCCCAGGAGGAAGAGCCCCTGACACACCTAATCCTGTTCAGCCTCTTCGAATATCTTTCTATCTTCATCTTTCTTTCTTTTTGGGCAATCCCTCCTAAAATGTCCAGGTTTGTTACAATAAAAACATTCCCTAACGCTTCTTGTTGACCTTTCCCTTTGTCCGTTGTCCCGACCGCTTTGTGCCTTATCTCTCAGCGTTCCCTGATTCCTTCTGCCTTCTTTTGGTGGATCCCTAGGATTCTGGGATCCCATTATCTCACTAGATTCTCTCATAGTAGCAACTAATATCTTAGCCTTTGCCTTTGCCTTCTCCGTATCCCTCCGGACATATACCCTCTGTGCTTCTCTCAGTAGTTCCTGTAATTCTCTATCTTGCCAGTCTTCCAATTTTTCTAACTTCTTCCTTATGTCCTGCCACGCGTGTGTTACAAAATTTACTCGTAACAACATTCGTCCCGCTTGGCTATCCGGATCTATCCCGGAATACTGCTGCATGTTCCTCCTTAACCGTTCTAACCAATCCGTAGGGGTTTCATCTTTTTCCTGGTGACTATCGAATGCTTTATTTACATTCTGCCCTCTGGGCACCACTTCCTTGATTCCCCTAATTATCAGGGTATGATAATCTGCCATGTATTGTCTATCTGCTGTGGCATTGTGATTCCAATTAGGGTTCACCATAGGCATCTTTTGATCCCCGGGTGGGCCCTGCTGGTTCTCTCGTTCCCAAATCCTCATTCCCGCAACCCTTATCATTTGTCTTTCCTCCACCGAAAACAAAATACCCATTATTGATTGCATTTCCTCCCAAGTATATATATTCGGTCCTAAGAACTGGTCTAACTGTTCTGCCAGTCCTAAGGGATCTTCTAATAATTTCTTTATCTCTTTCCTAAAATTTCGTACCTCTGTGGAGCTTAGAGGGGCATTTACATATCCTATGCCCCCTTGGGCCCCTCCCAGAGGGACCTCTCTCAACGGGTAGATTAAAGCCTGATTATTTACAGTGTTTCCTTCTGGTTGCTCTGTTTCTGTTTCCGACAGACCCTCGTGTTCTTCTATCACTAATATATTTGCATTTCGTCCTTGTCTGTTCCTCCTTGGTCGGGTATTATGTGACACAGGAGGCGCCGCCGGGATTGGGGCCGGAGCCGCCGCTGCCGGGGCCGGGGCCGCCGGGGCCGGGGCCGGGGCCGCCGCGGCCGGGGCCGGAGCCGCCGGGGCCACCGCGGCTGTGTTGTAAGGGGGGGTAAGTGATTGAGAGGGTCCCATTTTGATTCCTCAGATTCTGTTTTTTTTCCTTGAGTTTATATATGCCGGCTTGTTTTGGCCAAATTTCCCCCTTCCAGCACGCGGCATAATCACTTTCTTCCTGACTGAAGGGTTCTTTACTGTTTACATGTAAATTAAGAGCCTGACAGATCCACCCTTCAAAGGATCTGTACTGAGGCCAGTATAAATCATCTGATCTTATTTTCTCTCTGGCCCATGCTATCATACAATACTGTATCATTTTAACTTTATCCTTATCCTGGGTACTGGCTTCATTGTCCCAGTTTGCAAGTTTTACCCCCAATGGACTGTCTGGGGGTATCTCTGGTATATTTTTGCTCCCTTTCTTCCGGGGATTCCCCCGCATGGGATTTGTTCCTCTACTAGAACTCTGTCCCATTATTCCCGAGGTCCCCTCTTATCCACCCGTCCCGGCACCGACCCTTCCTAAGGTCCCCTCTTATCCACCCATCCCGGCACCGACCCTTCCCAAGGTCCATTTGCTCTTGTCACAACTCTCGCTTCGTCCCTTCGCCAGCCGATCTCCTTGCGGAGGGACGGAACCGCGACTAGAAGGACTCCGCTCTCGCTTCGTAAATTTCGGACTGACCGATTTACGTCTCACACACACACCACGCACTGACCTCTTTATCCGCCCAACCGAATAATACTTACAGTCCTTTTTCTTATTCGGGTCTTCGTGCACAAGAATTATGGGCCAAGCTGCAGCATCCGGGAGCTCCAACCTTGCCTTTGCCTTGCAATTATTGTGTTCTATTATCTGCACCACGTTAGGATCCCAGGGTCCGAGCCGGGCCGCCAAAATCGGCGGGGCGCCTCCCGTATGCGGTCTCCAGGAACCCACCACAGCGGGGTAATCACGTCGGGGTCACCAAAATTGTGAGAAACGAGCCTCAGTCTGAAACGCCAATCATAATTTTGGTTTATTGCAAAGCAAAGGCAAAATAGCGCTGGGCAGCACGGGGGGTAATCCCACCAAAATCGTGCGCGCCTTTCACAGTAATTAATTTTGTATTTATGTGGTAAAGTGTTACATATTCATCATAATTTTAAGGACGCCTATACATATTCATGACTGTCCCGGAAAGGTGGTCTTTATTATAACGAGCCCCGGGAAATCATTTCCATAGTCTCCACCTTTAATTCCTCCTGGTTGCGCACGCGCAGTTTCTCCTGGTGGTCGTGGGCCGGGGTCTCAGGGATGAAGGCCGTATGTCTTCCTCGCTGCGCACTTTTTACCCCAACTGCAAAACCTGCTGAGATCAGCTTTCTTTTGACAGCAGTTATGTGATTTCCTTGACGAGTCCCTTCCTCCTATACATTCTACTCTATCTTATCTTATGTTTTTCCTGTGGTTAGTAGTTAGTTCCTATCTAGGGTCTGAGACTATAGATTTATAGCTTAAGCTAAACAATGGTCCTGATGGTCCTGTTATTAACCCTTAAGTGTTAGTTTCTCCTCATCACAGTGGCTTAGTATTTTGTGGTCACTTATTTATACATTGCCAAGAAGTCTCTACTTTTTCCTCTTTATTCTGACACGAGTCATTTTTCACTTCTCACAATTCTGTTGCTCTTTTCCTCCCGAGCACCTCCTGACTGCCTGCCTGCTTGCCCTGCAGGTAACTCGGCCGCCCCTCCCAGGCTACTGTTACAGTCGGCCATGGGGCGGGGCAGGGCGGGCCGGGGCGGGGCCGGGCCGAACCGGGCCCCAGAGCTCTTTCTCAGTAGGGCTGAGGAACACTCCGCTCACCTCTGGTGATCTCCTCTGTCACGTGGTCCGGGTCACGCTACCGCCCTGCGCAGAAGCAGCTACCATTGCTGCGCCTGATGGGGAAAGTACTGGAGACTTGTTTGCTTTGTTTCTTGATGGGTGCCTTTCGTCGTCTGGTTACCTTCCGTATGTGGGGGGCGGAACGGCAGGGGCAGAGTTGGCTAATATTGAGCAGCCTTGGCACGCTACGGTCCTATCTGCGCAGGCAGTTGGGAGGGCAGCTTAGTTGGGCCTCTGGCTGGTGGGGTCCTGGTGTGACCTCTGTGAGGTGAGGTGTGAGCCAAGTGGGAGCGGGTGCACGGTGGGTGTTTGGCGGACGCTTGGCTGCCACGGTGAAGGTGGCGCGTGAGTGGTGGTTTTATGTGCTTGGAAGAGGGTGAGACTGGGCGGCTCGAGCACCATGGTGAGAGGGAGGACAGCCCCTGTGTGTGGGCCGGTTGGGGGACTCGGACCTCGCAGGGGCTGGGTCTCTGGGGATGTAACTTCTCCACTGGGAGGAGGTGGATGGGTGAGAGACGCTTATGGATCGCGCTCGCTCTCTCGGCTCCGTGCTGAACCGGGGATAGGGGCCCTCTTCGCTCTTCTGTTCTCTTGAGATTTAGGGCTGAGGTTCTGCGCCCCTGTCCCCCCCCAGCCTTTGCTGCAGTAACAACTCTTGGTTTTGGGGATGACTGGAGCAGAGGGGAAGCAAAAAAAAAAACCAAACACACCACCATCCCCCACAACAAAAGTGTTATAGCTGGTCTCTGTTACTAGTACTTGTTGGAGAAATACTGTTCTGTTTTCAATCTCAAAACGACTTTATACTGATATGTTTTTATGTCACAGTGGTTATTTTCAAATTTGGTTCTTTTCTGGTCAGAAGTAGACAAAATGGCTACATTTTATGGTCTGTATCAGGTTTAAGATGCACTTTTCTAAATAGAAACATGCATACCTGTATATATGTATATTCACACCCTATATAGCCATGAAAGAATTGAGCATTTAATGATTTGAGTTAGCTGTTATCTTAAATATATCTAAAAAGCTTTACCAAATGCTTGTATTAGCATTACTACTAGTTCATTTTCAGAGCTATAGTATATGCTCTGGAAGTATGCAAATACATGGGATTTATGAGAAATCTGGCTTCAGGTGACTTTTTAAAATAGATATCTTAGCTTAGACACAAACTGTTGCACCTGGCATAAGTCACTGTAAATGAGCTTCTTGTAATACAGACAGAAACAAAGAACAAAGCTTGACTGGTGTAATTGCTACTAATGACATAAGCTTTTAGGATATCTCTAGTTTAAATAGCAGAGACATGAGTATTTTATGAGCTCACCTCCTTCACTATAAAGATATGTTGAACTCTGTATTTAGGTCTTAATTACAACTTGCAACACCAGGGTTGACTGAGTCCACTTTTAATATACTTGCCAGATATGACATATATGGGGCACCCTAGGACTACATTTATACTGGTATAAAAGGCACATTTTATATGTGCCATTAATACGTATATTTCTGTTCCATATGGATATAAATGCCAATATGTCATTTTAGCTATGGTGATGCTAGTGTTGTTCAAATGATGGAAGTTTTGCTTAGGGACTACACTTTAGAGTTCTGCTTTGAGTAAAACCAGATTTTTAAAATCAGAATATCATAATATTTAAATAATGGCATGATTCTAATTGCATATCTGTTACTTATGTATATTTAGGAACCTGCAAACGTGTAGCTATTGGGTGGTTTGTGGTTTTTTCTTTTTCCTTTTTTTTTTTCCCCTTCCATATATTTTTTCTTTTTTTTTCTATAGGGATTAGAATATTGAATCAAAAGATTTTAAAATACTTGTACCGTTCGTAGGATTATATGGGTGCTGTCATCAAGCACTGTACTTGAAGCTGGCTTTGGAAGGTTGTGGGCAAATAGCTTGTCCACTCAATGTAGATTCTTATTTAAAAAAAAAAAAACAAAAACAACCAACCACAACTGAATGCTTGTTTCTGTTGCCTGATGGACTTGAAAAATCAGAACCAATTTTCTTTACTAGTTGCTGGAAGTATGGACAAATAATCCTTGCACGTGATTCCATGATATAAGGAAAATTAAAAGATTATCTGTGATGGTCTACTCTTATACTGTTTGAAGGCTGTATTCTCCAGTTCCAAATTAAGAGTAGAATGAAATGTTCATCAGTTTCTTTTGCATTAAGAGGTTTATAAATTAAATTATCAATGTAATTTGATAGCTACATTCTTCCAAGTTGTGGCCATTGGGACTCATCTATGTAGTTATTATGCTCACAAATTTAAATTCTACACAAATGTCCTAATACTACCTGAGGCCATGTTTAGACTGTTTAGCAGAGGCATTAAAGACTATTCTCTCTTTATATTTGGAATGATCTTTGTAATGGTAGAACTTTCTATTTAAAAAGTAAATGTTCTGGAGAGTGATAGCTTCCATAGTTCTTGTTCATGTGTTAATTGGGGAAATATGGGTAAACTGGATTTTTAAAATCTTGTAATAATATTATAACCTCACCTTGTTTTTTTTCCATTGTCGTAGACCAGATTCTTTGGAGTAGTTCTACTTGTAATTTAATACATTTAATATATATTAGTGTTCTGCATAATGGACGTTATATATTGATTGCTTCAGTGGTAATGATAGTTGTGATTTTAAAAATGCCTTTGTTCTGGTCATGAGATTTCTACAGCAATAACTTGATTTGTTTAATAGTCACTATCAGAGAGTTCTATAATCTTTATGCCTAGAGAACCTCAGTGAAAAAAGAAGCAGGACTCTATGTGTTAAAATGCAGTTGATGATTGACTGTAAGGTAATTTTCTTTTTAAATAATACCCCTTATCTCAAAGGGAGTTGTGCTGCTGTTGACTGCTTCCATCTAGCAGTTCATGACCCTCCTTTGAACATGTGGAAAGACACTGGTCAAGAAGTGACCTTTAGGTGGGAAAGGCCCATGAAGGTGAGCAGTTTGGTAGTCCTGAATTCCTTGTGTGTTCTTGATGCCACTTTATGCATCTTTTTTCCTTCTCTGCTGTGCTTTAAATAGTGGTAGGAAGCAAGAAAAAAATTTAGAGAAACTTGGCTATGAAAACAAAACACCACTAAATTATGAAAAGGCCTCCTGATGTAGACGTCTTTCCCAAAGTTAGCTTTATGGATATTTGATGCTTACAAACAGTAAGATTTGTAACTGCCTTAGGGCCCTTAAATATCAGATTGTCAGCCGTATCGGATATCATTCTGACTCTAGGTGTTTTGTAAAAGTAGTCTTTCACAGAAAGCATTCATTTTAAGACTCGATACAGTGAGCTCTCTTTTCTTTGGCAATCCCATACAATATTTTATATGATGTAGTAGCCAATTTTGAATTACATTTGCATTTCAGCCAAGTACTGTCTTGTTTTTCCAAGTGCAGCTTGAGCATGCACATACACATATGGAGGAAAGGTTTTGCGTGTAGAAAAGTCCAGTCTAATAGCAAGAGCAATAACTTGTTACTCATTAAATGGCATTTCAAATATGTTGTATTCATTTAGCTTCTAACTTCACAAATGCCATTACACTTTTCTGACTGTACCGGATGAATATTTGTTATATTCTCCTAGAGACCTTGCTGATTGTTGTTAATACAAAAGCTTTTCCATTTCTCACTTGAAAATTTGCACCCTTTTTAGTATGCTTGTGTGCTGCTATTAAAAAAAAAAATGTGCCCTGAATTAATATATATAGGATACGAGAATGCACTTGTAAAAACAAGATTTTTGCACAAGACTTGTTACATCAGAAAGTAAGTAGTTGGCATTGCGTTTCTGAAGATGAAGTTGTAAATTGGATTCTACTAACTGCTTTTTCAGGCATGCACTTATATTACTATTGTACCATTCGAGTAATCCTGGTGCATATAACTGCTGACGTCAGATCAAGGCTGTCATCTTGCAGTGGTGGAGATGGTTATTATTAGTGAGCAAGTAGTTTCAAAGTTCTGTCTAAAACTAGGTGTTGAATTATTTGCAAGATCTGGATATGTGATACAGTGAATGTTTGGAGGATGGGGAAAAAAATGACCTGCTGTATTACAGGTGTGGGAGAATAACCTCAGGCAAAGTAAAATTGAGGAGAGACTAATGTGGTGTCTTGGCATAAGACTATTTGCCTTGGTTATCTTTGCTCTGCATGTTGTTTAAATCAGTTCATGATGTAAAGAAAAATGTCCTTTAGGAAGAAGTACTTTTAAGAACTTCTAAGTTGTGGATTTCTGGCTATATTCTGAACTCTGTGTCATCTAATCTAGAGTGTGTCAAATAGAGAATATGAAATATCGGTAGGTACCAATATCTAATCTGCATTTATGTTCCTGAAATTAGTGCTTGTGGAGCTAAACTGATATTAGTGGTAACAGGAAACCTTAAAAGTATATAGGAGACTTGATCTAGACAGAGCCTGAATTAAAATGAACCCTGTATTTTGTGGCTGTGTATGAAAAAAATACTATGTGTTAAGGGATGTTAAGAGTGGGGCTGCCTCCTTCAGCCACTCTGGCCAGGACTCCCTCTTGCCTGGCTGCTGGAGCCCAGCCTGGTGTGCTCAGTGGCTGCCGATTTCCTTATCAGTTACAAAGTCCCAGGTTTGCCTGAAGTTTCTTGATAGCCCATCAATTAGTGTGACTGACCAGGTTTGTTTCTGGTTATTGTCTTTGTTAATGCTAATTGGTATTGGTCAGGTTTTATGTCTCTGTGTTTGTCCCCCTCCCTTCCCTTATCCTCCCAACTGAAAAAAAATAAACTTTCTCTCATTCTGCATATCCTTACCAATTAGTGTGACTGACCAGGTTTGCTCTCATCACAACCTTCCTTATTGTGCGTTGGTCTGTATGTTCTTGTTTATGGCTCCTTTGGCCAGATACCCTTAAAGGAGCAGACACTATCCTTCCTTTCCAGTGGAAAAGGACCTGGGGGTATTGGTGGACAGCCGACTGAACGTGAGCCAGCAGTGTGCCCAGGTGGCCAAGAAGGCCAATGGCATCCTGGCTTGTATCAGGAATAGTGTGGCTAGGGAAGTAATTGTCCCCCTGTACTCAGCACTGGTGAGGCCACACCTCAAGTACTGCGTCCAGATCTGGGCCCCTCACTTCAAGAAAGACATTGAGGTGCTGGAGCGAGTCCAGAGAAGGGCAACAAAGCTGGTGAAGGGTCTATGTGACGGACAGAGTTTGTATGCCTTAAACAACTTGTTTGACAACTCTGGCTGGAGGAGGGTATGTGTACTACAGAGGCCTGCAAGTCTGGCAAGAGATAAGGGCCTTGGGAACAGAACAATACCCCTGCTGTGCCTTAATTGTTGTGATTTACATCTCTGGCTGGAGGAAGAGATAAGTCCTGCGGAGGCAGGATGGTATCTTTTCCTTGGGGCCAGCCTACATGTGCAACAACTTTGCAAGGCCTCAGCCACGCTTGTGCAGAAGCGGGGTCATACAGCGGACACCACAACTAGGGGATCACGACCACCAGACACCCCTTGGGGGACCACCGACTCATTTCGAGAACAATCTAAGACTACAAAGCGCAGGCGTCCCAATTAGCATGGGAAGCGAGCAGAGGGGGGGAGACAAGAGGGATGTTACCACCCTCTCACATCTCACATGCAAATGACCTAAAGTATTTAGACCTTCTCACTTGGGATGCTGGTGCGCGCTCCCGCCCGCCGCCTGAGGACTGATCCTGCAAGTGATTTACCGGAGGAGCAACTCTGCAAGCAATTTACCAACTCTACAGACAACTTACATTGCTGGATCCAAGGGTGGTGATCTCTCTTTTCCTCTCTCATAGTCTCTATCCTCCTTCTCTTTTCCTTTCTCCTTTTCTCTCTTTTCTCAATGCCTTTAGAAACCCAAGACACTTACAACCATGCAACTTTCCCTGTATTAATAAATTGTTCTTAATTTCATACCAGTTATTTGGTGTCATTTCACCTTAATTTACTCCAAGGGATTTATGAACTAGTTGCGACCAGGTTGTAACATTAAAGTGGCGTAGTCGGCAGGATCCCTTGCTAAGAGTAAAGTAACTGGTGGTGCCCAGACTCAAGTAAGAGCGAGTTCTCTTCAGTAGGGAGTCTGCCGGGGAGGAAGATATCATCCCTCTGAGGATAATGATGAATTTAAGGACTCCCCTGGGGGAGTCCGATGTGTAGGATACAAAAAATGGGATCCCCCTGGGGGAATCTCAAGTGGAATGTAGTCTCCTAGAGAAACTGGAGAGCTACAACGCTCGTCCTTCCCCTCCTGGTATGACCTGGGCACATAATAATTGGCATGATCCCCAAGCTGTAGTGGACCGGATTACGGTCTTGATGAAGGAACGAAAATTCAAGCTTGGAAAAGGGAAAGCGCTGGTCTGTGGTGTTTTGGGTGCTGCTCTGATGGCTGCCCAAAAGCAAAGGCAAACAAATCATCAAAAAGAGCATGAAACAGTTAAATCCTTACAAGACCTGATCAAAGGCATACAAGAACAGCTAGAAAGTGAAAGAGAGCAATTAGCTGCCGAAAGGGCAGTTAACCACGGCTTCACCCTTAGCAGAATCCTTTGAAGGAGAAAAACTTCTCCAGGAGGAGTTAGAACATAAAGATTGGGAATCAGCCTCCCGGAGGGAGCCAGAATTTACACAACTGACTCAAACTGATGCCCTAAGGGAAATACTATTTCGCCCCTTGATTAAATCTGTTACAATGAATGACAGGCAGGGGGGAGCACAAGTCACCACTCATAGGATCCCCCACTCCCTTACAGATTTGGCACAAAGCGGATCTCTAAGGGAATTCCTAGAGAAATAATGGATGGGTTACTGTCGGGTTCCGGATTTAAGGTCCGCCTCCAAAGCAAATCTAGAAATAAAATGCAGACAGTCCCCGTCCGCCCCCCCTGCCCCCCCGAGAGAGAGAGGGAGAGAGAGAGACCCGCCTAATTAGTAAAAAAGGAGCAAATCTAGAAATAAAATGCAGACAATCTCTCTTCCAAGAGAGAGACCCGCCTAATTAGTAATTCCAGTGCAGCCCACGTGTGGCGTGCCTGGTTCAATGCGAACACCCGGTATGCTTAACCTGCCTGTAGGTAAAGCACCCCCAAAAGATCCTGACCCGAAATATTAAAGATTCGTGATCCTTGAGTTCGGACAAAGCACAACCGAGGCATGGTATCAACAAACTTGGCTCTGACTTTATTAGGTCCAACAATGAGGCAACTCAATATTCAAGGAAAAGAGAGAGAGAGAGAGGTAAAAGAAAGAAAGAAACAGAGAAAACAGTTGAAAGAGAAAAAAAATATTCACCACCCTGAGATCCAGCGGCGTCCCGCGGGAAATGCTTCCTTCCTACTTGGAAGATGGCGGTGGGGTCCCGTGTGGTCGAGCGATCCAGCCTCTTTTATAGAGTTTTTCGGCAGAGTCATGTGACTGGGAGCCGTCAGTCAACAGTTCGCACCAATCACAGGTCCGAAGGCGGGACATGTCCGGTTCCTGCGCCGTAGGATTGGCCCCTTGCCAGGCTGTCACCGGAGACACACATCCGGAGGCGGGTGGAGGGCGGGCGCCTAGCTTATTGCGTCATCTTGCATTGCCAGGCTCAGGCATTCCAGGCAGCCGCCATAAGATGTCGCCCGAGCACGTGGTTTACGATTTCTGAGACAATGCTCAAAAGGAAGGGGACAGATCCCCACAGTTACCCCGTGGCTCAGAAATCGTCAACATATAGTCAGTAGTTCGATTCCAGGGGGTGTAGAAAGGTTCGATTCCAGGGGGTGTAGAAGAGTTAGGACAGAAAAAGAAACAGGTTAAAAGAAGGAAAAGGGAAGAGACAAGGAAATGTAGAAAGGTAAGGATAGAAAAAGATAATAGGTTTTGAAGAAAGACAAGGGAAGAGTAAAGCATACAAGGAAATAAAGATAAGTCCAATGACTTGTGATTGGTATCATTCTAATAAACAGAATGAGTCACCTCTTCTTCTTTACAGAAGTCTAACAACAACAATATCATCAATAATGATAAATAGCTTTTGATAAAGTTATAGTGCAACTATAACATGTAAACAAAATGAGAAAAAGTTATACAGTGTAAACACATTTCCATTATCATCAATTTTCAGGAAACAATTACAGTCATTTAACTTTGGCACAAACTCCTCCTTCTGTTAGCAGGTAATCGAGAACCAGCCAATCTTGATTGGCTCTCGAGCACCGCTGATTGGTTCGTTGGTGTTTCAGGTTGCGGGTCCATAATACTCAATAATTCGTTGGGGATCATATAATTTGATTCCCAGTTCTTAGCTGCCAATTTTTAGAAGTATGAAGCATATCATCCCAATATACCATACCCCAGCCCAATTTTTTGGTAGTATTTTGAATGCATGGTGCCCGCAAAACCAATAATGACCTTTCAGGGTTTGCATCCCATTTGCAAAGGACTTGGCCATGATCTGGCAGGGCGGTAGTCCTTTGACTCAGATGGTTCCCAGGCCAAAGGGGTTCCCTGTCCCACCACAGTTAATGCAATTAATTTAATTCCATCCCCATTTGCATTACCATGCTCCTGCTCATTGTTTCCAAACACAATTTGTACCTAATATTTCCCCAAAGTGAGTGTAATCAGTGGGGGACCAGAAAATCTTCTCCCACCAGGGACTGATTGTAGCACCCTCCCTTTTGGTTGTAACTAATACAATAGTGACCAGGAGCAGGGTGTTGCATAGGCCAAGATGAGGGTGATTCTTTTCACAATCCACTCATGAGCAAGAGAAATGGAGATCCACAATCAACTTTTCAGACCAAATGGTCCGCCACACACCCAGCAATTAATAAGATTAAAAGCTTGAGTAACCAATTTTCCCAACAACAAGAACTCATTTTCCCATGTTAAACCTGAGAACAAGGAAGCAAGGTTCTCGCCGGGTAGGCTTTGAACAGTATAGACAAGACAACATACAACTGCCCAAAACAATTTGTCAATGGTGATAAAGGCATATTGCAAAGATTATTAGAGCTATACAATTTAAAACTATACATTCAATCAAAACTTCCATTAAATGTTGCTTTCTTCTTCTGCTTCTCTGAACTTCTATCTTCCGACCTGCAAAGGAACAGAAAAAGAAACTTCTCGGTCCTATCAGTGAAAGGACCAGATGAGGTTTTGGTTAACCATTGTCTGGTGGAATAAGCTGGGGTCTTGGGAGTGAGCAAAACCATTCTTTTAAGGCTTGGGTTATGCTTTCCCCAGCGACAGGCCAGCCCCGAGCCCGAGCCTTACAGTAAAGATCCTTGGCTCCCATATGTCCTCGTCTGATATGCAGCCACTCCAATAATCTCTCCCAATTTTCTATTACTGGTTCATTTTGTAAGGGAGCTGGACGAGACAATTCACCTGCTCCACCATTCCATCCACCAGCCAGACCATCACCACCCTGATGAGAGGCCACCCAGGCTTGAGGAGAAGGAACACGCCTCCACAAAATCCAATGTGAATCAAAGTGAAGACATTTATTAAGCATAAGCTGTCCCTTTTATACATTTTGTACTTTCCCTGGCTGTAAGCATGTGCATTGCTATTCGTTAATATTACTAAACATACTCTTCTTTGATGTGTTGATTGGTCACTGCTCTGCCACTGGTCCTTCCTTAATTGGCTCCATCAGTTCTTGTTTCTTCTCCTCCGTGTTCGGCTCCCACCGGCTACTCCCTCAATTCTTGTTTGCTCAGCTGCTGTTTTTCCTCATCTCTCGAAGGTCGGCTTGTTGACACTAGCTACATGAATCTTCTCACGCAGCTAGGCCTTCACTCCATACTCTCATACTTCTGGCTCATTACATGACCATTCTGCTCCAAAAACCCCTCTACAATTCCCCCTTTCTTTTCTTGAGCCAGAAAGGCCGTGTTTATTGTCCGCTGCAGGGCCCTTTGCAAGCAGGAGAATAAACACGGTAATACAAGGATGATAATACAAATCACAAACAATCCCATCAATAGCATTTTAATCAATCCGACCAGCCACCCTCCAATTCCCAAATTACCCAACCAGTCATCCAGGAACCCATGCTGTTCCCGTATTTTCTGTGTGGCATCCATGAGCTCTTTGATCTGCTTATGAATTGACCTGGAATGATCGTTCAGATCCATGCAACACATCCCATCAAACTCCTGACATCCGTGACCGTGCACTAATAATAAAAAATCTATAGCAGCTCTATTTTGTAAGGTAGCATGTCGGATACTATCTACATCATTGGCTAATGTTCCTAAAATTCTAGAAGTTTGATCAGCTCTTTTTGCAACCCAGCAAGCTAAATTTCGCAATTGTGTTAGTCCTTGTGCAGCAGCCACACCCGGTGCAAAAATAGAAGAAAGAACTACTTTGGTCCTAGACCATAGTTCTACCTCATCTTTACATTCTTTCCCTAAGGTAGTGACACTTCTTTTAATCTTGTGTAGGTTAGTGTGATTTAATATGACCTTTCGTGTAGGCATTAGTAAGCTTAATTTACCTATGGTACACGGACCTCCCAGTTTTTTACTGGGCAGCCCTGGCCAAGCCCTATCTCCACAAATTAGGAATAAACCTTCTGGTAATTTTCTAGGCATGGCCAAATCCGGTGCTGGCTCTGTTCGACTACGCCCTACGTTTGCACACCAGATAGATTCATTTTGCCACAATGGATTACTGGGTGTGACATTTTGTAATCTCTTTATGTCGTTCTGATAAATGTTTGATCCCTCTGTGTAATTGAAAAACACACAAGATTCTGCCTCTAAAGTTCCTAGGATGTCAAGTTCTTGGGGCTCTAAGGGATTGACAGGCAAGCTATCGTCCCATAAATCCCAATGTTCGCCACATTTCATTGCATTCTCACAGAGGCTCTGTTTCAGCACATTCAACCCTGCCACTATCTCCTTACTTTCAGATCTGTTTAAGGGGACCCCCACTAGAAATGTATGAAAGGGTTGTTCAGGCTGAGCTAAGGAGGCACAAAACTGCGTCTGGTTCAAGCTCCGCATCAGAGTCACCCAAACGTTGTGACTCCCCTTCCATGGTGTAGGTGGAAGGACTATCGGTTGATGACCTTTTGTCAGGTCCAGGATCCAAAGCAGGCTTAACACAGAAAAAACAACCCCTTGCTTTATCATGACTGCGCCTTTTGCTCCCTTTTCTATACCTCCCACGCAAACCTTTTTTCACACTTCCCGCAGTCAGGGCACTGGATCTCTCGAGAGGTCAGTGTTCCGAGGCAGATCCTGAGTTGGCTCCTGTAGTTCAGGTTGTTTTTGTAGCCACGGCTTCACCCACTTAGCTGGTACCCATTTGGCTCCTGTATCTGTAACGACACATGCATACCCTCGACCCAACGTTATTAATTTCATTGGACCTTCCCACACACCAGTCACCCCATTTTTTGCCATCACTTTGGCTTGTTCCTGTTCTTTCTGAAAAGCCTCCATACCTCCCTTTAACCCTGCACCATGTTTTACTGCTGGAGGTACAGAGTAGTCCTGTGGCAAGCGTAAAAAGTTTAGTACATAAAGCGCTTTACACAACCTGTCAGGAGGAGATAGCCCTGGCTCTCCCCCTTTTTGTTTTTGTAAAAGGTGTTTCAGAGTTTGATTCATGCGCTCCACAATAGCTTGTCCCGTTGGTGAATGTGGGACACCTGTTATATGTGTTATACCCCACAGCTGGAAAAAGTCCTGTGTGGCGCGTGCCACATAGCCTGGGCCATTGTCCGTTTTAATCATCTGTGGAATGCCCAGGGCCGCAATAGCAGAACGCATGTGTCGTTGAACGTGTTTGCTGGATTCGCCTGTTTGTGCTGTAGCCCAGGTAGCAAGGGAGAAACAGTCAACACTCACGTGGACATATTTCAGCCGTCCAAATTCGGGGATGTGTGTTACATCCATTTGCCATATCTCCAACGGTCCAGTGCCGCGGGGGTTGACACCAGGTGCTAAACCACCCCCAAGATGTTGACAGTCTGGACAGGACTGGACTATCCCACGTGCATCTGCACTGCGTAGCCCAAACTGACGCCGCAGTACCTTAGCAGATTGATGGAAAAAGGCATGAGATCGTTGTGCTTGAGCGAAGCGATCAATTGAAGGCGCAGCCCAGGCAGGTGCGACAAGTTTGTCTGCCCGAGCATTGCCTTCAGCTAAGCCTTCCAGGAGTCCTGTGTGACTACGGATATGTGTGATGAAATATGGATGCAGTCGCTCTGTCAGCAAAAGCCATAATTCATGAAAAAGTTGGTATAGTTGTTCATTAGCTATCTCTTTGAGCAGAGCACGCTCCATCCTCTGGACAATCCCTACGACATATAAAGAGTCACATACCACATTAACAGGTGCTGTGTTCCATCGCCTGAAGACCTCCACCACAGCTCGCAATTCTAATTGTTGTGTAGACCCTTGAATGTCAGATAAAATTACATCATGCCACTTCCCATTGTCTAACCATGTTAGTGCTGCTTTTTGAGCTTTGCCTCCAGCATCTGTAAAAACGGTGATACCACTGACCGGACGTTCTGACCTTTTTGGTAATTCTTCCCATTGACCCAATTGCAGCACGGAGAAGTATTTGTGAGGGGGTAGATGTACCTTCAACTCGCCCCTATAATCCAATAACGCAACTTGTAATGGTATGGAATTTTGTAATGCCCATTGTAGATACTCTGCAACCAGTGGAATAACCAAAAAAGCAGGTTCGGCGCCTGCTATCTCTACAACCCTCTGCCTTCCTTTCATTACAAGTTGTGCTATGGCCTCTACTTTCGTAGTGATGGTACGTTTTGGTTGCATAGGCAAAAAGATCCATTCCAGCACATGTAGAGGATCCTTGTCAGTCACCCACTGCATAATTAATGCCAGGGGGTGGCGATCGTGATTGATAACCAATACTCCAATACTGTAATCTGGGTCCCAACGGTGAGTGTATGCCATAGCTATTTTGGTACTCAGGTGTTTCAATGCCTGCTCAGCTTCCTGTGTCAATGTGCGGGGGGCATCTGCACCGCCTCCTCCCTTTAGCAATTGCATCAAAGGTGCCAATTCAGCATTGGTGAGACCACACAGGGTTCGCACCCAATTGAGGTCTCCCAACAGTTTTTGTACATCATTTAAAGTACTGATATTCACACGAATTTCTAGTTTTTGGGGTCTAACAGTTGTTTTGGTAATTTCCCACCCAAGGTACTTCCAATTTTCCTCCTGTTGTACCTTTTCTGGAGCTATTTGCAATCCACCTTTTGCTAGTTCAGTCTGCAGTGTATGAATCAATTGTTTTTTATCCAATTGTTTCCCTGCTATTAGAATGTCATCCATATAATGGTATATAATCAAATTTGGAAAATTCCTTCGCACAGGAGCAAGTGCCCAGGCCACATACATTTGACACATTGTCGGTGAATTTTTCATTCCCTGTGGTAACACAACCCAATGATAGCGTTTCATAGGTGCAGCTTTGTTCACTGATGGCACCGAAAAAGCAAATTTCTGATAGTCATCAGGGTGCAAAGGGATGGTGAAGAAACAATCTTTTAAGTCAATGATTAAAATGTCCCAGTCTTTAGGGATCATATTGGGGGATGGGAGCCCTGGTTGTAGGGTTCCCATATCATCCATGACCTCATTGATTTTTCGAAGGTCATGTAACAAACGCCATTTGCCACTTTTTTTCGGAATAGTAAATATTGGGGTGTTCCATGGGCTTGTTGTGGGCTCAATATGACCTTTTTCCAGTTGCTCCTGTACCAAGCTTTCGAGGTGGGCGATTTTTTCTGCAGACAGCGGCCATTGATCAACCCAAACTGGGGTTTCTGTTTTCCAGGTTAGTTTTAGGATTGGTCGCCCTTCATCAATGGCCACCTCTAAAAACCCTCACTGTTAGTTACCAAGCGTGCCCCTAATTGACTTAATGCATCTCTCCCCAGTAAACAAATGGGGACAGGCATCACATATGGTCTTACTGTACAGGTACTCCCATCCTGCAATTTGCAACAAATCACATTTGTACTGATTTTAGTGGTCTGTATTCCACCGACCCCCAAAATGGGCGTAGGGGGGATCTCCAATGGCCACGAATGAGGCCACGCTGCTTGACTGATTATTGTAACGTCTGCTCCAGTATCAATCAGCATAATTACCACGCAAGTTTTCCCACCAGGTTCTTTTAGTGTTACCCGTTCTGTTGGTTTTGCCTTACTGATATCCATTGCCAGATAAATGTCAGCCTGGCCTGTTGATCCAAAACCCCCAGCCCCTCTTATCTGATTCCCAGCTGTGGGCACAGCTGATTTAAAGGGGACCAGTTGTCCAATTTTTTCTCCTTTGGGTATATGAATTGGTGGCAGGGGGGTCCATACCATAATAGATATGACCCCTGTAAAATCGGCATCGATTATACCGGGTAAAACGAAAAGACCTTTTCGGGTCGTAGAGAATCGCCCGATAAGTAAGGCACTCAACCCGTGACCCAGTGGGCCTTTCATATCGGTGGGTATACATTGTACTTGCGGGTCTATCAGAGTCACCTCTACTGCTGTGGCAATGTCGACCCCAGCACTCCCTCTTGTGGCGGCGGCGACGCCATCCAGGCAGCCCGGGTGGAAGACCTGTTTTGTGTCATCGCACTGGGTCTCCTCGCGCTCGCCCCCCCGTTTCCCAGCCGAGTTCCCTGCTTAGTGAATCTAGATCGGCATTCATCTGCACGGTGACCGTATTTCCGGCAGCGATTGCAGGTCCCTGCAAACTCGTGACTTTTTACTCGGCATTGAGCCTTAAGGTGTCCCGGTTTGCCACAGTTGTAACATTTTGGTCCCTGATCGCCTCTCCCTGATCGTACTAGAGGTTTCACCGCAGCCGCAAAGGCTGACGCCATGTATCCTGCTGTTTCTTCCGTTGTTCCTACGCGCTCACACGCATCCATCATTTCTGCCAGGCTAGAATTTTTGGGTAATGTCTGTAAAATGCGCTTACAAGTAGGATTAGCATTGTCGACTGCCAACGACATTAGCAACGCCTCTCGAGCTACATCGGTCAGCGATGCCCTTTCCAATGCTTCACGCAATCTTTCTAAAAATGTCATATAAGGCTCAGATGGACCTTGCCTTATTTTTGTATAGGCAGGAATTACTTTCCCATCTTCTGGGAGGGTTTTAAAAGCCTCTCGGGCTAAGGTGGCAGTAAGTGCCAAGGCTTCTGGTCTAAGTCGTGCCTGTCGTTGTGGATCACTAAACTGCCCTTCTCCCACCAGTTGGTCAAATGTTATCCCTAAAAGAGGATCATTATCTCCCCTCCCCAGGTTTTCCACCGCTGCAGCCTGTGCTGCGTCATGCCACCTCGTCCGCCACAAGAGTTCCTGCATCGGGGTTAAAATCATCGCCATCAATTGCTTAAAATCAAAAGGTGTTAAAAGCGTAGACATAAAGATACTATTTATAAATGCTTGGGTATAAGGTGCATGCAACCCATTTTGTTGTACCGCTTTCCGTGCCTCCTTAACAATCTCCCACTGTAATCCTACCCAGTGCGGTGGTTCTCTCCGATTTCCCAAAATAACTGGGAAAGCTGTGGGCAGAATCTCCCCCTCCACTAGCGCATTCCGTATAACTCCTCGCCACCGTAATCGCGGATCGTCTCCTCCCCCGTCCCCCATGACAGAGTGCATACCAACATTCCCATCCATATTTCTCATGCGGCTAGTCCCAGCCGCCTCAGCACCCCCCCCGGCCCCCCTGGCCCCCCCGCGTAGGCGTTCCCTTTCTTCTTCTCTCCTCTGCTCCTCCTTATGCTGTCGCTCAGTTAAGGTCGTCTGTCTTTCCAGGTCTTGTAATTTTGCTAACAATTTTTCCGCCCAAGCCACCGGATCCTTAAATTTCCCTGGACCGCCGGCAGGCGATGGGGGAGACGACGGGGGCAGAGGGGGATATTCGTATTCGGCGCGATTTGCGAGATTGGCGGCTCGCGGAGGCTTGAAGGGTGGGGGGGTGGGCTCGGGCTGATGCTCATCAACCTCCATTTCCTCCGGTTTAGGGGGCTCCCCTGTTGGTTTAGGGGGTATTTCAATTTTCTCCTGCTCTTCTGGTGGTGCGGAGGGGTTTGAAAAAACCGGTATTGGCGGCTGACCAAAAACACGAAGACCTCTCGCCCCAGGGTTAACCTCTGTTGGACGCAGAGCCGTAAAAGCCCCTGCTGCAACAGCCCTCTCTGCTTTCATTTCTTGAAGAGCAGTAAGAACAGCCCTCCATGCAGTTGCCAGTTCTATTGCCTCCTTTTCCCCACTGCTTATTGCTTCCCATAAACCCTTTCCAATATCTTCCCAAGTGTCCACCTTAAAAGCGCTCTGGGGGTCCGAAGGGAACCCATGCTCTCGACACCAAACTAACAGTCTCCGGAGCAAATGCTCATCATGTTTCACTCCTCTCTTAGAGAGGATATGTAGGAGAAGCCTTACTATCGCACTTTCTTCTTTAGAAATATTTTGGCCCATCTCCTTTTTCCCCCGGCTGCTCACCTCACTAAGTGTCCCGTTGCAACGTTCTTTTCTTTTCTTGCGAGTCGTCCTCCGTCTCGCCCCGGTCTTCAGACCTGCTGAGCCGTACTCCAGCCGGTGTACCTCCTTCTGGGCTATTCCCCGAACTTGCCGTCGATCAGCGTCTCATCAGGGTCACCATCTGAGGAGAAGGAACACGCCTCCACAAAATCCAATGTGAATCAAAGTGAAGACATTTATTAAGCATAAGCTGTCCCTTTTATACATTTTGTACTTTCCCTGGCTGTAAGCATGTGCATTGCTATTCGTTAATATTACTAAACATACTCTTCTTTGATGTGTTGATTGGTCACTGCTCTGCCACTGGTCCTTCCTTAATTGGCTCCATCAGTTCTTGTTTCTTCTCCTCCGTGTTCGGCTCCCACCGGCTACTCCCTCAATTCTTGTTTGCTCAGCTGCTGTTTTTCCTCATCTCTCGAAGGTCGGCTTGTTGACACTAGCTACATGAATCTTGTCACGCAGCTAGGCCTTCACTCCATACTCTCATACTTCTGGCTCATTACATGACCATTCTGCTCCAAAAACCCCTCTACACAGGCTATGGCAAAATTCCCCCGTTTGGCAATTCTTAAAATGTCCTGCCACTTTTCCTTTTGCCATACCGGTATCTGGTTGACTTCCCACCCATTTTCCTCCCAGAAAGGAAGCCACTCGGTGCACTCCTCGAAGACAGTGAGAGAGTCAGTGTAGATGTAGACAGGAGAAGAAGATTGAGCCTCATGTTGGAAAACACTCCAAACAGCAATTAATTCACCCACTTGTGCACTACCTTCACCTTCTGTTATGATTTTCTCATCAGTCTGGGCTTGTAAGGCAGCGGCCCGATACTTCCACACTTTTCCCTCACGTTTGGCTGAGGCATCAGTGAACCCGGTATTTGGTAATTGCTTGGAAAATGGAGGCACTACTTGTATGACAGGAGGTGGGAGGTTATTCTCACGATCTGGAGAGAATTCCTCCTGTATAGCTAATTTTTTAGGTGTGCCTTCTGATACATTAAAGATGCTACAATAATGTTCAATTTGTGCATACCATTTCCGCACGGATGCTCCTTGTGCCACCCCGTCAGGGGGAGGGGTCCCTGCTATTTCCTTAAAGGGGCCTCTGAGAATGATTTGTTGCTGATGAATGGTGTGCTCAGCCACTAGTAGTGCTAAGCTTACCACAAATAATTCTATTATCCACAACACTCTCCTTCGAGATGTACTATCTCTCTTAAAATTCACCAGGTTTGGGGGAGAGGGCCTCGCTAGAGGACACTTTGCCTCCATACGCCTCATATTTTTAGGTCCTGATTTCACTGGACCATATTTCCGCCCATAGTTAATCAATTCTTGAGCTACTTCCCCCCACGTCCACACTTTTTGTCCTGGGATATAGCGATCCGGGGTTACAGCTCTGGTTAAAGCAGCTGTCACCCGTGCACTCTGAGGGGTATTTCTGATAGTGCCTTGCAATTGAATTCCTAAGGGTTTCAATGAATCAGGCAAACCTCTAACCAGGGGAGTCATCCTCTCAGGATCTACCGGTATCATCATTGGGGATTCCTGCCTAAGCTTCAATTCCCGATCATACATCATTTGCAAACAAGCCGCCTTGTACACATTCTCCACAAGCTGATCCACCGAGCCTGTAAGCGCAAGAGGATCTCCCCTCTCCAAGGGATTCAAACCTCCAGCCCAATAAGCTGCTCGCTGAGTGAGAGACCAAGGGGCTCTATTATCACCAGTAGTCAAAAACACTCCAGGTCCCCAATATCCCTCAGCTTCTCTTTCACTCAACAGAATCTGATCACCACCAGTTAACAACACTCTCCACACATACTCATTCTCAGATTCCTTTGGACTGCGTGAAAATTCCCTTTTCAACTTAGCCAGTTCAGTTGCTGTGTACGGCACCTCCTTAGTAACCATCTTAGGATTATTGTCCTCACTATCCTCATAAGCATATTCGACCTTAACCAGTGGTTGAAGGGGTTGCGTAGGACCCTGCGGTAAATCACATCGTGTCCCCGCTTCCTCTGGTTCCCCCTTGCGGTACAAACCATCCCCTTTGTGATAATCACCAGGGGACGGGGTTGCATCAGCTGCCTGTGCACGACTCCGTCGCCCCCTGCAGTCACAAGCACGTAAGTTCTCCACAAAAGCCTCCTGCAAACACCTTACGTTCTCCCGCTCATTCTCTACTTCATCCTGCAGAGTTTTAACCCTTTCCTCCAATTCACAGTTTCTTTCCTCTAAAGTTGCCAACCGATCTTGCAACAACCGCACCAAAAGCTCTTTTGTCTGCGGCGTCTGTGCCGAGTCCTCCAACTCCTGATCTTGCGTTACATCAAATGCACTCAGAATTGCACCCATTCTCTCTAAGTTGTTGATACCTTCCGAAAACTCAAGGATCCTGCCGACTACGCCAATTTATAAATGTCGGGTTCCGGATTCAAGGTCCGCCTCGAAAGCAAATCTAGAAATAAAATGCAGACAGTCCCCGTCCGCCCCCCCTGCCCCCCCGAGAGAGAGAGGGAGAGAGAGAGACCCGCCTAATTAGTAAAAAAGGAGCAAATCTAGAAATAAAATGCAGACAATCTCTCTTCCAAGAGAGAGACCCGCCTAATTAGTAATTCCAGTGCAGCTCACGTGCGGCGTGCCTGGTTCAATGCAGACAGCCCGCGCGCAGGGCCCGCAAAAAATATAAATAATTCCAGTGCAGCCCACGTGTGGCGTGCCTGGTTCAATGCGAACACCCGGTATGCTTAACCTGCCTGTAGGTAAAGCACCCCCAAAAGATCCTGACCCGAAATATTAAAGATTCGTGATCCTTGAGTTCGGACAAAGCACAACCGAGGCACGGTATCAACAAACTTGGCTCTGACTTTATTAGGTCCAACAATGAGGCAACTCAATATTCAAGGAAAAGAGAGAGAGAGAGAGGTAAAAGAAAGAAAGAAACAGAGAAAACAGTTGAAAGAGAAAAAAAAATATTCACCACCCTGAGATCCAGCGGCGTCCCGCGGGAAATGCTTCCTTCCTACTTGGAAGATGGCGGTGGGGTCCGCGTGGTCGAGCAATCCAGCCTCTTTTATAGAGTTTTTCGGCAGAGTCATGTGACTGGGAGCCGTCAGTCAACAGTTCGCACCAATCACAGGTCCGAAGGCGGGACATGTCCGGTTCCTGCGCCGTAGGATTGGCCCCTTGCCAGGCTGTCACCGGAGACACACATCCGGAGGCGGGTGGAGGGCGGGCGCCTAGCTTATTGCGTCATCTTGCATTGCCAGGCTCAGGCATTCCAGGCAGCTGCCATAAGATGTCGCCCGAGCACGTGGTTTACAATTTCTGAGACAATGCTCAAAAGGAAGGGGACAGATCGCCACAGTTACCTACCAGCAATTTGGAAAACTTAATACGTAACTGGGATAGGGTTAAGGGCCCAGAGCCACCCCCAGGAGGTAATCCTCCTGACGGACCCAGTGGCCTGACCCCTTCAACCCCTCCCGAACCAAGACCTACTGATTTAACCGTTTCACAGTCGAGAAAACTGTGGCACCATCCCCAGTAAGTGGGCTGGGGGACAGCCAATGGGTAATATGAGAAGGGCATATGGTAATCACCTTTCCCCTTGGCCCTTTTAAAACTCCTGTTACCTTTGTTGGGGACACTGGGGCACAAATTGCAGCACTCCAGAGGCTGCCGCCCATAATGGCATTTTCCCAGATAAGAAGCTAATCGGGGCCACCGATACCCATGGCAAAGAGCACAAAATCAATACTTGGTGGATTGTTCCTTCTTTTTAACAACTGGCTCTGTACTGGGCCGAGTCCTGTTCTCTTTTCTCTTTCAGGAACTACCCAGAGGAAAAGGACCGGACGACAGAATGCTAAATGAATGCTGATACTAGACCAAATAATCACTTGTGCAATCATTTGTTTATGTATCTTTATAACATGCATTTATCATTACCGAACAAGGTGTTTTGGGGAGGGAACTTATGTATCTTGTTAATCTAATTAATCAGTTATGTTGATTGTGGAGAAAACAATTTTAATGCTTAAGACAAGGTTTTGTCAGAATGTGTATGTGGTGGGGCAAGATCAAGGACCTTAGTTCAAGGCACGTGCACTTGCTGAGGATACCCCTCCAAAGGGCTGGAGAAACCAGGACCCTACCTGCAATATATCTCCTATACCTCAAATAACCATTTTAAATTTTACAGAACCTTAAGAGGCATCAATTTGTTTTGAAAAACATAACCTAGCAGATGCATGTCCTAAGCAATTGGACCAGATATCCTTTTGGAGATTTGAATCAGCAAGTACAAGTCTCTAAAATGACCCTTCAAAATCGGTTAGCACTAGATATGTTATTGTTAAAGGAGCATGGAGTATGTGGAATGTTAAACCTCACCGAAGGAGAATGTTGTGTTACGATCCACAACGCCTCTTCGTCTATAGACGAAGCTCGTGCAAAGATGAAGGAGATGGCGGACCAAACAGCTGAATTATTCCAATCAATGCAACCAAAAGACTGGTTTGATGGACTGGATCCTGGATCACATCCATATTAAGATCTCTGGGACTCACGGGGTGGGGAAAATGGTTGACATAAATTGGAATCACTTTGTTGATTGGGATTGTATTGATGATGCTAGGCATGGCTATTGTGCCATGTATGATCACTCCATTACTGTCTTCTGTCTCTTCTCTTTCCTCTCCCTCTATCCGCTATGTAAAGATCACCACTATCGACGAGGACCTGGAGCTACCAACCAACCCAGGTGACTTAGGGGACATACAAACAAGTGTTTAAGTCACGGGATGGTGTGACGGACAGAGTTTGTATGCCTTAAACAACTTGTTTGACAACTCTGGCTGGAGGAGGGTATGGGTGCTACAGAGGCCTGCGAGTCTGGCAAGAGATAAGGGCCTTGGGAACAGAACAATACCCCTGCTGTGCCTTAATTGTTGTGATTTACATCTCTGGCTGGAGGAAGAGATAAGTCCTGCAGAGGCAGGATGGTATCTTTTCCTTGGGGCCAGCCTACATGTGCAACAACTTTGCAAGGCCTCAGCCACGCTTGTGCAGAAGCGGGGTCATACAGCGGACACCACAACTAGGGGATCACGACCACCAGACACCCCTTGGGGGACCACCGACTCATTTCGAGAACAATCTAAGACTACAAAGCGCAGGCGTCCCAATTAGCATGGGAAGCGAGCAGAGGGGGGGAGACAAGAGGGATGTTACCACCCTCTCACATCTCACATGCAAATGACCTAAAGTATTTAGACTTTCTCACTTGGGATGCTGGTGCGCGCTCCCGCCCGCCGCCTGAGGACTGATCCTGCAAGTGATTTACCGGAGGAGCAACTCTGCAAGCAATTTACCAACTCTACAGACAACTTACATTGCTGGATCCAAGGGTGGTGATCTCTCTTTTCCTCTCTCATAGTCTCTATCCTCCTTCTCTTTTCCTTTCTCCTTTTCTCTCTTTTCTCAATGCCTTTAGAAACCCAAGACACTTACAACCATGCAACTTTCCCTGTATTAATAAATTGTTCTTAATTTCATACCAGTTATTTGGTGTCATTTCACCTTAATTTACTCCAAGGGATTTATGAACTAGTTGCGACCAGGTCGTAACAGTCTAGAGGGTATGTCCTATGAGGAGCGGCTGGGGGAACTGGGATTGTTTAGCCTGGAGAAAAGAAGGCTCAGGGGAGACCTTATTGCTCTCTAAAACTACCTGAAAGGAAGTTGTAGCAGGGTGGGGGTTGGCCTCTTCTCCCAGGCAACTAGCGACAGGACTAGAGGACATAGCCTCAAGCTGTACCAGGGGAGGTTCAGGTTAGACATTAGGAAAAATTTCTTCACAGAAAGGGTTATTAGGCATTGGAATGGGCTACCATTGGTGGAGTCACCATCCCTGGAGGTGTTTAAGAAAAGACTGGATGTGGCACTTAGTCCCATGGTCTAGTTGACACGGTGGTGTTAGGTCAAAGGTTGGACTCGATCCCAGAGATCTCTTCCAACCTAGTTGATTCTGTGATTCATACCCTTATACTATGTTGTAGTATTGTAATTTGAGATAGTTTGGATTGGTACAAATTTTTCCACTGTGTATTAATGAGCATATAAATATCATGTGAGTACGTACTGGCAAAAGAGTAGAGTTGACAACATGTGATTCGCACATGGCATGCTTTAAAGTCAAAACTAAAATTGGGATTTGAGTTTTCTTGGGGTTTTTTGTTTGTGGGTGTGGGGTTTTTTTTTTTCAAGGGCTTAAAAGTTGCTAGGTTGTTTTCAGCTGTAAGTTAAAATATTTTTTTTTAGGCATTTCTATTTTTGAGGAAATATGGGAGTAACCTCTATGGGAGTGAGTATGGTGAATTTCTGCTGAAAGGGAAGGAGTTTGGAGAAAAACATCTAATGGGTGAAGACAAAATGATCCTAATGGGTTCAGTTACAACTTGTAATTATTTGAGTAAAGGAAATTAGATTCTGTGGATGCAGTTTTAAATAGTCTGTTGAATTGTAAGCATTTTAGCTGAGCTGTTGGACCTGCTACCTTGTGTAAAAACTAACTGCCTTGATTTGCATAATTTTGCCTCCTGTTAGTTGTCTTGACAGCACATCTTCTTTTACTTAAAAATGCAAAGCCCTAGGAGTAATTAGAGAGAAAACACTGGCACCTGTTTAGGTGTTTTTTCTAAAGAGATATTAATGTAGCTTTACCCTGAGATAATGAACTCTGAGGATCAAGGCTTAGTAAGCAAGCTAGATTGAGGGACAGTGGTTTGTCTCCCACTGAATGGAAATAGGCTCATCATATGAGATGGTCAGAATAAACATTTGGTTTTAAAATGCATGGTTTGTTTTGGTATTTTAAATGTATCAAATATATTATACAGGTAACTTTTTAAATAACACTTTATTTTATTCTAAGTACACTGCCCTTTAGCTAGATAATTGCTTTGGGTAGTCTAATGCACATGACTCCAAGATGACAAGAATCCCTAACAAAGAGAAAGTATTTCAAATGATACATAGAACTTTCAAGCCTGATCTTCATAGAATAGCCCAGGTTGGAAGGGACCTCGAAATATCACCTGGTCCAGCCTTTCAGTGGAAAGGGAGCCTAAATGAGATTATCTAGCACCCTGTCCAATCGCATCTTGAAAACCTCCAGTGATGGGAACTCTACCACGTCCCTGGGGAGGTTGTTCCAGTGATAGATTGTTCTCATTGTAAAATACTTCTTTCTTATATCGAGATGAAACCTCTCCCAGTGCAACTTGTACCTGTTGCCCCTTGTCTTCTCCATGTGACGCCTTGTGAGGAGAGCCTCTGTCCTCTTTGTAGCTGCCCTCTAAGTACTGGAATACTTTGATGAGGTCCCCTCTGAGCCTTCTCTTCTCCAGGGAGAAAAGACCTAACTAACTCACAGAATCACACAGAATCACAGAATGTTAGGGATTGGAAGGGACCTCGAAAGATCATCTAGTCCAATCCCCCTGCCGGAGCAGGATTACCTAGATCATGTCACACAGGAACGCGTCCAGGTGGGTTTTGAATGTCTCCAGAGAAGGAGACTCCACAACCTCTCTGGGCAGCCTGTTCCAGTGTTCAGTTACCCTCACTGTAAAGAAGTTTTTCCTCATATTTATGTGGAACCTCCTGTGTTCCAGCTTGCACCCGTTGCCCCTTGTCCTGTCAATGGATGTCACTGAGAAGAGCCTGGCTCCATCCTGTACTGGTCTCTTTGGTTATGTCATCTCAGGCGCAGGACTTTGCACTTGTCTTTCTTAAACTTCATACTGTTCTTGCTAGCCTGCTCTTCCAGCCTGTCCAGGTCTCTCTGTAACATGGCTCTCCCTTCTGACATGTCCACCTCACCACCCAGTTTGGTGTAATCAGCAAACTTGGTGAGGGTGCTTTCAGTCCCATCATCCAGATCATTTATGAAGATGTTGAACAGCATGAGACCCAGTATCGATCCCTGGGGGACTCCACTTGTGACAGGATGCCAGCCTGAGTAAAAACCATTGATCACCACCCTCTGAGTGCAACCTGTTAGCCAATTTCCTACCCATCTTGCAGACTACCCATCCAGTCTGTATCTTGCCAGTTTGTCCAGGAGAAGGCTGTGGGAAACAGTGTCAAACACTTTGCTGAAGTCCAGGTAAACAACATCCACTGCTCTCCCCATGTCAACAGAAGATGTTATTTTGTTTTAGAAGGTGATCAAGTTAGTCTGGCATGATTTGCCTTTGGTAAATTCATGCTGGCTTTTCCCCATCACCTGCTTCATTTGTTTTGTAATAGTTTCTAGGAGGACTTGTTCCATTACTTTCCCAGGGACTGAAGTAAGACTAATGGGCCTGTAGTTTCCTGGGTCCTCTTTTGGGCCCTTGTAGATGTGTATGACACTTGCCCTCTTCCAGTTATTAGAAACATTCTCTGATCTCCATGACTTTTCAAAGATTACAGACAGTGGCCTTGCAACGATGTCAGCCACTTCTCTTTAACACCCTGGTGTGGATTCTGTCTGGGCCCATAGATTTATGTGGGTTGAGCCCTTGCAAGAGGCCGCAGGTCAGCCCTTCCTCTGTTACTGGTGGGTCGACATGTGTGTTGTCATAGCTACTTGATCCTGTGATCTGGAGTCCAGCTATGCCAGTCAAGACAGAGGCAAAGAAGGTATTGAGAACCTCTGCCTTGTCAGCATTATTAGCGACTAGTTTCCCTGCCCTGTTTAGCAATGGGCCTATGTCTTCCCTGTGCTTCTGCTTACTGCTCGCATATCTGAAGAACCCTTTCTTGTTGTTCTTGACATCTCTGACCAATGTCAGTTCTAGCTGAGCCGTAGCCTTCCTGACTGCATGCTCTAGCAAGGTTCTTGGAGTCCTCGATGGCTATTTGGCTGCCTTTCCATGGCTGGTAGGCTGCTTTTTTTCTTTTAAGCACGCCCAACTGCTCATTGTCAAGCCAGGGTGGTCTCTTGTTCCACCTTCTTCCTTTCCCTTTGTAGGGGATTGTGGTGGGTTGACCAAGCCACTCTATCACTTCTCCTCAGCAGGACAGGGGGAGAAAATAAGATGAAAAACTCGTGGGTCGAGATAAAGGCAGTTTAATAAAGAAAAGCAAAGGCCGTGCACACAAGCATAGCAAAGCAAAAAGTTTTATGTTGTTATATTTGTCACGGCGGTCAAATAAAAACAGGAGACAGAAGGATAGTTTCAAGCAGGCAGCAAAGCAAGAGCAAAAGCAAAAAAGCACCTGTGTTTATTTTCCTCCATTTTTTATATCTTCCCTCCTCTAGCTGGCTAGCTTTATGATTGGTTGCGCTCGCTGTTCACGCGCCTGACCACAACCGCTGATCGGCCATCACGTGCTGGCCACGAGTCCATAGTTGGCAGCTGGAATATCACAATGTCCTGGTTTGGCCCAAACCAGGCCAATTAGTCTTAGAGAAACCAAGGTCACTGCTAAATTCCTCACTGCTTATGAGTGAAGAACCGAAGGGGGCTTGCACCTGCAGGGAGGAGCAGACAGGGCAGGTGACCCAAGATTGACCAACAAGGTATTCCATCCCATACATGTCATTCTCACTTTCCTATTTATCACTAACCCACTGCCTCCTGGAGGTGGGGCCCAGGAGGGAGGGGCCCTCCTGTCTCCCACTGATTGGTACCAGCTTTGCCAGTTTCCAGTTAAAAGCCTGCAGGTGTGATGGCAGGGAGGTACTGCATTTTCCCCTCTGCCTGTGCTGGGGGGAGCAACTCTGCCTGAGGAGGATTTCCAAGCTCTCAGTCTTGGCTTTGTATATATTTGTATATATTTGATTATTTCTATTATTATTGTTATTATACTCTTTTTCATTATTATAGTTTATTAAAACTGTTTTAACTTTTTAACCCATAAGTCTCTCTCCCTTTTCCCTTTCCCTTAGGGGGGGAAGAGGGTTAACAGAGAGCATCTGCCACCTGGTTAATAGCCAGCCCAGCTTTAAACCATGACAGATTTCATTGGTGACCAACCTGGGGCTTGAGAGAAGCTCCAACAGGTTGCTCTGATAAGTTGAATCCTGGCTCTGGTGGGAGGAGACCCGGAGAGCTCAGCTGAGAGAATATCAGATTTCTTCCTTTGAGATTTAAGAGGGGTTGGAAAGTTAAAACAGATAGTGAAGATGGTGATGTCATTTTTGAATGCTGTGTTATCTTGTCTTTTTATAGAGTTTCTTTCACAATTGAGTATTGCAATGATGCCTTACCTGCCGTGGGCACTGTGTTATTGCTTGCTTCTTATGAATGTTTACATGCAGTTTAGCAGTGGGCGCTGGTTGAAATGTATTGTTTTGGTATGGGGTTTGATACTGATTTATGCTGTGATAAACTGGGCAGTTACTAGCCCGATCTCTTATCTCTATGACACAATGATGGGCAGCTTTAATCGCGAATCAGTAGCAGCGACTTCATCTGCACGCTCCAGGCGTCCTTTAGCTGATTCTGTTAATGATTACACTTCCAGTTTTACTTTGGGAAATAGTACCTTCTCCTTTTCTGCCAAGCTGATTCCACTAGATTTTGTGAAATTAGGATGGTGCTGTCTAGGTGGCATGTTTTTATTTTTGGTTGTCCTGAATGTGTTTCTGATGTGGGATAAGATTAAATATTGGTGCAGGGACAGTTGTAGGTGTTATGCAGCCACCTCAGATCCTACAGTGTGTGCTGCCACTATAGCCACTAAACCCACTAACACCTCGGCAGCCTGTACCACAGCTGCTACACCCCCCAAGATGGCCACTGCAGCTACTCAGACTCTCAGCACTCCCACGACAGCCACTGCATCTACTCAGACCCCGGCATCTATCAAATCTGTACCAATTGCTCCTGTAACCAGGAAGAAATACCAAAAGAAATCAGCTTGTGAAGTGAAGGATGATGACTCAGAGCCTTCTAAGGCAGAGCCATCATATGACCCAGGTGAGGGCCCTTCTCAGGCAGAGTTAGGGCCTGACACAGATGGGGGTTTCCTCCATCGTCCTTTTAAAGCAGACCCATCGCAGAAGAAAGGTCCTTCTAAAGCAGAACTATCACAAGAGGAGGACTTGGACGTAGAGATAACCTACCACTCCTTATCCCTGAAGGACCTGTGAAATATAAGGAAAGACTTCAGCCGTTATGACGGTGAACCTATTATTACCTGGTTGCTCCGATGCTGGGATAATGGGGCAGACAGCATGCAATTGGATGGCAGAGAAGCCAGACAGTTGGGATCCCTGTCCAGAGATGGTGGTATTGATAAGGCGCTCGCAAGAAAGTCAAACACTATCAGTCTCTGGAGGCGACTCTTGTCAGCTGTAAAGAGCAGGTATCCCTATAAAGATGATGTTATGAGCCACCTAAGCAAATGGACCGCTATAGAAAAAGGTATTAACTACCTTAGAGAACTAGCTGTGCAAGAGATTATTTATAGGCACCCACGGGACATTGTAGATCCTGATGAAGTGGAATGCAACCGATCCATGTTCCGGAAGGTCGTGAAGAATGCTCCACCGACATATACCCATACATTGTCAATATTAGTATGGGGAGAAGATGATATGGCACGTTCTGCTGTGGGTAAAATGGCTAACTGTATGTGACAGTATGAAGATAGTATTTCTTCCCCACTGCAGGCACGCATCTTGGCTGTGGAAAAACTGACTAAGGAGAACAAGGACTCGTTTAAACAACTGTCAGACAAACTGTCCATGATCGAGAATAAACTTGACTCTCTACCTACACAGGCGCGTGTTGCAGCCGTTAAGAGAAAACGTTCTCCTACAGGACCAGCTCAAAGGAAACGGAACACATCACGAGGTATCCTGTGGTTTGCCCTGCGTGGTTATGGGGAGGACATGAACAGATGGCATGGACAACCTACCAGTACCCTACAGGCACGAGTATGTGAGTTGCAAGCTAAAAGAAATACCAGAGAGAATTTTTCTAGGAGGATGGCTGCTCCAGTTACCAGTGAGCAGGACCCCAGCCAGGGTAGATGGGCCTCAAATCACTTTTTCCCAAGTGTGAATAGGAGAAATGAAGGTCCAGTCCCTGTGAGCAGCACGAATCCATTTCTTAATTAGGGGGGCCCTGCCTCCAGACAGGTGGAGGAGAGGGACAACCGAGTTTATTGGACTGTGTGGATTTGATGGCCTGGCACATCAAAACCACAAAGGTATCGAGCCTTGGTAGACACTGGTGCACAGGGCACCCTAATGCCATCGAATCATAAAGGGGCAGAATCTATCAGTATTTCAGGAGTAACAGGAGGATCTCAAGTGTTATCTGTATTGGAGGCCGAAGTGAGCCTAACTAAAAATGAATGGAAAAAGCACCCCATTGTGACTGGCCCAGATGCTCCATGCATCCTTGGCATAGACTACCTTAAGAGAGGGTATTTTAAGGACCCAAAAGGGTACAGATGGGCCTTTGGTATAGCAGCTGTAGAGACTGAGGACATTCAACAGCTGTCTACCTTGCCTGGCCTCTCAGAAGATCCTTCTGTTGTGGGGTTGCTGAAGGCTGAAGAACAACAGGTGCCAATTGCTACTACCACGGTGCACCGACGACAATATCATACCAATCGAGACTCCCTGATCCCCATTCATAAACTGATTAGACAATTAGAAAATCAAGGAGTGATTGGCAAGACTCGCTCACCCTTTAATAGTCCTATATGGCCAGTGCGAAAGTCTGATGGAGAATGGAGATTAACTGTGGACTATCATGGCCTAAATGAAGTTACGCCACCGCTGAGTGCTGCTGTGCCAGACATGCTAGAACTTCAATACGAACTGGAGTCACAGGCAGCCAAGTGGTACGCCACCATAGACATTGCTAATGCATTTTTCTCTATTCCTTTGGCACCAAAGTGCAGGCCACAGTTTGCTTTTACCTGGAGAGGTATCCAGTATACCTGGAATCGACTGCCCCAGGGGTGGAAACACAGTCCTACTATTTGCCATGGACTGATCCAGACTGCACTAGAAAAGGGTGGAGCTCCAGAACATTTGCAATACATTGATGACATCATTGTATGGGGTGATACAGCAGCAGAAGTTTTTGACAAAGGGGAGAAAATAATTCAAATTCTTCTGAAAGCTGGTTTTGCCATAAAAAGAGGCAAGGTCAAGGGACCTGCCCGGGAGATCCAGTTTTTAGGGATTAAATGGCAAGATGGGCATCGCCAGATCCCGATAGAGGTGATCAACAAAATAACAGCTATGTCCCCACCAACTAACAAAAAGGAAACACAAGCCTTCTTAGGCGTTGTGGGTTTCTGGAGAATGCATATTGCAGATTACAGCCAGATTGTACGCCCTCTTTATCAAGTGACCAGAAAGAAAAATGATTTTCAGTGGGGCCCTGAACAACGACAGGCTTTTGAACAGATTAAACAAGAGATTGTGCATGCAGTAGCCCTTGGACCAGTCCGTATGGGACAAGATGTTAAAAATGTGCTCTACACCGCAGCTGGGGACAATGGTCCTACCTGGAGCCTCTGGCAGAAAATACCAGGGGAGACTCGAGGTCGACCCCTAGGATTTTGGAGTCGAGGATACAAGGGCTCCGAGGCCAATTACACCCCAACTGAAAAAGAGATACTGGCAGCATATGAAGGAGTTAGAGCTGCTTCAGAGGTAATTGGTACTGAAGCACAACTTCTCCTAGCACCTCGATTACCAGTACTAGGCTGGATGTTCAAGGGTAAGGTTCCCACTACCCATCATGCAACTGATGCGACGTGGAGTAAATGGATTGCAATAATTACACAGAGGGCTCGAATAGGAAACCCTAATCGCCCAGGAATCTTAGAAGTGATTATGGACTGGCCAGAAGGCAAAGACTTCGGAATGCCACCAGAAAAGGAGGTGACACGTGCTGAAGAAGCCCCACCATATAATGAACTACCAGAGGATGAGAAGCAGTATGTCCTGTTCACCGATGGATCCTGCCATCTTGTAGGAAAGCATCGGAAGTGGAAAGCTGCTGTATGGAGTCCTATACGACGAGTCACAGAAGCCACAGAAGGACAAGGTGAATCAAGTCAATTCGCAGAGGTAAAAGCCATCCAGCTGGCTCTAGACATTGCTAAACGAGAAAAGTGGCCAAGGCTGTATCTTTATACTGACTCATGGATGGTAGCAAATGCCTTGTGGGGGTGGTTAAAGCAGTGGAAGCGAAGCAACTGGCAGCGCAAAGGTAAACCTATTTGGGCTGCTGAATTGTGGCAAGGTATTGCTGCTCGGCTAGAGAAACTAGTCGTGAAGGTACGTCACGTAGATGCTCACATACCTAAAAGTCGGGCAACTGAGGAACATCGAAACAACCAACAAGCGGATCAAGCTGCTAAAGTGTTCCAAATAGATTTGGACTGGGAACATAAAGGTGAACTATTTTTAGCTCGGTGGGCTCATGACACTTCAGGTCATCAAGGGAGAGATGCAACATACAGATGGGCTCGTGACCGAGGGGTGGACTTAACCATGGACTCTATTGCACAGGTTATCCATGATTGTGAAACATGCGCCGCAATTAAGCAAGCCAAACGGTTAAAACCTCTGTGGTATGGGGGGCGGTGGTTGAAATATAAATATGGGGAGGCCTGGCAAATTGACTATATCACACTCCCTCAAACCCACCAGGGTAAACGTTATGTGCTTACCATGGTGGAGGCGACCACCGGATGGTTGGAAACATACTCTGTGCCCCATGCCACTGCCCGGAACACTATTCTGGGCCTTGAAAAGCAAATCTTGTGGCGACATGGCACACCAGAGAGAATTGAGTCGGACAATGGGACTCATTTCAAAAACAGTCTCATAGACAACTGGGCCAAAGAGCATGGCATCGAATGGGTATATCACATCCCCTATCATGCACCAGCCTCTGGGAAAGTTGAACGGTATAATGGGCTGTTAAAAACTACCCTGAAAGCAATGGGGGGTGGAACCTTTAAAAACTGGGATAAGCATCTGGCACAAGCTACCTGGTTAGTTAACACAAGGGGATCTATCAACCGAGCTGGCCCTGCTCAGTCAGACCTTCTACATACAGTAGAAGGAGATAAAGTCCCTGTGGTGCATGAAAGGAATCTATTGGGAAAAACTGTCTGGATTCTTCCTGCAACGGGCAAAGGTAAACCCATTCGTGGGATTGCTTTTGCTCAGGGACCTGGATGTACTTGGTGGGTGATGTTGCAAGATGGTGAAGTCCGATGTGTCCCTGAAGGTGATCTGATTCTGGGTGAGAATACTTAATTCTGAACTGTATATTGTTACTGCATAAGTGTCTTTCAGGTTAAGACAGTGGTGATGAGACCGGAGCTAGCTTCATCAAGTGGCGTCCAGTAACCTCCTCGAGTCTGACATCTTTAACCTGCAACCCGTGGGCACGAACCATGACAAAAGAGAGACTGCTAGCCAGAGAGACTGCTGAGAGACTGCTAGCCAGATGGAAACCCACAATCCTGAACCAAATGAACTTAATGAACTTTTTGTATAGAGATGAATCATAAACTAGTGATATGTGTATATATATTTGAAAATGAAAAGGTAGTGGTGATCTGAGTATGACGTGAATGGTATGGAATAAGGGGTGGAAAAAAAAGAAAGATATTTTAATCGAGGGCTGATTCTCAATAGATCGCAGCGAGGGAGCTGCTCTGCTACGTACGAAACCCTGACCCAGAATCAGGTCGTCTACGAATGATTTAGCGCCGGTTTAAAGCTGGGCTGGCTATTAACCAGGTGGCAGATGCTCTCTGTTAACCCTCTTCCCCCCCTAAGGGAAAGTGAAAAGGGAGAGAGACTTATGGGTTGAAAAGTTAAAACTGTTTTAATAAACTATAATAATGAAAAAGAGTATAATAACAATAATAATAGAAATAATCAAATATATACAAATATATACAAAGCCAAGATTGAGAGCTTGGAAATCCTCCTCAGGCAGAGTTGCTCCCCCCAGCACAGGCAGAGGGGAAAATGCAGTAGCTCCCTGCCATCACACCTGCAGGCTTTTAACTGGAAACTGGCAAAGCTGGTACCAATCAGTGGGAGACAGGAGGGCCCCTCCCTCCTGGGCCCCACCTCCAGGAGGCAGTGGGTTAGTGATAAATAGGAAAGTGAGAATGACATGTATGGGATGGAATACCTCTTTGGTCAATCTTGGGTCACCTGCCCTGTCTGCTCCTCCCTGCAGGTGCAAGCCCCCTTCGGCTCTTCACTCATAAGCAGTGAGGAATTTAGCAGTGACCTTGGTTTCTCTAAGACTAATTGGCCTGGTTTGGGCCAAACCAGGACACACTCTGTATCTTGTTTTTCTCACATCCTGTTTTCTTGGTAAATTCCTTCAAGGTCAGGGCTGCCAGCAGCCCAGTCCAATCCCTCAGTTTTATTCTCTACTTCCCATCAGCAGGCAATGTCCAGCCACTTCCTGGGAAGTAGGGCCTAAGTATAGGTAGCGGTTGCTTTGCAAGACGAATGCCTTAATAGCAAATGCCCCCCTTTCTCCTCCTTTCTCTTAGCTTTTATTGCTGAGCTTGAAGTCATATGGTATGGAATAATCTCTTTTTGGTCAGTTTGGATCAGCTGTCCTGGTTATGTCCTTTCCCAACCTCTTGCCCACCCGCAGCCTACTGGCCTTTGGGGGCAGGGGAGTTGGAGAGACAGCCTTGATGCGAAAACATTGGTGTTATTGACACTGTTCTAGCTACAAATACAGAGCACAGCACTATGAGGGCTGCTATGGGGAAAGGTAACTCCATCCTAGCCAGACCCAATACAGAAGTATAATTCTGAACTTTGTATTTTTAAAGGGATATATTCTGTCTTTAAGATATTACTAGCAATATTCAAAGACTGATGTTTAAGAACAAATATGCATATAAACATTCTTATGCCTCTACTTAAATGTGGTGTTTTGTGTGCTGATTGAAAATATGCATATGCTCCTTTTCATGACAGTATTTTGAAAAACAGACCAGTTTAAAAAAGAGAATTTATTTATTTGTTTGATCTTTCATGCATTTTAACTTGCATATTTTGGTAAATTTCACTTGTATGTCTACATTTTTTTTTTCTTGTAATGTTTTAAGCATGAAAATGTTGCATGTAAATAGCTGAAATTTCAAGTCATAAATGCAAATATTATAAATTATTGTTAATTCCTAGTAGGTTTGTGCAGTGTCAGCTGTTAAGTAATGTTAGAAGTCTCCAGAGAAGGAGACTCCACAACCTCTCTGGGCAGCCTGTTCCAATGTTCAGTTACCCTCACTGTAAAGAAGTTTTTCCTCATATTTATGTGGAACCTCCTGTGTTCCAGCTTGCACCCATTGCCCCTTGTCCTGTCAATGGATGTCACTGAGAAGAGCCTGACTTCATCTTCATGACACTTGCCCTTTACATATTTATAAACATTAATAGCTGTTGCAGATTTTTTAAAATTACTGTTTTGAGAAGAGTAGTTACCCTTAATAAAGTCGTTTAGAACATGATTCTCATAGGCAATTGTAATGATATAGTGACTTTTTTCCAATATAGGTACAGCCTTTTCTGCTGTGGTTGATGACAACTTGAAAATTTAGTGTTTTAAGAAGCACGAGTGGTTTCACTTGAATGCTATGTTGATAGTTGCAAACCTTTCGAATTATGAGCAAGTGACTTTTATGCTGAAGAGAATTGAAGTTTAGCTGTAATTGATCAGTTGAGACAGCATTGGTACTTCAACACAAAGGTATTTTGGTTAGGTGCTGCAAATAACATGGTTTAATGTGTGTATGTATGTGTGTTGATATATAATTTTCTTTTTAAAAAGCACTCTGAATTGCTCATACTGATGTTGTTTTACAACCTAGGGTGTGCCCCCACATCCTCCAGTGGACCAAACTTAGCAGGATAACAGGTGCCCAGGAACCTCGGGGCTGTGACCCACCCAAATCAATCAAAAACTGCAGGGTACCCCAGGATATCCTGGAATCCAAAATAGCCCAGACACAATATTCTCTCTGGCCCTGGACCATAACTGGAGATGGAGGTAGAGGTTGCCACTGGAAGGGATGTGGGTAAACAGGTTTTAAAAGGGAGACGTGAATAATGGGTGAATGTTGAAAGCGCACAGAAGGTGCGAACAGAATGCAACCAGATTTTATACAGGCCCAGGTAACAGTGGTCCAACTTAGAAGAAGGATGCACAGAACAAACACGTTCACCAGAGAACGAAACATAGTCCCCAACCACAAAGTCTGGCGCTGCTCACCAATGGCTATATGCATAGTCTTTTGTCTCTCTTTAGCCCACATCCAAGGCTAAACAATAACCAGCTGTTGTATCACCCAATGACCCCTCCCTAGCCGAGAAAGGGAATTGGGAAAAGGGAAGGAGACCCATGGGTTGAAAGGGAAACGGATTTAATAAAATAAGAAAACCAATATTAATACTAATGCCAATATAAAATACACAGAGTTATACTCTCCCGAGCTGCACACACTCAGCAGTGAATGCCCGATGTCAAACGCTGCGAGCACCAGAGCTCCAGCAAAAGTGCGACGGTCACAACGAACGGGAGAGTAGGCCTTGGGAGCAGAATGATGGGCGAAACCCTCCAGGGGTGGCAACCATTGAGAAGAAGAATCATCCCCAGCAAACTTACCAATTTATAGTGAGCATGATGTTTATGGTATAGAATACTTCTGTTGTCCAGCCTGGGTCAGCTGCCCTGGTTTTTGCTCCTCCTAGCTTTGGCACCTGGCTAAATTGAAACTGCTAACGGCCTTGATCCCCACGGGAACCCGCATACCATGTGTCACACTTTTAAAGCTGGGCCAGCTATTAACCCAGTGGCAGATGCTCTCTGTTAACCCTCTCCCCCCCACCCAAAGGTAAAGGGAAAAGGGAGAGAGACTTATGGGTTGGAAAGTTAAAACAGATTTAATAAACTATAATAATGGAAAAGAGTATAATAATAATAATAATAGAAATAATCAAATATATACAAATATATACAAAACCAAGATCAAGAGCTTGGAAATCCTCCTCAGGCAGAGTTGCTCCCCCCAGCACAGGCAGAGGGGAAAATGCAGTAGCTCCCCCTGCCATCACACCTGCAGGCTTTTAACTGGAGAATTGGCAAAGCTGGTACCAATCAGTGGGAGACAGGAGGGCCCCTCCCTCCTGGGCCCTACCTCCAGGAGGCAGTGGGTTAGTGATAAATAGGAAAGTGAGAATGACATGTATGGGATGGAATACCTTGTTGGTCAATCTTGGGTCACCTGCCCTGTCTGCTCCTCCCTGCAGGTGCGAGCCCCCTTTGGCTCTTCACTCCTAAGCAGTGAGGAATTTAGCAGTGACCTTGGTTTCTCTAAGACTAATTGGCCTGGTTTGGGCCAAACCAGGACATTCCACCCCTTATTCCATACCATTCACGTCATACTCAGATCACCACTACCTTTTCATTTTCAAATATATATACACATATCACTAGTTTATGATTCATCTTTATGCAAAAAGTTCATCAAGTTCATTTGGTTCAGGATTGTGGGTTTCCATCTGGCTAGCAGTCTCTCAGGGCAGGAGAGATGGTATGAGTTTTGTCACAGATCATGCCCACGTGTTGCAGGTTCAAAATGTCAGTCTCGAGGAGGTTACTGGACGCCACTTGATGAAGCTAGCTCCGGTCTCATCACCACTGTCTTAACCTGAAAGACACTTATGCAGTAACAACATACAGTTCAGAATTAAGTATTCTCACCCAGAATCAGATCACCTTCAGGGACACATCGGACTTCACCATCTTGCAACATCACCCACCAAGTACATCCAGGTCCCTGAGCAAAAGCAATCCTACGAATGGGTTTACCTTTGCCCGTTGCAGGAAGAACCCAGACAGTTTTTCCCAATAGATTCCTTTCATGCACCACAGGGACTTTATCTCCTTCTACTGTATGTAGAAGGTCTGACTGAGCAGGGCCAGCTCGATTGATAGATCCCCTTGTGTTAACTAACCAGGTAGCTTGTGCCAGATGCTTATCCCAGTTTTTAAAGGTTCCACCCCCCATTGCTTTTAGGGTAGTTTTTAACAGCCCATTATACCGTTCAATTTTCCCAGAGGCTGGTGCATGATAGGGGATGTGATATACCCATTCGATGCCATGCTCTTTGGCCCAGTTATCTATGAGACTGTTTTTGAAATGAGTCCCATTGTCCGACTCAATTCTCTCTGGTGTGCCGTGTCGCCACAAGATTTGCTTTTCGAGGCCCAGAATAGTGTTCCGGGCAGTGGCATGGGGCACAGAGTATGTTTCCAACCATCTGGTGGTCGCCTCCACCATGGTAAGCACATAGCGTTTACCCTGGCGGGTTTGAGGGAGTGTGATATAGTCAATTTGCCAGGCCTCCCCATATTTATATTTCAACCACCGCCCCCCATACCACAGAGGTTTTAACCGTTTGGCTTGCTTAATTGCGGCGCATGTTTCACAATCATGGATAACCTGTGCAATAGAGTCCATAGTTAAGTCCACCCCTCGGTCACGAGCCCATCTGTATGTTGCATCTCTCCCTTGATGACCTGAAGTGTCATGAGCCCACCGAGCTAAAAATAGTTCACCTTTATGTTCCCAGTCCAAATCTATTTGGAACACTTTAGCAGCTTGATCCGCTTGTTGGTTGTTTCGATGTTCCTCAGTTGCCCGACTTTTAGGTATGTGAGCATCTACGTGACGTACCTTCACGACTAGTTTCTCTAGCCGAGCAGCAATACCTTGCCACAATTCAGCAGCCCAAATAGGTTTACCTTTGCGCTGCCAGTTGCTTTGCTTCCACTGCTTTAACCAACCCCACAAGGCATTTGCTACCATCCATGAGTCAGTATAAAGATACAGCCTTGGCCACTTTTCTCATTCAGCAACATCTAAAGCCAGCTAGATGGCTTTTACCTCTGCGAATTGACTTGATTCACCTTGTCCTTCTGTGGCTTCTGTGACTTGTCGTATGGGACTCCATACAGCAGCTTTCCACTTCCGATGCTTTCCTACAAGATGGCAGGATCCATCGGTGAACAGGGCATACTGCTTCTCATCCTCTGGTAGTTCATTATATGGTGGGGCTTCTTCAGCACGTGTCACCTCAATTAAGAAATGGATTCGTGCTGCTCACAGGGACTGGACCTTCATTTCTCCTATTCACACTTGGGAAAAAGGGATTTGAGGCCTATCTACCCTGGCTGGGGTCCTGCTCACTGGTAACTGGAGCAGCCATCCTCCTAGGAAAATTCTCTCTGGTATTTCTTTTAGCTTGCAACTCACGTACTCGTGCCTGTAGGGTACTGGTAGGTTGTCCATGCCATCTGCTCATGTCCTCCCCATAACCACGCAGGGCAAACCACAGGATACCTCGTGATGTGTTCCGTTTCCTTTGAGCTGGTCCTGTAGGAGGGCGTTTTCTCCTAACAGCTGCAACGCGTGCCTGTGTAGGTAGAAAGTCAAGTTTATTCTCGATCCTGGACAGTTTGTCTGACAGTTGTTTAAATGAGTCCTTGTTCTCCTTAGTCAGTTTTTCCACAGCCGAGACACGGGCCTGCAGTGGGGAAGAAATACTATCTTCATACTGTCGCATGCAGTTAGCCATTTTACCCACAGTAGAACGTGCCATATCATCTTCTCCCCATACTAATATTGACAATGTATGGGTATATGTCGGTGGAGCATTCTTCATGACCTTCCGGAACATGGATCAGTTGCATTCCACTTCATCAGGATCTACAACTTCCCGTGGGTGTCTATAAATGATCTCTTGCACAGCCAGTTCTCTAAGGTAGTTAATACCTTTTTCTATAGTGGTCCATTTGCTTAGGTGGCTCATAACATCATCTTTATAGGGATACCTGCTCTTTACAGCTGACAAGAGTCGCCTCCAGAGACTGATAGTGTTTGACTTTCTTGCGAGCGCCTTATCAATACCACCATCTCTGGACAGGGATCCCAACTGTCTGGCTTCTCTGCCATCCAATTGCATGCTATCTGCCCCATTATCCCAGCATCGGAGCAGCCAGGTAATAATAGGTTCACCTTCATAACGGCTGAAGTCTTTCCTTATATTTCTCAGGTCCTTCAGGGATAAGGAGTGGTAGGTTATCTCTACATCCGAGTCCTCCTCTTGTGATAGTTCTGCTTTAGAAGGACCTTTCTTCTGCGATGGGTCTGCTTTAAAAGGACGATCAAGGGAACCCCCATCTGTGTCAGGCCCTAACTCTGCCTGAGAAGGGCCCTCACCTGGGTCATATGATGGCTCTGCCTTAGAAGGCTCTGAGTCATCATCCTCCTCTTCACAAGCTGATTTCTTTTGGTATTTCTTCCTGGTTACAGGAGCAATTGCTACAGATTCGATAGATGCTGGGGTCTGAGTAGATGCAGTGGCTGTCATGGGAGTGCTGAGACTCGTTAGAGTCTGAGTAGCTGCAGTGGCCATCTTGGGGGGTGTAGCAGCTGTGGTGCAGGCTGCTGAGGTTTCAGTGGGTTTAGTGGCTGTAGCGGCAGCACACACTGTAGGATCTGAGGTGGCTGCATAACACCTACAACTGTCCCTGCACCGATATTTAATCTTATCCCACATCAGAAACACATTCAGGACAACCAAAAATAAAAACATGCCACCTAGACAGCACCATCCTAATTTCACAAAATCTAGTGGAATCAGCTTGGCAGAAAAGGAGAAGGTACTATTTCCCAAAGTAAAACTGGAAGTGTAATCATTAACAGAATCTGCTAAAGGACGCCTGGAGCGTGCAGATGAAGTCGCTGCTACTGATTCGCGATTAAAGCCGCCCATTATCATAGAGATAAGAGATCGGAATAGTAACTGCCCAGTTTATCACAGCATAAATCAGTATCAAACCCCATACTAAAACAATACATTTCAACCAGCGCCCACTGCTAAACTGCATGTAAACATTCATAAGAAGCAAACAATAACACAGTGCCCACGGCAGGTAAGGCATCATTGCAATACTCAACTGTGAAAGAAACTCTATAAAAAGACAAGATAACACAGCATTCAAAAATGACATCACCATCTTCAGTATCTGTTTTAATTTCCAACCCCTCATAAATCTCAAAGGAAGAAATCTGATACTCTCTCAGCTGAGCTCTCCAGGTCTCCTCCCACCAGAGCCAGGATTCAACTTATCAGAGCAACCTGTTGGAGCTTCTCTTGTGCCCCAGGTTGGGTGCCAATACATCTGTCATGGTTTAAAGCTAGGCCAGCTATTAACCCTGTGGCAGATACTCTCTGTTAACCCTCTCCCCCCCCCCCCCACCCAAAGGGAAAGGGAAAAGGGAAAGAGACTTATGGGTTAGAAAGTTAAAACAGTTTTAATAAACTATAATAATGAAAAAGAGTATAATAATAATAGAAATAATCAAATATATACAAATATATGCAAAACCAAGATCAAGAGCTTGGAAATCCTCCTCAGGCAGAGTTGCTCCCCCAGCACAGGCAGAGGGGAAAATGCAGTAGCTCCCCCTGCCATCACACCTGCAGGCTTTTAACTGCAGAATTGGCAAAGCTGGTACCAATCAGTGGGAGACAGGAGGGCCCCTCCCTCCTGGGCCCCACCTCCAGGAGGCAGTGGGTTAGTGATAAATAGGAAAGTGAGAAGGATGTGTACAGGATGGAATACCTCTTTGGTCAATCTTGGGTCACCTGCCCTGTCTGCTCCTTCCTGCAGGTGCGAGCCCCCTTCGGCTCTTCACTCATAAGCAGTGAGGAATTTAGCAGTGACCTTGGTTTCTCTAAGACTAATTGGCCTGGTTTGGGCCAAACCAGGACACCATGGCTGGCTGCAAACTAAAACAAAGTGTCTTATATCACCTTTGTTCCCACTGTAGTGGGTGCTGCAGTCTTCTCAAAAATGCAGCTTTTCTGAACAGAAAATTGATTCTATGATTCTATCCCAGCAAAACCAGGACACACTGGCAATCAAACTGGCTGACCATGGGTTGTCCTGTCCAGCCACCTCTTGTTTATAAGCAGTATGGTATGTGTTTGTCTAAGGAGATTTACATTTCCTCTAGGTACATTATTTGTGGAGCTAAGTGATGTTTGTTCCCCTATAATTCACCAATTTTCTCTGTAATACTCGAGTTTACTACTTGGCTCCATCAGGTTTAAATCCCTATAAGATGAGGCTATTCCTTTGCAACTGTGCATTTCCCTTTTCTACCCAATTCCTCACAAATTTGGAAATTCAATTTATAGAGAGCTCAGCCTTATCCTGATCCTCTCAGGTTTCGTCTTGCTTTATAGCCAATATCATTATCGATTTGATAGGTGGAAGTGATTTGTTACTTAGAGGGAGTCTTGTACATGCTTTGGTAAGCCTCTCTTTTCATCTCCCAAACTACAAATTCTAGTCACTAGGCTTGCAGTTTGAGCCATTTGAATCTCCTGTTGACCTTGTAATGTTCTGTAAACATCTTTTCAGCCCAATTGTTCCAATTAATTTAAGAATTTACTAGCACAGGTCCCATTTGGGTGCCTGCATAAAGCTCAAAAGGTTGGTTACAAATTTAACACTGTAGGCACATTAGCAAAGGATCAGTCCCCTATCACATAAGAATTATATACGCATAATTTCGGGAGTTCCCACAACGTGACCAAATCCTGCTGGCTATGAAACTTTTAAGGGATGTTAGAAGCACTGCATAATAACCTGCATACCATTGGCACGAACTAAAACAAAGTGTCTTTTCAACTTTGTTCCCACCGTATCGGGTGCTGCAGTCTTCTCAAAAATGCAGCTTTTCTGAACAGAAAATTGATTCTATGATTCTATCCCAGCGAAACCAGGACATCTTTGTAAGCAGCCTTTGCTTTTTCCAGCTGCTCTTGAAGAAACAAATGCATGTACAGCAACTGCTCCAGGGAGTCCTCAGGAGAAAACTCCTGGACAGCCACTGGAGTATCTGGGTGGTCATGGGGAATAAAACTGTACTGTGCAAAAAAGGGGTCTGCTTCATGAAAGAGTGAACACTGCTGTTATGTGCAAATTCTGCCAATGGTAACAGAGAGACCCAGTCATCTTGATGTTAATTAATATAACAGTGGAGATACTGCTCCAGGATCTGGTTTACCTGCTCCATCTGACCATTAGACTGTGGGTGATAAAGGGTGGAAAGACAGAGTTGGATCCCCAGCAGGCCCAAAAGCTGCCTCAAGAACTGGGCAGTAAACTGGGCCCCTTCATCTGCCACCACACTATCCAGCAGACCATGACAGTGAAGCAATAGCTGCAAAACCAACTGTACAGTCTGAGGAGCCACAGGCAGCCTCTTTAGTGAAAGAAAAATAGCCATCTTCATAAACAAGTCCACCACCACAAGCACCGCTCGCTGTATGCCCCTGAGACACAGGCAAGTCCACAATCAAATCCATTGAAATAATTTGCCATGGCCGCTCAGGAGTTTGTAAGGGTTGTAATAGTCCCCATACCCTGTACATCAGTCTCTTGGCCCTGGCACGGACATTGCAAGCCTGAACGTAGCTTGCAACATCAGCATGCACCGTAGGCCACCAGTAGCTCTGTGTGACTTGATGCAGTCTTCTGATGACTACCGTGCCCTGCTGTCAGTGTGTCATGACAGTGCTGAAGGACCTTGTGTGCGCAGCGAGTCGGTAGGGATATACAGCCACTCATTGAGATACAGACAACCATCCTTCTCCTGCAGGTTCTGTGAAGTATCCCCTGCCCAAAACCGCCTGGCCAAAGGATCACTGGCCATCACCCAGTGCACAGAACCAAGGTATTGGCTGGCACAGCTGCAAAAAAATTTTGCAGAGAGAAAAATGACAGGGGAGCAGATCTGCCTCAGCATCTCCCGCTGAGGTTTCCTGACAAGACAGGGCATCTGCCCTGCCATTCTGTTTACCCAGCCTGTAGGTGACAGTAAGTGGAAACTGAGAGCGAAAAGTTGCCCAACAAGCCAACTGGGAGAGGGGCACTTCAGGTTCCTAAAATATTCCAGATTTTGATGGTCAGTCAGAACCAAAGGGGGCTCAGCAGGACCCACAAGAATGTGCCTGCACTCAGCACACACCTCTCTGATGGCAAACAACTCTTCATCCCAGGCATTGCAATTCCTCTCTGCAGCAGTCAATTGGCAGGGAAAATAGGCACAAGGATGAAGCTGTCTATCCAGTGAACCATGCTGAGAAAGTACTGCTGTGATGGCATGGGCAGAAGCATCTGCCTCCAGCACAAAAGGATGACTGGTATCCAGGTGGGCCAAAACCGGGACCGTCGTAAATGCCTGCTTCAAGTCATCAAAGGCCCCCTGAACCTCATGTGTCCACTGAAAAGGGACACCATTATGGGTCAGTGCTGTGAGTGGAGCAACCTTTTGAGCAAAATTCCAAGTAAAACGCCAATAAAAATTAGCAAAGCCCAAAAAGTGCTGCACAGCACACACCGTCAAGGGAGACTGCCAACAAAGAAAGGCAGCAATCTTTTTCATGTCCATGCTCATGCCCTCAGGGGCAGTTGAGTAACCCAGGAAGTCCATACGCTGTTGGAGGAAGGCATACTTCTCCAGCTTTGCATAAAAGCAGTGATGCCAAAGGTGGGAGAGAACCTCTCAAACATGAACAATGTGTTCCTCCTACATCCTCGAGTAAACTAAAATGTCATCCAGATGTGCAATGATATAATTGTCCAACAAGTCACAGAAAACATCGTTGACAAAGCCTTGAAAGGTAGCAGGGGCATTACACAGGCCAAAAGGTATCACACAATACTCAAAATGGCCATACGTGCGAACAAAGGCCATCTTATATAAATAAGATTATAAGCCACTTTAGTAAACCAGTATGCACCCTGTAAATGCTCCAACAACTCAGGAATGAGGGGCAGGGGGTACTGGGTTCTTGATAGCAATATTATTCAATACCTGATACTCTGCACATGGCCTCAAGCTTCCATCCTTCTTTACAAAAATTATAGTGGCACCAAGGGAGGGAAGTGGAGTATTGAATAAAACCCCAGGCTAAACCATCCTCAGTGTAAGCCTTCAAGGCCACCATCTCTGGCTGTGACAGAGGACAGATATAGCCCAAAGGGAGAGGAGCGTCTGGGAACAGCTGGATGGAACAATCGTACACCTGATGGGGGGGGATTTAAGTTCTCTTCTTGCTTTTTCTCAAAAACGTCCAAAATGTCCCTAAATTCTGGCAGCAGCGCCCCCAACAGGCCATCAGGTGGCTCAGGGGAGTTGGCGCTGCTAGCACGGGACACCCAGCGGGCACTAGGGTCTACTAGGAACCCTGGCCAGCCACCGGGGTGCCTCGAGAGAGCGCTGTATCCCCCTGGCTGCCGCAGGAGGCAACAACACCCCCCACACTTCACCCACAGGAAGGTAAATTCGTCTCTGTGCCCAACCTACCCCCGGATGGTGCCGAACTAACCAAGGCGTGCCCAGGATGGTTGGATAAAAAGGCACAGAGAGGATAGAAAAAGAAATAAACTCCCAGCATCCTGGGGCGATGGAGAGCCGCAGGAGAGGGGTCTGCCACTCAGTGGGACCACTGCCATCGGGTTTCCCGTCAGTAGCAATAATAGGGCAAGGGACAGATCGGTGCTCTGTTGGTGCACGAGCCTTTTTTACAGACTGCAGAAATCATATCCCTACAAGAGCCAAAGTTCACCAGAGCCTCAGCAGAGACCACTCTGCCGTCCGGGAGCAGAAGCAAGACTGACACTGTGAGGAGCAGGGCACCCCATCCACGCCGGCGGCGACCTCTCTTCCCGCCCTGACTGGAGCTGTTTCCCGACCCTACAATACCGGGCGCTGAAAGGGACAATTCAGAAAACGGTGGAAAATCCCAACTGTTCCCAAAGGTAGCCAAATCAACCGTCTCCTCGGCAGAGTCCTCAGCAGAGGGAGAGGAGGACTGGGCAAACCCTGCTCCGATTTGCAATGGGTTCCACCCCACCACGAGCAGCAGGGCAGAGGTGTGCAGGACGGACTCGGGGAGGAGCCACCATGGTCTGAGCTCCTGTCCCAGCCACATGGGCCCCACTCCCAGCACTGCCAGCATGGTGCCTGCCCCCTGCCAAGCAGGGGGGGGCGCCGGGAGGGAGCGGGGGGCCCGAAACCAGAGCAGAACCAGGCAAGCACAAAAGCCGCTCCACTTCAGAAGCACGTTTAGTGGCAACCTGCAAAATCTTCCGGTGACAGCCTTCGGGCTACATCTCTACGAACATCGCCGGCCAGGCCACCCTCTGGCGCAGACTGAGCAGGGGGTTAAAAAACCCAAATGGGACAAAAGAAAGCTGGCCTTCACATGATTACTGGGAAAAGCACTATCCAAATTGGAAAACATAATCTAACTTCACATTCTATATTATAAGACGTACTTTTGTTTGTACTGTATTTCAAAGGCTATTTAGTAGAACTAGAAAAGGCCAACAATGATGACTAGAAGTAAGGCTTCCACATAAGGAGGAGTAAGCTAAGATTTACTAGTCTAGGAACTGATTGAGGGATGGTTTTGCTAGAGGTATGTATCCACTTTGCAAGAAGGTGGATAGGGAGTAATAAACTTACTGCCATGTTATACAAGGAGATGCTGAATTAAATTAGAGTAGGTTTAAGCACTTTTTAATGAGACACAAATTGTGGAACTTGCTGCTACAAGATACTTTGAAGGTCAATAGATTTCAGACTGGTTCAGAAAGGTATTCAACAAATTCATGTCACTGTGTGAGCCGACACAGGCAGGATGCAGGAACAGCCACAAGACCACGGATAAAATGCAAAGAGCAAATTTATTCCCGTTACCTCACAAACCGGGGGATCTCCGAAGCAGCACCCGGGGCAAAGGCACGCAAGCGGGGACGCAGGCAGTGCGGAGCTCGGTTCCTGCTAGAGAGAGAGCGAGAGATTTCGGGCCTGCTGCTTTCGCCTGTATATTAAGGATTTCTAGCAGGCGGTAGTTTTCCACTGTGCTTTGATCTTCTTGCAGCAGGGCCAGAATCTCTGGCCTCAGCAATTAGGTGCCCCTGAGTCTTATCACAGGCCTCTGTTATCTAACTGCAGATGTTCTACTTGTCAGGCACACAAGACTAAACAACTGTTAGTAGCATGATGTATGTGTTTTTTGACACCCCAGGTGCAAGTCACTTGAGCGTGTTTACAATCCTCCTCGCCAATCTTCCGTTATATTCCCACATTCCACCCCCTCGCTCAAGAGACCGCTTCTCCTGGGGAGTACAAAGCTGGACGTGTACATTTGGGCTTGCTGGGTATAGAACAGAGTAATATACAGAGGCATACAATAAATACATATAGGAAAAGGAATAAACATATATATCTATAGAATAATACTGTAAATCAAGTGTCCCAGTTATCCTGTCAGGGAATGAAACCACTCAGCCAGCCAGGCACCATCAGTAGATTGTTCCATTGGATGCTATAAGTCCCGGAGATATTGAATGTTGTCCTCTGTGCTGGCTGGTTTGTCAGTGACGTTGAGGTTGCATGTATGGTGTTGGAGGAGGAAACAGTCCACAGACAATCAATGTTGCAATGTTCAGTGGCATACAGTCGTTACCTACTTGGAAAATATAGCAAATGAAAGACATGAATATCACAATCACTCAGCATAATATAATTGTATAATACAGCTACTGGCATGCTAATGAAACACACTGTTAAAGGACCTGCAGCCGTTGATCTTCACTTAATATAAAAAGCATATGAGTTAGCTACAGTAGAGGCCGACCAAATCTAGATATTTACATGTAGGGTTTGCAGAAATGTATCCAGGTCATGTGCTTGTAGCATAACACTATAAAGCACGACGAGCCAACCTGTGATAGGGGAGGAAAACAGGAGTGTCATCTCCTTCCAGTAATACATACGCTGTTGCTCCAGCTCCTTCAGCTACTATTACCCCAGGTTTGGTGGCCTGATGTGGTGTAATTGCCCACACAGATTGGAGGGCTATGGCTTGTGCTTTTTCAGATTGAACTTCAATTTGATGTTGGCTTCGCGACACCAATAACACTGTTCCAACGCTATCTCCTCTAGACAAGGTACAGGTATTCGTCGAAGATACCTGAAATACAAGAACTCGAGAATCTGATATCAACAAAGGATGTAAAATAAGAGGAGAAGTTGGGGTGCAAAACCATACGGTATTCTCAGGGGTTATTACATGAATCTTCACATCTAGGCTAATAGGTTGTGGCCCCCACCGCGCAATCTGTTGGTGTGAATAATTCCATTTCACCCATAGTTAATATTTTGGGAGAGATACCATCTGGAAGAATCTCAATCCTCACCACATTTTTTACTGGAGGTGTTGTGATACGCTCATAGGGTGTTTGATTATGGATATTGCGGCTGTTTAACAAAAAAACTGCTTTAGTAAGATGTGAACTCCAATGTTGTAAAGTTTTAGTACCGGTTAGCTTTTTTAATTGTTCCTTCAGCATCCCATTCATTCTTTCAATCAAGCCATTAGCCTGGGGATGGTAGGCAATGTGGAATATCCAGTCTATGCCTAGCCCTTGAGCCCAATCTTGGACACTATGTCCACTAAAGTGTGTTCCTTGGTCACTTTGTATTTGGTGAGGAGGTCCGTGTTGATGGATGAGTTGTTCTAATGCTTCAATTGTGTTATGTTGATTAGCATATTTGGTGGGCTTAGCAAAAAACAGTCCTGACACTGTATCCATAGCAGTAAAGACATATTGCCACCCCCTTGACAGGGGCAGGGGACCTATGTAATCGACCTGCCAGGTATCCAAGGTCCATTGACCCCGTTTTATCCTTCCCCATGGCCTATGTAATGCCCTTAAATGTAACTGCGTACAAGTAGTACAATTATGCGCACATGCTTTGTAAATATGTAATGGCAAAGGGGTTTGATTGTGAGCAATGTCCCATGCACGTGCAGCGTGTGCCGATCGATGTCCACAAGCTATATGTGCATTTACAGCTTGAGCTGTACTTCGGCGGAGGTCATCTCATCCACTTCCCTATTATTTTGCGACTCAAGTGAGTCATCCTTCTGATGAGCTGAGACATGCCTTACTTTTAAAGGATTCGTTTGTACATATTGCCAAATTTGTTGCCAGATATCTGCCCCCCCATATAGGGTATCTTTGTACATGCCAATCTTCCTGGGCCCAGCGGGGTAACCACATTGTGAGACTTTTGTATACAACCCAACTGTCAGTGTATAGGTAATGTGCCTTCCCTTCCAGGATAGCAAGAGATGCTGCAATCAGTTCAGCCCACTGACTAGATGCCTGTACGCCTGTTTGCCATAATATAATTCCTGGTAGCGGGGCATATGCAACTGCTCTCCATTGTCTTTGTTCAGTTGCTGTGTATGTTGCACTGCCGTCGGTAAACCAGGCATCTTTTCTGTGCTCTTCTATTAACTCGTCATAAGGGGGAGCCTCTTCCACAGGAGATGTGGGAATATCTCCAAGGGGGAGAGTTTCCCCTAGTGTGGGCATATGATTAAATGATACTGTTCCCAGAAGGGTGGCATGTGGAGTGGTTACATGTGGTTTTCCTGGTAGAAATCGTTGCTGTAAATAATGCTTCCATTTCCAATGTGTGGCTGCCTGCGCTACACCTGCATGGGCCCTAACAGAATCATCAGTGACCCAGCCATGGATAGGTATGGGCGTGTGTACAGTTACACTATGTTGTCCCGTGATTCTTTCAGATTCTTGTAGTGCCCAAACTACAGCCAAGATTTGTTTTTCCATCGGGGTATAGTGTATAGCAGAGCCTTGTAATGCTTTGGACCAAAATCCTACAGGTTCCTTCTGATTTTTTGGCCCAGTCATTTGCCACAATCCCCACGAGACTATATCATCTAGGATTGTTACTTCTAGTTCAAAAGGATATCCTTGCCTAGGGGTATATAATTGTGCATGCTCAATCAAAGCATTTTTACAGGCATCAAAGGCTTCTTGTTGCTGCTTGGTCCACTGCCAAACAGCTTTCTTCTTAGTTAATTTCTGCAGAGGGCGCATTAACACTGCCAGATGTGGAATAAAAGTTCTCCAGTACCCTAAAAGTCCCAAGAAGGTCTGTAACTGTTTCACTGTGTTTGGTACAGGAAATCGCTCAACTGTTTGCTGTACTTTATTTGGTATTTCTCTAACCTGTCCATGCCAAACTATCCCCAAAAATTGTACGGTAGTACTAGGACCCTGTATTTTCTTTGGATTAATTGCCCAGCCTCGGCCCTGTAGGTGTATTTTCAGCGATTCAGCGGCTGCAGCAATTTCTTGCTGTGACTCTGCCATAATCAACAGATCATCAATATAGTGGTAAACAGTAACAGTGCCCGACCATAGGGCAACATCAGCTGCTATCATTTGGTGGCAGATGGAGGGACTGTGTTTGTATCCCTGAGGCAAGACCTGGAAAGTATATTGCTTTTGTTGCCAGGTAAAGGCAAACTGGTCTGGCTTTCTGAGGCAATGGCTAGCGAAAAGAAAGCATTAGCAAGATCTATCACCACCTTCCAGGGCTGCAAATTTTTGCTGATTTTTTCTATAAGAGTAACCATGTCTGGTACTGTAACTACAAGTGGGGGGGTGACCTTATTTAATTCTCTGTAATCTACAGTCATTCTCCAAGTGCCATCTGATTTTCGAACAGGCCAAATAGGATTATTAAAAGCAGTCATAGTTTCCCTAACGATTCCCACTTGTTGAAGTGCCTGAATGGTTTGAGTAATTTCCTCTTCCCCTCCCCGGAATACGATACTGTTTTACGGTTATCACCTTGGCAGGCACAGGCAGCACAACAGGATCCCACTTCGGGAATCCACGCAAGACAGTTATAGATCGAATAGCAAATCCTGCCTGCGAAGTTCTGAAGCAGAAGCGACCATTTAAAGTTTCAACTGTTCATCCTGCCAGCACATCAATACCCAAGATATATTCATTAATCGGGACAAGTAACACAGTCGCAGTAAATGGTGTAGCATTCCCTATTGTTAAAATCACCTTAGCTCGGAGGGCGGGGGTTGGATTTCCCCCCAATCCACAGATCTGTGATGTGGCATCTTTATTATCAATATTACTATGCAATACAGTAACTTCAGCTCCAGTATCCACCAGAGCTAATACATGTAGAACCCCCCCAGACCGCCACTTTATAGTTAAAGGAACATAAGGGCGTTGGTCCCCCTCACGGTGGGAGGCTACGGTGGCGGCAATTTCGGGGGACCTGCCAAACCTTCATGCCTGCTGTTTTGGCATTTGCCAGGTAGTGTCTCGCACTGAGGTGGCAGGCGGGGTGGAGGGTGTGCGTGGAGTTGGTGGTGGGGCTAGGGGTGGTCGACTTTTTCACGTAAGTGCTAACTTTTCCCATCTGCGAAACATTTCTGATGTTGTGATCCCATCTATTTCTGATCGTGGGATGCCGGCTTATATAAGATCATTCCACATTTGTTTACTTTCTTTTCTGAGAAATAGATATGAAGCCCTAGTGGAATACAGCCAGTCCAATGGGGATGTGGTGGAGAGGCAACCTATATCAGAGGTCCCACCACAGTCAGAAAAACCTGACAGGCATATAGCTACCTCCTCCACAAGGAAGAAGAGAAGAGTTTTAGTGGTTGGAGACTCCTTCCTAAAGGGAACTGAGGGCCCAATATGCAGAGCTGACCCCCATCACAGGGATGTCTGCAGCCTGCCTGGAGCCCGAATCAGGGATATCACCAGGAAACTCCCCAACCTGGTGAAGGCCACAGACTACTACCCCCTGCTGATCTTCCAGACAGGTGGGGAAGAAGCTGCATCCCATAGTCTGAGGGGGATAAAGAAAGACTTCAAGGCCTTAGGACAGTTGGTGAAAGAGTCTGGGGCACAAGTTGTTTTCTCCTCCCTCCTTCCATTTTCGGGTGATGACGTGGGATGGAATAGTAGGATTCTCTCCATAAATACCTGGCTACGAGATTGGTGCTACAGGCAGGGCTTTGGGTTCTTTGATAATGCCTGGTTTTATAAGACACCAGGCGTGACAGTAATACATGGGAAAGGTTTATGTCGTAGGGGCAAAAGGGTTCTGGGACAGGAATTAGCAGGGCTCATTCGGAGAGCTTTAAACTAGATTCGAAGGGGGATGGGGTAGTAGCTGGGCTTGCACCACTGGGGCAACACTCTAGTGTTGAGGTAGACCAGGAGGCCTCCCATCCCCCTGGGGTGAAATCGGTGTGATCAGCTTGCTCCCTGAAATGCCTGTACACCAATGCACGCAGCATGGGGAATAAACAGGAGGAGTCAGAAATCCGTGTTCGGTCGGGGGGCTATGATCTAGTGGCAATTACAGAGACTTGGTGGGACGCCTCGCATGACTGGAATGTGGTCATGGATGGCTATGTCCTGTTCAGGAAAGACAGGCCACTAAGGAGAGGTGGTGGAGTTGCTCTTTATGTGAGTGAGCAGCTAGAATGTATTGAGTTCTATCCAGAGGCAGATCAGGAGCGAGTTGAGAGTTTGTGGGTGTGAATTAAGGGGCAGGCTGGCAGGGGTGATACTGTTGTGGGTGTCTATTACAGGCCACCAGATCAGGATGAGGAGGGTGATGAGGCCTTCTACAGGCAGCTGAGAGCAGTCTCGCAATTACAGGGCCTGGTTGTCATGGGGGATTTCAACTACCCTGATATTTGCTGGGAGGCCTACTCAGCCAGCCATCCTCAAACCAGCCATCTTGCAAACCTTGCAAGAGAGATCAAGGACAGCAGAAAGGGCTTCTTCAAATACATTGCAGGTAAAGCCAACACTAGAGGCAATGTAGGCCCACTGATGAATGAGGTGGGGGCCCTGGAGACAGAGGATAAAAAGAAGGCGGAGTTACTGAATGCCTTCTTTGCCTCTGTCTATACTGCTGGAGGCTGTCCTGAGGAGCCCCGGACCCCTGAGGCCCCAGAAGAAGTCAGGATAGAGGAGGAATCTGTCTTGGTAGATGAGGGCTGGGTCAGGGATCAATTAAGCAGTTTGGACATCCATAAATCCATGGGCCCTGATGGGATGCACCCGCGGGTGCTGAGGGAGCTGGCAGAAGTCATTGCTAGGCCACTCTCCATCATCTTTGCTAAGTCGTGGGCAATGGGAGAGGTGCCTGAGGACTAGAGGAAAGCGAATGTCACTCCAGTCTTCAAAAAGGGCAAGAAGGAGGACCCGGGTAACTATAGACCGGTCAGCCTCACCTCCATCCCCGGAAAGGTAATGGAACAACTTGTCCTTGGTGCTGTCTCTAGGCACATCAAGGATAGGAGGATCATTAGGGGCAGTCAACATTGCTTCACCAAGGGGAAGTCACACAGAATCACAGAATCACAGAATGTTAGGGATTGGAAGGGACCTCGAAAGATCATCTAGTCCAATCCCCCTGCCGGAGCAGGATTACCTAGACCATATCACACAGGAACGCATCCAGGCGGGTTTTCAATGTCTCCAGAGAAGGAGACTCCACAACCTCTCTGGGCAGCCTGTTCCAGTGTTCGGTCACCCTCACCGTAAAGAAGTTTTTCCTCATATTTATGTGGAACCTCCTGTGTTCCAGCTTGCACCCGTTGCCCCTTGTCCTGTCAAGGGATGTCACTGAGAAGAGCCTGGCTCCATCCTCATGACACTTGCCCTTTACATATTTATAAACATTAATGAGGTCCCCCCTCAGTCTCCTCTTCTCTAAGCTAAAGAGACCCAGCTCCCTCAGCCTCTCCTCATAAGGGAGATGTTCCACTCCCTTAATCATCTTTGTGGCTCTGCGCTGGACTCTCTCTAGCAGTTCCCTGTCCTTCTTGAACTGAGGGGCCCAGAACTGGACACAATATTCCAGATGCAGCCTCACCAGGGCAGAGTAGAGGGGGAGGAGAACCTCTCTTGACCTGCTAACCACACCCCTTCTAATACACCCCAGGATGCCATTGGCCTTCTTGGCCACAAGGGCACATTGCTGGCTCATGGTCATCCTGCTGTCCACTAGGACCCCCAGGTCCCTTTCCCCTACGCTGCTCTCCAACAGGTCTGTCCCCAAATTGTACTGGTACATGGGGTTGTTCTTGCCCAGATGCAGGACTCTACACTTGCCCTTGTTATATTGCATTAAATTTCTCCCCGCCCAACTCTCCAGCCTGTCTAGGTCCCTCTGAATGGCTGCGCAGCCTTCCGGTGTGTCAGCCACTCCTCCCAGTTTGGTGTCATCAGCGAACTTGCTGACAGTGCACTCTAATCCCTCATCCAAGTCATTAATGAATATATTGAATAGAACTGGTCCCAGTACCGACCCTTGAGGGACTCCGCTAGACACAGGCCTCCAACTGGACTCTGTCCCATTGACCACCACTCTCTGGCTTCTTTCCTTCAGCCAGTTCACAATCCACCTCACTACCCGATCATCCAGACCACACTTCCTCAGTTTAGCTGCGAGGATGCTGTGGGAGACCGTGTCAAACGCTTTACTGAAATCGAGATAGACCACATCCACAGCTTTACCATCATCTATCCACCGGGTTACGTCCTCATAAAAGGCTATCAAGTTGGTTAAGCATGACTTCCCCTTGGTGAAGCCATGTTGACTGCCCCTAATGATCCCCCTATCCTTGATGTGCCTAGAGACAGCACCAAGGACAAGTTGTTCCATCACCTTTCCGGGGATGGAGGTGAGGCTGACCGGTCTATAGTTACCCGGGTCCTCCTTCTTGCCCTTTTTGAAGACTGGAGTGACATTCGCTTTCCTCCAGTCCTCAGGCACCTCTCCCATTCCTCACGACTTAGCAAAGATGATGGAGAGTGGCCTAGCAATGACTTCTACCAGCTCCCTCAGCACCCGCGGGTGCATCCCATCAGGGCCCATGGATTTATGGATGTCCAGGTTGCTTAATTGGTCCCTGACCCAGCCCTCATCTACCAAGACAGATTCCTCCTCTATCCTGACTTCTTCTGGGGCCTCAGGGGTCCGGGGCTCCTCAGGACAGCCTCCAGCAGTATAGACAGAGGCAAAGAAGGCATTCAGTAACTCCGCCTTCTTTGTATCCTCTGTCTCCAGGACCCCCACCTCATTCATCAGTGGGCCTACATTGCCTCTAGTGTTGGCTTTACCTGCAATGTATTTGAAGAAGCCCTTTCTGCTGTCCTTGATCTCTCTTGCAAGATTTAATTCCAAGGAGGCCTTAGCTTTCCTAGTTGCCTCCCTACATCCTCTGACAACAGACTTATATTCCTCCCAAGTGGCCAGCCCCTCCTTCCACGATCTGTACACCCTCTTCTTCCACTTGAGTTTGCCCAGCAGTTCCCTGTTCAACCATGCAGGTCTCCTGGTACCCTTCCTTGACTTCCTACCTGTTGGGATGCTCTGATCTTGAGCTCGGAAGAAGCAGTCCTTGAATGCTAACCAACTATCTTGGGCCCCCTTACCTTCTAGTACCCTGTCCAATGGGATTTCCCCTAGCAATTGCTTGAAAAGGCCAAAATTGGCCCTTCTGAAGTCCAGGGTTGTGATTCTGCTAGCTATTCTGTTCCTGCCACATGAGATCCTGAACTCTACCATCTCATGGTCACTACAACCAAGGCTGCCCTCAACCTTCACCTCTTCAACCAGACCCTCCTTGTTAGCGAGGATAAGATCCAGCAGCGCTCCTCTCCTAGTTGGCTCATCCACCATTTGCATCAGAAAGTTATCATCAATGCACTGGAAGAACCTCCTGAACTGAGGATGGCTGGCTGAGTAGGCCTCCCAGCAAATATCAGGGTAGTTGAAATCCCCCACAACAACCAGGCCCTGTAATTGCGAGACTGCTCTCAGCTGCCTGTAGAAGGCCTCATCACCCTCCTCATCCTGATCCGGTGGCCTGTAATAGACACCCACAACAGTATCACCCCTGCCAGCCTGCCCCGTAATTCGCACCCACAAACTCTCAACTCGCTCGTGATCCGCCCCTGGACAGAACTCAATACATTCTAGCTGCTCACTCACGTAAAGAGCAACTCCACCACCTCTCCTTAGTGGCCTGTCTTTCCTGAACAGGACATAGCCATCCATGACCACATTCCAGTCATGCGAGGCGTCCCACCAAGTCTCTGTAATTGCCACTAAATCATAGCCCCCCAACCGAACACGGATTTCTGACTCCTCCTGTTTATTCCCCATGCTGCGTGCATTGGTGTACAGGCATTTCAGGGAGCGAGCTGATCACACCGATTTCACCCTAGGGGGATGGGAGGCCTCCTGGTCTACCTCAACACTAGAGCGTTGCCCCAGTGGTGCAAGCCCAGCTACTACCCCATCTCCCTTCGAATCTAGTTTAAAGCTCTCCGAATGAGCCCTGCTAATTCCTGTCCCAGAACCCTTTTGCCCCTACGACATAAACCTTTCCCATGTATTACTGTCACGCCTGGTGTCTTATAAAACCAGGCATTATCAAAGAACCCAAAGCCCTGTCTGTAGCACCAGTCTCGTAGCCAGGCATTAATAGAGAGAATCCTACTATTCCATCCCACGTCATCACCTGAAAATGGAAGGAGGGAGGAGAAAACAACTTGTGCCCCAGACTCTTTCACCAACTGTCCTAGGGCCTTGTAGTCTTTCTTGATCCCCCTCAAACTACGGGATGCAGCTTCTTCCCCACCTGTCTGGAAGATCAGCAGGGGGTAGTAGTCTGTGGCCTTCACCAGGTTGGGGAGTTGCCTGGTGATATCCCTGATTCGGGCTCCAGGCAGGCTGCAGACCTCCCTGTGATGGGGGTCAGCTCTGCATATTGGGCCCTCAGTTCCCTTTAGGAAGGAGTCTCCAACCACTAAAACTCTTCTCTTCTTCCTTGTGGAGGAGGTAGCTATACGCCTGTCAGGTTTTTCTGACTGTGGTGGGACCTCTGATATAGGTTGCCTCTCCACCACATCCCCATTGGACCGGCTGTATTCCACTAGGGCTTCATATCTATTGCTCAGAGGCACCTGTGGAGGCAAGGTAGGCAAGGAGGGCACTCGCCTTTTTCCACAGCCATAGACTTGCCTCCACTCACTCCTCTCCTCTAGGTTATTGTTTTCCACCTGAGAGGGGCAGAGTACAGGGGTCCCTCGATCCTGGGAGCTCTCCGGCAGGTGCTCCCATTTTTGTTGCAGGGAAGGCAGAGCCTGGCTCCACCAGTCTATCTCCATTTCAGCCTCCTGAATGCTCCTAAGCCTTTCTACTTTGGCTTGAAGCCTTTCAACCTGGTTTTGCAGCTGTGCCGCTCGGCCAAGCAGATCATCTACCTGCTCACAGCGCACACAGCCCCCTGTCACCACAGAGACGCTGTAGCATTCCCTGCAGCCTGCGACCTGCACCATTGCCTCCTTCCGTGGGAGCTCTGTCTGGGTTCCCACATCCATTTTGTTCTTCTTCCACCGGGTAGATACCATTGTTCTTTCACTGAGCTGGGAAATACCTGTTGGTGACACCCCTGGTTCACAGCTCCTTGGCGCCTTCCTCGCCTTGTGCACTGGGAGGGAGTCAGCGCCCTCCCCAACGAGCTGCAAACGGCTGCGGCCTCTCCTGCCCTGGAACACACCCAGTCACTGCTGACTCACACAGTCACTGCTGAGTCTCCCTCTCCCCTCTGGCCAGGGACTAGTCCCTGCCCTCCAGGAGGCTTTTTATCACCCAATCAACAGGGGGTGGTGCTACACCCCCTCCTCTCCTGATTCGTTGCCGGGAACTCTCGGGTCCGGGGTGGGGGGGGAAGCAGCTCGGGGCTGCTGCTCGGGGGGCCCAGAGTATGAAAACCGCCCGGTTACAGCCCGATGCCACCCTCGCCCCCGCACTCACCCCAGCTGCTGCCGCCACTGTCAACTCAACTTGCTTAAGTCATGCTTAACCAACTTGATAGCCTTTTATGAGGACATAACCCGGTGGATAGATGATGGTAAAGCAGTGGATGTGGCCTATCTCGATTTCAGTAAAGCGTTTGACACAGTCTCCCACAGCATCCTCGCAGCTAAACTGAGGAAGTGTGGTCTGGATGATCGGGTAGTGAGGTGGATTGTGAACTGGCTGAAGGAAAGAAGCCAGAGAGTGGTGGTCAATGGGACAGAGTCCAGTTGGAGGCCTGTGTCTAGCGGAGTCCCTCAAGGGTCGGTACTGGGACCAGTTCTATTCAATATATTCATTAATGACTTGGATGAGGGATTAGAGTGCGCTGTCAGCAAGTTCGCTGATGACACCAAACTGGGAGGAGTGGCTGACACACCAGAAGGCTGTGCTGCCATTCAGAGAGACCTAGACAGGCTGGAGAGTTGGGCGGGGAGAAATTTAATGAAATATAACAAGGGCAAGTGTAGAGTCCTGCATCTGGGCAAGAACAACCCCATGTACCAGTACAAGTTGGGGGCAGACCTGTTGGAGACCAGCGTAGGGGAAAGGGACCTGGGGGTCCTAGTGGACAGCAGGATGACCATGAGCCAGCAGTGTGCCCTTGTGGCCAAGAAGGCCAATGGCATCCTGGGGTGTATTAGAAGGGGTGTGGTTAGTAGGTCGAGAGAGGTTCTCCTCCCCCTCTACTCTGCCCTGGTGAGGCCGCATCTGGAATATTGTGTCCAGTTCTGGGCCCCTCAGTTCAAGAAGGACAGGGAACTGCTAGAGAGAGTCCAGCGCAGAGCCACAAAGATGATTAAGGGAGTGGAACATCTCCCGTATGAGGAGAGGCTGAGGGAGCTGGGTCTCTTTAGCTTAGAGAAGAGGAGACTGAGGGGTGACCTCATTAATGTTTATAAATATGCAAAGGGCAAGTGTCATGAGGATGGAGCCAGGCTCTTCTCAGTGACATCCCTTGACAGGACAAGGGGCAACGGGTGCAAGCTGGAACACAGGAGGTTCCACATAAATATGAGGAAAAACTTCTTTACGGTGAGGGTAACCGAACACTGGAACAGGCTGCCCAGAGAGGTTGTGGAGTCTCCTTCTCTGGAGACATTCAAAACCCGCCTGGATGCGTTCCTGTGTGACATGATCTAGGTAATCCTGCTCCGGCAGGGGGATTGGACTAGATGATCTTTCGAGGTCCCTTCCAATCCCTAACATTCTGTGATTCTGTGATTCTGTGATTCTTGTCACCCATGATGTAACCCCCTTTGCTTTTGCCGGCTTTCCTTTATTCACCACCCGAATAGATGGCCCTGAAATTACAGCCCCAATTTCCCTTAAGGTATCTGCTAGGGCACCTATATTACTCGTAGCATTTGTCTCTGATGATATAATGAGGGGCTTTAGTGAGGCAGGCGCTCCTCTCAAGAACTGCATTTTGATACTTCTCGTTACGGGTGTACTGTCTGGATTAGATCCCGTAACTAATGCATGAGCCATCCCCATCTGCCGCACCAAATTAATACCTTCTTCCAATGTGCACCAGCTTACAAGGGACGACATTAATTCAGCAGGTTCTGCATATGCTGTTAAAACTGCTGCACACAACCACTGATACAGTGTAGGTGCAGTAATGACTTGCCCCTCAGGACCCCTGATACTTTGCAACTGAGCATATCCCCGGGGTATCTGATCATTATGGGCTATAGGGCTCAATAAATCTTTTTCGCCTGCTAATAAATGAATAGATGCAGCTCCAATGTTCCAAGCTCGCAAAATCCATGCCAATATGCTTTCCCCGCTCTTCTGCTGATAGATATCTAAGAATTCCCTTAACTCTTTCGGAGTGTAAGTACGTGTGACCTGCACTCCCCCTTCCGCTCGTTCCTGCTGCCCCATCATTTGTATGAGGGGTCGTGCTTCCACCACCTCCCTGCCTTTTAAGTCCGGATCAAATTCAAACTCGATCTCAGAGTCCGAGGATTCACTCTGAATATTTCCATCCCATGCCTCGGGATCCCATGACGGTTTTGTGGTGAGAGCACGAACTTGAGAAATCGAAACCTTACTTTTTCCATATTTATCCCTTCGTTTATTAGCAATACGCGCTACCAACCGCTCTACATTATCTTGCAACCCACAGCACCGCTCTGCTTGAGTAGTAATTACTTCTTGCGCAATCACCTTTGCATCCTGTAAAATCCCGACTTCCTTCTCTAATTCTCTCACTCTACTCTGTAATGCAACATTTTCACGGTGAGAAGCTCTAAGACCAGTAGCTAACAACCATCCCAATCTCCCCGCTAATTTTCAAGAAGAATCTGATGCCCTTTTCCATGGCAACCCGCGCACAGCCGTGTCAATTGCCTGGGGGGTCATCGCCACCCCGTCATCTATTTCAGGCCATGCTTCTGGCAGAGCCAGCGTAGCCAGGAAAGTGGCCACGGGGGCCCATTCCTCTGTACTGTGCCATCCTGGAATGCGGGGAGTCACCGTCACGGCCTCCCCAGTCCCCGACTTCTTTTTCAGCCATGGCATGGCTGTTCCCGGATCCTGCCGACTACGCCAAAACGTGTGAGCCGACACAGGCAGGACGCAGGAACAGCCACAAGACCACGGATAAAATGCAAAGAGCAAATTTATTCCCGTTACCTCGCAAACCGGGGGATCTCCGAAGCAGCACCCAGGGCAAAGGCACGCAAGCGGGGACGCAGGCACCACGGAGCTCGGTTCCTGCTAGAGAGAGAGCGAGAGATTCCGGGCCTGCTGCTTTTGCCTGTTTATAATAATCCTATTAAGGATTTCTAGCAGGCGGTAGTTTTCCACTGTGCTTTGATCTTCTTGCAGCAGGGCCGGAATCTCCAGCCTCAGCAATTAGGTGCCCCTGAGTCTTATCACAGGCCTCTGTTATCAAACTGCAGATGTTCTGCTTGTCAGGCACACAAGACTGAACAACCGTTAGTAGTATGATATATGTGTTTTTCGATACCCCAGGTGCAAGTCACTTGAGCGTGTTTACAGTTCTCCTCGCCAATCTTCCGTTATATTCCCACAGTCACTTATTAAAAATGATGGTTTTTGGAAGTTGCAATCCTTGGCTCAGGTTATCCCCAAGTTGCTTAATGCTGGAAGCCAGGAAGGGTTTAGCAGTGCGAGTGATAACAAAGACTTAAATGATTTAATAAAAAAACAGGGCCCCTTCGTGTAAACTTTATACGGACAAGATAAGCAAGTCTGCAAGTCTGCTGCCAAAGTTAAGCAAGCCTGTGAACAATAACTTTGCTGTGTCTTAAATGACTTGATTTACAACTCTGACCGGAGGAAGAGATAACAGTATCTTTTCCTTGGGGCCAACCTGCAGGTGCAACATCTTTGCAACATAAAGACATCAACCACGCTTGCGCAAAAGTGGGGTCATACAGCGGACAGCACAACTATGGGGGATTACGACCACTAGCGACCACTAGAGACCACCAGAGACCCTTCCCCAATTTAGTACACATGCGCAAAGACAGTTTAGCGATATATTAGCATATGCATAAGGTTTCGTAGAATAGACAGGCTTTTCTCGGAAATTGTATGAATATTCATTTTTTTATAATGTATATCACAGATTCACAGAATCGACTAGGTTGGAAGATACCTCTGGGATCATCAGGTCCAACCTTTGACCTAATGCCACTGTGTCAACTAGACCATGGCATTAAGTGCCACATCCAGTCTTTTCTTAAACACCTCCAGGGATGGTGACTCCACTGCCTCCCTGGGTAGCCCATTCCAATGCCTAACAACCCTTTCTGTGAAGAAATTTTTCCTAATGGCTAACCTGAACCTCCCCTGGTGCAGCTTGAGGTTATGTCCTCTAGTCCTGTCGCTAGTTGCCTGGGAGAAGAGGCCAACCCCCACCCTGCTACAACCTCCTTTCAGATTGATAGTTGTAAAGAGCAATAAGGACTCCCCTCAGCCTCCTTTTCTCCAGGCTAAACAATCCCAGTTCCCCCAGCCGCTCCTCATAGGACATACCCTCTAGACCCTTCACCAGCTTTGTTGCCCTTCTCTGGACTCGCTCCAGCATCTCAATGTCTTTCTTGAAGTGAGGGGCCCAGAACTGGACACAGTACTCGAGGTGTGGCCTCACCAGTGCCGAGTACAGGGGGGACAATTGCTTCCCTAGTCCTGCTGGCCACACTATTTCTGATACAAGCCAGGATGCTGTTGGCCTTCTTGGACACCTGGGCACACTCCTGGCTCACGTTCAGCTGGCTGTCCACCAATACCCCCAGGTCCTTTTCTACTAGGCGGCTTTCCAACCACTCTTCCCCCAGCCTGTAGTGCTGTATGGGGTTATTGTGGCCAAAGTGTAGGACCCGGCACTTGGCCTTGTTGAACTTCGTACCATTGGTCTCAGCCCATCGATCCAACCTGTCCAGATCCCTCTGCAGAGCCTTCCTACCCTCAGGCAGATCAACACTCCCATCCAACTTGGTGTCGTCCACAAATTTACTGAGGCTGCACTCGATACTCTCATCCAGATCATCAATAAAGATATTAAACAGGACTGGGCCCAGTACTGAGCCCCGGGGGACACCACTAGTGACCGGACGCCAACTGGATGCAGTACTGTTCACCACCACTCTCTGGGCCTGGCCATCCAGCCAGTTCTTAACCCAGCAAAGAGTGCACCTGTCCAAGCCATGGGCTGCCAGCTTATCCAGGAGAATGCTGTGGGAGACAGTATCAAAGGCTTTGCTGAAGTCCAAGTATACTACATCCACAGCCTTTCCCTCATCCACTAGGCGGGTCACCTGGTCATAAAAAGAGATCAGGTTAGTCAGGCAGGACCTGCCTTTCCTAAACCCATGCTGACTAGGCCTGATCCCCTAGTTGTCCTCTAGGTGCTGTATAATCGCACTCAAGATGATCTGTTCCATGACCTTGCCAGGCACCGAGGTCAGGCTGACAGGCCTGTAGTTCCCGGGATCCTCCTTCCGTCCCTTCTTGTGGATGGGCATTACATTCACCAGCCTCCAGTCATCTGGGACCTTCCTGGTTAGCCAGGAATGATAATAAATAATGGAGAACGGCTTAGCAAGCTCTTCCGCCAGCTACCTCAGTACCTTTGGGTGAATACCGTCCGATCCCATAGACTTGTGAGCATCCAAGTGGCACGGCAGGTCACTAACTACTTCCTCCTGAATTATAGGGGGTCTATTCTGCTCCCTGTCCCTATCTACTGGCTCAGGGGGGCAGTTGCCCTGAGGATAACCGGTCTTACTGTGAAAAACTGAGGCAAAGAAGGTATTAAGCACCTCAGCCTTTTCCTCATCCCTGGTCACAATGTTCCCCCCGCATCCAATAAAGAACGGAGATATTCCCTTGATCTCCTTTTGTTGTTTATGTATTTATAAAACCACTTTTTATTATCTTTTACTGCAGTGGCCAGATTGAGTTCTAGTTGAGCTTTCGCCTTTCTAATTTTCTTTCTACCTGACCTAACGACATCCTTGTACTCTTCCTGAGTTGCCTGCCCCTTTTTCCAAAGATCATAAACCTTCTTTTTTTTCCCTAAGTTCCTGCGAAAGCTCCCTGTTGAACCAAGCCGGACTTCTTCCCCCACGGCTTGTCTTTTGGCTCATGGGGATGGCCTGCTCCTGTGCATTTAAGATTTCTTTCTTAAAGTATGTCCAGCTTTCCTGAACCCCTTTGTTATCAAGAACTATTTCCCATGGGACTCTCTAAACCAGTGTCCTAAATAGGCCAAAGTCCGCCCTCCAGAAATCCAAGGTAGAATTTTTGTTGACCCCCTTCCTTCTTTCCCCGAGAATCAAAAACTCTATCATTTTGTGGTCGCTGTGCCCAAGACGGCCTCCAACCACCACATCTCCCACCAGACCTTCTCTGTCTGTAAACAGCAGGTCCAGCAGGGCACCTTCCGTGGTGGGCTCCCTAACCAGTTGTGTTAGGAAGTTATCTTCCACACACTCCAGGAACCTCCTAGACTGCCTCCTTTCTTCTGAGTTGTTTCTAGCAGACATCCGGCAAATTAAAGTCTCCTACTAGAACAAGGGCCAGCGATCGTGAGACATCAGCCAGCTGCTTGTAGAATAGCTCATCTGCCTCTTCATCTTGGTTGGGTGGTCTATAACAGACTCCCACCAGGATATCTGCCTTGCTGGCCTTTCCCCCTGATTCTTACTCACAGGCACTCAACCTTATCATCACTATCCTTAAGCTCTATACAGTCAAAACACTCCCTAATGTACAGAGCCACCCCACCGCCTCTCTTTCCTCTCCTGTTCCTTCTGAAAAGCTTGTAGCCATCCATTACAGCACTCCAGTCATGCGAGTCATCCCGTGATGGCGAGTACGTCATATCTTTCCTGCTGCACAATGACCTCCATCTCCTCCTGTTTGTTACCCATGCTGCGTGCATTGGTGTAGATGCACTTCAGCTGGGCTATTGGTTTCTCCCCCAACTCTGGCATTCCACCCCCAGGCTCATTTCCAGCAAGCCAGGTCTTATCCCCCTCCCCCTTCAAGCCTAGTTTAAAGCCCTCTCAGTCAGCCCTGACAACTTACAGGCTAGAATCCTTTTGCCCCTATTAGGCAGGTGAACCCCATCTGTCTCAAGCAGGTCTGGTGTGGTATAAACCACCTCATGATCAAAAAAGCCAAAATTCCACTGATGGCACCAGTCTTTAAGCCAAGTGTTGATCAGGTGGGTTCTCCTGTTCCTTTTGCCATTCTTGCCTGCTACAAGAGGAATTGAGGAAAACACCACCTGTGCTCCTGTCCCTTCAACCAGTCACCCCAGTGCTTTGAAATCCTTCTTGGTTGCCCTAGGGCTTCTCTCATCAACCTCATCACTGCCAACCTGGACAACCAGCAATGGATAATAATCAGAGGGTTGAATTAGTGTAGGGAGCCTCCTGGTGATATCCCTTACCCAGGCCCCAGGGAGGCAGCAGACCTCCCTGTGAGATGGGTCTGGTCAGCATACAGGGCCCTCAGTTCCCCTCAGAATGGAGTCCCCCACTACAGTCAACCTTCTTTCTTTTTTAACACCTGTAGTTCTGATCTGTCTGGTTGACTGACTTATTCTAGGCAAGTCCCCAGATGGACCTTCATCTCCACAATCATCTGCCTGACCCTCAAGTTCCAGAGCCTCATACCTATTCTGTAAGGGCACTTGAGAAGGTGAGGGGGCCCAGGGGGTATTTTCCTATCCCCCTGAGCAGGGACCTGTTTCCACTCCCCCTCATCCTTTGGGTCCCCTCCTTCCTGATGGCAAGAGGATCGGGGCTCCTCTGACTCTTGCTGAGTTTCCATCTGCTGCATTTCTCTCAGGGATGGAAGGGTGTGACTCCACCAGTCAATTTCTCTTTCATACTCCCTGATACTCCTCAGCTTCTCTACTTCTTCTTTAAGCTCTGCCACCAGGCTGAGAAGATCATCTACCTGTTCACACTGCACACAGGTGTCATTTCTCCTGGTCACTCATGCTCCCTCAGTTGTCATCGTTGCCCCGCCAACTGACTGTTTTGGTCTTTCCACGTTTAAATCTCCTCTGGTTGCTCCTGGCAACACCCCATCCTCGCCTGATTGACTGGCGAGGGCTTCCAGGTGCTGATGGGGCTCGGGGCTGCTGCTCGGGTGTCCCTGAGCTCGGGAACCCCCTGTACAGCCCAATCTAATACTCGCCCCCAGACTCACCTCAGTCGTCATCGTCGTCGCTGCTGCTGCCGCTGCTGCCCCCGCTGCTGCTGCCCTGCCGACTGAGTGTGCTTTTGTCCCTCGGTGTGCATGCTAGGAGGAGAGATCCCCATGCACCCAGTGCTGCAATAAACCAATGTCGGCTTTCTAAAATATCATTTGGTTTGGAGAGTTTTCTTGGTTACTATTTTTCATTAATATGAGGATCAACCTTTGCTTGCCTTATTCTTTCCCTTTCTATAAGCAAATGGCCACCTAGTATGACAGGAGTAAATGGATCTTTGTGTGATTCTTTATGACCTTTGGAAGAAGGGGCAGGCGACTCAGGAGGACAACAAAGATGTCATGAAGCTATGCAGGGAGAAAATTAAAAGGGCCAAAGCCCAACTACAACTTAATCTGTCTTCTGCCATAAAAGACAACAAAAAATGTTTCTATAAATACATTAGCAACAAAAGCAGGGCTAAGGAGAATCTCCATCCAATATTGGATGCAGGGGGAAATATAATGACAAAGAATGAGGAAAAGGCTGAGGTGCTTATGCCTTCTTTGCCTGAATCTTTAATAGCAAGACCAGTTGTTCTCGGAGTACCCAGTCCCCTGAGCTGGAAGACAGCGACGGGGAGCAGAATGAAGCCCCCATAATCCAAGAGGAAATGCTTAGCAACCTGCTACACCACTTAGATACACACAAGTCTATGGGGCTGGATGGGATCCACCCAAGGGTAGTGAGGGAGCTAGCAGAAGTGCTCACCAAGCCACTTTCCATGATTTATCAGCAGTCCTGGCTAACCAGGGAGGTCCTAGGAGACTGGAGGTTAGCAAATGTGACGCCCATCTACAAGAAGGGCTGGAAGGAGGATCCCGGGAATTACAGGCCTGTCAGTCTGACCTCGGTGCCAGGGAAGGTTATGGAGCAGATCATCTTGAGTGCCATCATGGGGCATGTACAGGACAACCAGGTGATCAGGCCCAATCAGCATGGGTTTATGAAAGGCAGGTCCTGCTTGACTAACCTGATCTCCTTCTATGACAAGGTGACCCACTTACTGGATGAGGGAAAGGCTGTGGATGTTGTCTACCTAGACTTGAGTAAAGCCTTTGACACCGTCTCCCACAGAATTCTCCTGGAGAAACTGGCTGCTCATGGCTTGGACGGGCGTATTGTTTGCCGGGTTAAGAACTGTCTGGATGGCTAAGCCCAAAGAGTTGTGGTGAATGGAATTAAATCCAGTTGGCGGCCAGTCACAAGTGGTGTTCCCCAGGGCTCAGTATTGGGGCCAGTTCTGTTCAATATCTTTATCAATGATCTGGATGAGCGGATCGAGTGCACCCTCAGTAAGTTTGCAGACGACACCAAGTTAGGCGGGAGTGTTGATCTGCTTGAGGGTAGGAAGGCTCTGCACAGGGATCTGGACAGGCTGGATCAATGGGCCGAGGCAAACTGTATGAGATTCAACAAGGCTAAGTGTTGGGTCCTGCACTTGGGGCACAACAACCCCATGCAACGCTACAGGCTGGGGGAAGAGTGGCTGGAAAGCTACCTGTCGGAAAAGGACCTAGGGGTGTTGATCGATGGCCGGCTGAACGTGAGCCAGCAGCGTGCCCAGGTGTCCAAGAAGGCCAACAGCATCCTGGCTTGTATCAGAAATAGTGTGGCCAGCAGGACTAGGGAAGTAATCGTCCCCCTGTACTCGGCACTGGTGAGGCCGCACCTCGAATCCTGTGTTCACTTTTGGGCCCCTCACTACAAGGAAGACATTGAGGTGCTGGAGAGAATCCAAAGAAGGGCAACAAAGCTGGTGAAGGGTCTGGAGAACAAGTCTTATGAGGATTGGCTGAGGGAACTGGGGTTGTTTAGCCTGGAGAAAAGGAGGCTGAGGGGAGACCTTATTGCTGTCTACAAGTACCTGAAAGGAGGTTGTAGTGAGTCAGGTGTTGGTCTCTTCTCCCAAGTAACAAGCAACAGGACAAGAGGAACTGGCCTCAAGTTGCACCAGGGGAAGTTTAGATTGGATATCAGGAAAAATTTCTTCACTGAAAGGGTTATCAAACATTGGAACAGGCTGCCCAGGGAAGTGGTTGAGTCACCATCCCTGGAGGTATTTAAAAGACGAGTAGATGTGATGCTTAGGGACATGGTTTAGTGGTGGAATTGGCAGTGCTAGGTTAACAGTTGGACTTTATGATCTTAAAGGTCCTTTTCAACCTAAATGATTGTATAATTCTATGATTCTATGAAGCTTCTGTATATTGCTGTCATGCTGTGCAGGAGTGGTTAAAACCTGGAACACATCTTTGAACCCTGCCTCTGCATCACAATGTACTTAACTTTTTTGCTTTGCCCAAAGAGAGCATGCTGGGTTATTACTTTTTAAACTGTATTAGTTTTCTAGGATTACTAATACAGTGATAAATTTTTGGGGCTTATTTCAATTCATATCCTGCTTATGAAAATAAGTACGTTATTTTTACATTTCCTTTTATATTAGAAGACTATCTTATATTTGTCTTTGCTTGATGACTAGTAGGAGAGATCTTTCAAGGATCTAGGTTAGTGCAGCTCAGGTGACATACTTGCTAAGCACCCTATCATGATAAGAGACCCAATGCTATTTTGAAAATTTGATATTTATTTTTTCCTAATAACTTTGGTGTCGTGGTTTCATGGGATAAAATTTATAGAAGCAAGTTTCTGTTAGATTTTGTTTCAGTTTGTGGCCAGCCATGGTGATCAAGGGCAGCTGACCTAGGCTGGCCCACAGGTGTATTCTATATCATTAACATCAAGTTCACTACAAAAGGCAAAGCTTGGTAGAGAGGAAAAGCTTGCTTACTCTCCTCTTCTTCTTCTTCCTTATTCACAATGATTGGTATTGCTGGAGCATCTTGTTGTAACCCTATAGCTAAGTAGAATTCGGTGTGTTTTGGATTATCATTGATATTGGTTTCTTTATTTTATTAAATCTGTTTAATTTTAAACCCATGAGTCTCCCTCCTTTTCCCAATTCATTTGGGGAAGGGACATTGGGTGAGAGAAAAACTGTTATTGTTTAGCCCTGGTTGTGGACTAAATGAAGATAGTTTATTTGGTGCCCAATGTAAATAGCTCACCTGGGAGAACTGTAGACTGTTGATCTAAGAGTCTTGGAGGGGTGAAGTTTTCACAGATTCGACTGCTTTTGTTATGAGCATTCATCATGTTGGTGTCAGTAGCAGGGTCACTGGGTGGAATTCTCTGGGGTTTGGTTTTACAGTTGCTTTTGGGGTGGCTAATCAAATGTGTGGCTCTGCTGCTGTTTGTTACTGGTTTTGTGTGGTTTATCACTTCTGGGCATAGACTTAGAGATATCACTCTACTATGTTGTTTGGCATGGATTTATGGTATTATAAATTCTTCTGGAACTATGTCCTTTTCTGATTTCTATGGAATGGGAGTGGGTGACATGTACTTTCCCTCAAGGCTGATCTCAATGGCTTTTGAGAATTTTGAATATCTGTGGGATGTTTCAACCACCATGCTCATATTGTCAGGCCTTTTGAATGTCTTTCAGTTCTTGCTCTTGCTTAAACATTGGTATAAGGGTGGATACAGCACAGCTGCTGCAACTGCTGTAATGGGCCCTGTGGCAGCCCTGGCCCTTGCACCAGGTACCACAGCAGTTCCAGCCCCAATGACAGACACTGCAGCTGCCCCAGCATCCACGACTGGAATCCTGTGAAGTGTAAGAAACAGATATCCCTTTAGGGATGATGTCATATACTACCCAGGTAAGTGGACAACCATTGAGAGAGGTGTTAAGAATCTAAAGGAAATAACTGTGCAGGAGCTGATTTTTGCTGAACTGGATGACCTGTGGACACCACTAAATCCAGATGCACTCAGAGTTACCAGACCCATGTGGTGCAAGTGGGTACAGACTGCGTCACTGTCATGTGGCAACACTTTAGCATTATTTAGCTGGGCAGATGCTAAGGCATCAACGGTGTGTGATATAGATAATTGGATGCAGCAATATGCAGACAGTCTCTTTTCTTCCCCATGGGCCAGCATCTCAGCTGTGGAAAAACCGTCTGACAAATCTGCAGAACTGCTCGGTGAGGTGTTAGAAAAATTGTTCCAGATGGAGGACAGACCCCGCTTCCCACCTGCACTGAAGAATGTCTCAGCCATCAGAAGACAGTGTTCCCCTGCAAGACATGCTCTGGGAGACGGTACATATCACAAGGTGCCCTGTAGTTTTTCCTGCATGACTAGGGAGAAGACATGAGAAAATGGGATGGAAAACCTACCTCGGCTTTACAGACACACATATGTAAGTTGCAAGGTGAAGCGATTAGGAAAGGGGCTCCTTCCTGGAAACTTGTTGCTCCTGCTTCCAAAGGGAAGCTGTCCAGACAGCGTAGATGGGCTTCGGATCCCTATTTACAAGATGTTAGCTGCTCGAACCAAGATGTCGATAACAAACACTATGTCCAGGATTAGAGGGGCCCTGCCTCCAGCCAGGTGGAGGAGAGGAACAACTGTGGTTTGTTTATGGGTTTTCTTTGGGGTTTTTTTGTGTTTTTGATGGTGTGGATTTGATGGCCGGGCACATCAGAAATACAGCAGTATAGGGCTTTAGTGGACACTGGTGTGCAATGCACCATGATACCATCAAACTATAAAGGGACAGAATCAATTTGTATCACTGGCATGACAGGGGGCTCCCAAGAGCTGACTGTATTGGAAGCTGAAGTGAGTCTGCCTGGGACTGGACTGGGAGTGGCAGATGCACCCTATTGTGACTGGCCCAGATGCCCCATGCATTCTTGGTATAGATTACCTGAGGAGAAGGTATTTCAAGGACTTGAGGGGGTACTGGTGGGCATTTGGTGTAGCAGATGTGGAGACAGGAAGTCAAACAGCTCTCTCCCCTGCCTGGTCTATCAGAGGACCCTTCTATTGTGGGGCTGCTGAGGGTCGAGGAGCAAAAGGTGCCCATTGCTACTACAACAGTCCACTGGTGACAATATCATACTAATAGAGACTCCCTGATCCCCATCCACGAGCTGATCCGTCAGTTGAAGAACCAAGGAGTGATCAGCAAATGTGCTCCCCCTTCAACAGTCCCATATGGCCAGTGTGAAAGTCTAATTGAGAGTAACTGGGGGCTATTGTGGCCTGAATGAAGTCACACCACCACTGAGTGCTGCCATACCAGACATGTTAGAACTCCATTATGAACTGGAGTCAAGGCAGACAAGTGGTATGCCACAATTGATATTGCAAATGCGTTTTTTTCCATTCCTTTGGCAGTGGAGTATAGGCAACAGTTTGCCTTCACCTGGAGAGGCATCCAGTACACCTGGAATCGACTGCCCCAGGGGTGGAAACATAGCCCCACCACTTGCCATGGACTGGTCCAGACTGCACTGGAGAAGGGTGGAGCTCTGGAACACCTGCAATATATCGATGACATCATTGTATGGGGTAATACAGCAGGAGAAGTTTCTGAGAAAGAAGAAAAAGTAATTAAAATCCTTCTAGAAGCTGGTTTTGCCATCAAACATGCTAAGGTCAAGGGACCTGCACAAGAGATCCAGTTTTTAGGAATCAAGTGGTAAGATGACTGCCATCAGATCCCAATGGACGTGACTAACAAGATGAAAGCCATGTCTCTGCCAACTAACAAAAAGGAGACACAAGCTTTCTTAGGCGTAGTAAGCTTCTGGAGGATGCACATTCCCCATTACAGTCAGATTGTGAGCCCTCTCTATGCAGTGACTCAGAAGAAGAATTACTTTAAATGGGGCCCTGAGCAACAGCAGGCTTTTGAGCAAATTAAACAAGAGATAGTCCATGCGGTGGCCCTTGGACCAGTCCAGACAGGACCAGAAATAATGTCCTCTACACTGCAGCTGGGGAGAATGGTCCTACCTGGAGCCTCTGGCAAAAGGCACCAGGGGAGACTCGAGGTCGACCCCTAGGGTTTTGGAGCTGGGGATACAGAGGATCAGAGGACCATTATACTCCAACAGAAAAAGAGATACTGGCAGCCTGTGAAGGAGTTTGAGCTGTCTCAGAAGTAATTGGTGCTGAGGCACAGCTCTTCTTGGCACCCTGATTGCAAGTGTTGAACTGGATGTTTAAAGGACAGACCCCATCTACCACATGGCATCAGTTGTATGATGTGAGTAAGTGGGTTGCATTGATTACTCAGCAGGCCTGAATAGGGAACCTTAATTGCCCAGGAATTCTGGAAGTAATCATGGACTCGCTGGAAAGCAAAGATTTTTGGAATGGTGCCAGAGGACGAGGTAATGTGCACTGAAGAGGCCCCACCATAGAATAAGCTATCATAAAGTGAGAAGCATCATGCCTTGTTCACCAATGGATCTTGCCGTATTGTAGGTAAACAGCGAAAGTGGAAAGCTGCTGTATGGAGTCCTATGAGACAAGTGGCAGAAGCGGCTGAGGGAGAAGGTGGGTCGAGTCAGTTTGCAGAAGTAAAAGCCATCCAGCTGGCTCTAGATATTGCTGTGTGAGAAAAATGGCCAGTACTCTACCTGTATACTGATTCATGGATAGTAGCAAATGTCCTGTGGGGATGGCTGAAGCACTGGAAGAAAAACAACTGGTAGCACAGAGGCAAACCCATCTGGGCAGCCAAATTGTGGCAGGATATTGCTACCCAGTTAGAGAAGCTGGTTGTGAAGGTATGTCATGTAGATGCCCATGTACCCAACAGCAGAGCCACTGAGGAACATCAAAACAACCAGCAGGTGGATCAAGCTGCTAAGATCCAAGTGGCTCAAGTAAGTTGATCTGGACTGTCAGCATAAAGGTGAATTATTTTTAGCTTGGTGGGCCCATAATACATCAGGCCTTCAAGGCAGAGATGCCACATAGAGATGGGCCTGTGACTGAGGGGTGGATTTGACCATGGACACTATCGCACAGGTCATCCATGGATGTGAAATTTGTGCTGCAGTTAAACAAGCCAAAAGACTAAAACCACTGTGATATGGAGGACAATGGCTAAAATATAAGTATGGGGAGGCTTGGCAAATTGATTACATCTCGCTTCCACGAACCCACCAAGGCAAGTGCTACATGCTCACGATGGTGGAAGCAAGTACCGGCTGGTTGGAAACATATCCTGTGCCTCATGCCACTGCCCGTAACACTAATGTGGGCCTTGAAAAGCAGATTTTGTGGCGACATGGCACTCTGGAAAGAATAGAGTTAGACAAGGGGACTCATTTCTGAAATAGCCTCATAGACACCTGGGCTAAAGAGCATGGTATTGAATGGATATATCACATCCCCTACCATGCACCAGCCACTGGGAAAGTGCAACAATGTAATGGGCTGTTGAAGATGACACTGAAAGCAATGGGTGATGGGACATTCAAAAACTGGTATGAACACTTAGCAAAGGCCACCTGGTTAGTTAATACCAGGGGATCTATCAACCTGTCTGGTCCCACTCAATCTGAGCTGTTGCACACTGTAGAGGGGGATAAAGTTCCTGTGGTTTACTCAAGAAATATGTTGGGGAAAACAGTTTGGATTACTCCTGCCTCGAGCAAAGGCAAACCCACTTGTGGAATTGCTTTTGCTCAAGGTCCTGGGTGCATGTGGTGAATGATGCAGGAGGATGGGGAAGTTAGATGTGTACCCCAAGGAGATTTGATTTTGGGTGAGAATAGCCAATAACTGTATGATGCTAAGTGTCATTTCTTCTAGTAAGAATCACCCCAGACCCTAAACATGGGCTGCACCAGATACACCAGCTGCACGATCCAGATGCAATACATCATCCTGCTGTGCCCACCTTCACCAGTCCATGACACTATATTGAGGCCTAGTTCTGATCTGCCAACTGAGTGAATCCCATGACGATTTTCCCCTGCCCTGAGATATTATTATGAGACATGGAACCCATGGTTTTGGACTAAATTAATTCAATGGACTGGGAGAGATAGCCCATAGACTAAAGAGAATATCTGTGTGTATATATATGTTGAGAGATAGGGAAAATACTAGTGACTTGATATAAACGATATAGAATAAGGGGTGGAATCCTGTCCCAGTTTCATAGGATAAAATTTATAGAAGCAAGTATCTGTTAGATTTTGTTCCAGTTTGTGGCCAGCCATGGTGATCAAGGGCAGCTGACCCAGGCTGGCTGTCTTTGTTTAGCTCGCACCTGGGGCTAAACAATAGTAGTTTTTCTCTTACCCCTGTTCCCTCCCCAACTGAGGAAGGTAATTGGGGGAAAAAAGAGGGAGATTCATGTGTTGAAATTAAACAGATTTAATAAAATAAAGAAACCAATATAAATGCTAACACAAAACACACAAAAGTATACTTAGCTACAGAATTGCAGGAGGTTGTCCAGGAATACCAATATTCAGCAATGAGGAAAAAGGGAGGCCAGAATAGATGAGGCAAAACCAGCCCCCCCTCTCCCCACCAAGCCCTCCCTTTTATAGTGAACTTGATGTTAATGATATAGAATATACCTGTGGGCCAGCCTGGGTCAGCTGCCCTGGATTTAGCTGCTAATGGCCTTGATCACCATGACTGGCCACAAACTGAAACAAAATCCCAATGAAGCCAGGACACTGGCCCACAGGTGTATTCTATATCATTAACATCAAGTTCACTACAAAAGGCAAAGCTTGCTGGGGAGGAGTTGGTCTCCTCTCTCTTCCCCCCCCCCTTCTTCTCCAAGATTGTTATTCCTAGAGCAACTTGCTGCAACTCTGTAGTTAAGTATAATTTTGTGTGTTTTGTATTATCATCGATATGGGTTTCTTTTTTTTTATTAAATCTGTTTCATTTTAACCCATGAGTCTCCCTCCTTTTCCCAATTCCCTTCCTCAGTTGTGGAAGGGTACCCTGGAGACAGAGGATAAAAAGAAGGCGGAGTTACTGAATGCCTTCTTTGCCTCTGTCTATACTGCTGGAGGCTGTCCTGAGGAGCCCTAGACCCCTGAGGCCCCAGAAGAAGTCAGGATAGAGGAGGAGTCTGTCTTGGTTGATGAGGGCTGGGTCAGGGACCAATTAAGCAATCTGGACATCCATAAATCCATGGGCCCTGATGGGATGCACCCGTGGGTGCTAAGGGAGCTGGTGGAAGTCATTGCTAGGCCACTCTCCATCATCTTTGCTAAGTCATAGGCAACGGGAGAGGTGCCTGAGGACTGGAGGAAAGTGAATGTCACTCCAGTCTTCAAAAAGGGCAAGAAGGAGGACCCGGGTAACTATAGACCGGTCAGCCTCACCTCCATCCCCGGAAAGGTGATGGAACAACTTGTCCTTGGTGCTGTCTCTAGGCACATCAAGGATAGGGGGATCATTAGGGGCAGTCAAAATGGCTTCACCAAGGGGAAGTCATGCTTAACCAACTTGATAGCCTTTTATGAGGACGTAACCCAGTGGATAGATGTTGGTAAAGCTGTGGATGTGGTCTATCTCGATTTCAGTAAAGCGTTTGACACGGTCTCCCACAGCATCCTCGCAGCTAAACTGAGGAAGTGTGGTCTGGATGATCGGGTAGTGAGGTGGATTGTGAACTGGCTGAAGGAAAGAAGCCAGAGAGTGGTGGTCAATGGGACAGAGTCCAGTTGGAGGCTTGTGTCTAGCGGAGTCCCTCAAGGGTCGGTACTGGGACCAGTTCTATTCAATATATTCATTAATGACTTGGATGAGGGAATAGAGTGCACTGTCAGCAAGTTCGCTGATGACACCAAACTGGGAGGAGTGGCTGACACACCGGAAGGCTGCGCAGCCATTCAGAGGGACCTAGACAGGCTGGAGAGTTGGGCGGGGAGAAATTTAATGCAATATAACAAGGGCAAGTGTAGAGTCCTACATCTGGGCAAGAACAACCCCATGTATGAGTACAAGTTGGGGACAGACCTGTTGGAGACCAGCATAGGGGAAAGGGACCTGGGGGTCCTAGTGGACAGCAGGATGACCATGAGCCAGCAATGTGCCCTTGTGGCCAAGAAGGCCAATGGCATCCTGGGGTGTATTAGAAGGGGTGTGGTTAGCAGGTTAAGAGAGGTTCTCCTCCCCCTCTATTCTGCCCTGGTGAGGCTGCATCTGGAATATTGTGTCCAGTTCTGGGCCCCTCAGTTCAAGAAGGACGGGGAACTGCTAGAGAGAGTCCAGCGCAGAGCCACGAAGATGATTAAGGGATTGGAACGTCTCCCTTATGAGGAGAGGCTGAGGGAGCTGGGTCTCTTTAGCTTAGAGAAGAGGAGACTGAGGGGTGACCTCATTAATGTTTATAAATATGTAAAGGGCAAGTGTCATGAGGATGGAGCCAGGCTCTTCTCAGTGACATCCATTGACAGGACAAGGGGCAATGGGTGCAAGCTGGAACACAGGAGGTTCCACATAAATATGAGAAAAAACTTCTTTACGGTGAGGGTGACCGAACACTGGAACAGGCTGCCCAGAGAGGTTGTGGAATCTCCTTCTCTGTAGACATTCCTGTGTGATATGATCTAGGTAATCCTGCTCCGGCAGGGGGATTGGACTAGATGATCTTTCGATGTCCCTTCCAATCCCTAACATTCTGTGATTCTGTGAAGCGACATTGGGTGAGAGAGCAACTGCTTATTGTTTAGCCCTGGGTGCGGGCTGAATGAAGGCATTTGGTTATTTTCTGAGATCAATTATTGCTTGTTACTTCCAGTGAATGATCAATAAATTAACAGTCTCAAGTGTGTTTTACTCATTTACTTACTTTCAATCCAAAGACTTTAACACTGCTCTCTTTTAGTCTACTGGCCTAGACCTCAACTGAGAAGTGTCAAATTAGCTTTGATTTTCTTCGGTGTATTTCTATGTTCTGCACTGTACCTATAGTCCTATCAATAAACTCTTAAGGCTGGGGGAACCAATTGGAACACCTGTCACAAAAATTCCTAACTCGTCTGTGCCAACCGAGGAGGGAGGCTAGGATACAAAGTATAGAATTACAAGGGTAAATATTTATTCATGCACAGGAAGTGTCCCAGGCAAATTGGGACACCGTGGATGTGGTTTTACCCGGGGTTCTTATACCCTTCAAACAATCAAGTACAACATGATTTGACTAATTTCTAACACTCACACTACCAATTACTAATAATAGGAAAACTTTCCAAAGCAACTGTATTTCTGCAGCATTCTTCCTGCTTGTCTGTTGATCTAGACATCCCTAGAGTCAATCTTGCTATAGTTACTTATCTATGATACCAGATGACACTGGGAGGGTTTCAAAGACATATTAGAGGAGCTAGGATGCTGGCGTTATCTTGGTTGCCCAGGGATATCCTTTATCATTCATGGACAGCTCTAAGCTTCCAAGAAGCAAAGTCCTTATTTCCAGGGCTGGGCTGTCCTTCAGTTTGTTTTACTTAAGCATGAACAATACCAAAGTCTCCAGTAAAATTCCACTATCTCATTACATCACAGTGTAAAATGTGAACTAATATATATATATATTAACAAAGTTAATACACTTCCATACTATAAAGACTGATTGGTATAATAGTTAGAAAAGGGAATTTTCTTAACACACCCTATAGCTTCCTTCCTGTCCGAACAGTTAAGCTTCCTTTCAGAGGAAACCTGTGTGTTGGAGTAGATGATGCCCACCAGATCCTGTCCTAATACATACTCAGGACATGACATATAGATGACATTTAGACCTGTATGTGTAACCACAGTAGTATCTCAGAAACTTGCAAGGTAAAGCTAATAATTATTGACATACCTGGTTGTTTCTCAAGATATGTGCTTATTTGAACTTGAATTAATGCTTTTACCTGTCTAGATGAAAATGTCTGTATGTGGCAGAAAAATGGTCTGCATACTACTTAATGCTTTTATATAATGAACAAGTTAGTTTTGTTGTATTTGTCTGTATTTTATTTATTTACTATTTTTTTACAGAAAATATAATGGTCATACTGAAAACAAGCCCCTAACCGTTCCAAAAGACATTGATCTTCATCTGGAAATAAAGTCTGTGACTGAAAGGGACACTATAGGTAAGAATAAGCGGATGCAAACAGCATATTATATCAAATATATCCTGATGTTGTTTTCTATCGAGCGTTTATTTGCAATAAATACTGGAATATCTTTTTTCAGTAGATAATGAAAGAATAGCAGTACAACTGATTATAAAGAAAGGAAGTGAGAAAGCAAAAATTAGGGCTAGATCTCTGTTGTTGTTTTTGTTGTTCCAAGTTAATAGGCTTTTTTATAAATGCTAATTTTTGACTCCTTAAACATAGCCAATTTTTCTGTTACATAAAAGTCTTATATGGATATGTAGACATGTGATATTTTCCTCCTAGCCACATTTTTATATGCATGCATTGTATGGATAAATATAGAAAGCAAGCAAGCACGCATAGTGCTTAGCAGATGTTACAGCTTAAATTATCCAGGACAGTGCTGAAAAGACCCGTAACAGAAACGCACAGCTTTTTAAAACTGGCGTGTAAGCAAAGCATTCACAATTTTCAATTAGTGTTATTTGCTTCAAGTAACTGCATTAATGGGTCTCCCTGAGAATAAAACAAGCATTGATTTATAGATACTGATACAGTGTAGGGTTTAAGTATGTTAAAAAAGTTAGATATGCAAATGTATGTTAAATCTAACCAAATAGTTATTTCAAAATAAATATCAGACTTTCATTGAAATACCTGAGTTCAACCAATTTCATGTTTTTGACATCAGATACCTTGTAGTCAAAAGACAAATGCTCAGTAATATTCTGTGACTTTTTAACCTTGTTGATGTAGGAAGGTGTTTGAGAGGGTGTGGTGGGTTGACCTTGGCTAGCCACCAAGTGCCCTCCAAGCCGCTCTATCACTCCCACTCCTCAGCTGGACAGGGGACAGAAAAAAAACCCACGATGAAAGGCTCGTGGGTCGAGATAAGGACAGGGAGAGATCACTCACCAATTACCGTCATGGGCAAAATCAGACTCGACTTGGGGAAATTAATTTAATTTATTGCCAATCACATCAGAGTAGGATAATGAGAAATAAAACCAAATTTTAAAACACCTTCCCCCCACCCCTCCCTTCTTCCCGGGCTCAACTTCACTCACGATTTTCTCTGCCTCCTTCCCCCAAGCGGTGCAGGGGGATGGGGAATGGGGGTTGCAGTCACTTCATCACACGTTGTCTCTGCCACTCCTTCCTCCTCACACTCTTTCCCTGCTCCAGCATGGGTCCTCCCATGGGAGACAGTCCTCCACAAACTTCTCCAACATGGGTCCTTCCCACGGGCTGCAGTTCTTCACGAACTGCTCCAGCGTGGGTCCTTTCCATGTGTCCTTTCCATGGGGTGCAGTCCTTCAGGAACAGACTGCTCTAGCGTGGATCCCCTGCGGGGTCACAAGTCCTGCCAGCAAACCTGCTCCAGCGTGGACTTCTCTCCACAGGGTCACAGGTCCTGCCAGGAGTCTGCTCCAGCATGGGCTCTCCACGGGGTCACAGCCTCCTTTGGGCACATCCGCCTGCTCCAGCCTGGGGTCCTTCACAGGCTGCAGGTGGATATCTGCTCCATCATGGACCTCCATGGGCTGTAGGGGGACAACCTGTGTCATCATGGTCTTCACCACAGGCTGCAGGGGAATCTCTGCTCTGGCACCTGGAACACCTCCTCCCCCTCCTTCTTCACTGACTTTGGTGTTTGCAGAGTCATCTCTCACATATTCTCACTCCTCTCTCCCAGCTGCTGTTGCGCAGCAGTTTTGTCACCTTCTTAAATATCTTATCACAGAGGCGCTACCACCATTGATGATTGGCTCAGCCTTGGCCAGCAGCGGGTCCGTCTTGGAGCCGGCTGGCGCTGGCTCTATCGGACATGGGGGAAGCTTCTGGCAACTTCTCACAGAAGCCACCCCTGTAGACCCCCGCTACCAAAACCTTGCCATGCAAACCCAATACAGAGGGGCAGACTGCACTTGTCAAGAATTGTTCTTTGCAGTTCCTAGCATCTATGTGAGAAAGAAAACCTCTCTCTTTTTAAATCACCCAACCTGCATGGAACACAGTATGTTCCACAGAATGTTTAGGATGGCGTTTACACAATGAGTTATTGCTATACAATAGATATTATCAAAATCTTGAAGAACAAACCATCGATGTTTTAAGTTTGGGATTTTTAAAGAAAAAGAGGAAGCAATTATATATAGTACATTAAATGATTGTCAATGAGCTTTTAATCTTAAACAGAGAATCAAAACTCTTACCTAGAGTTGTAGCTAAACTTCAGTGGATAACCATTTTATCTTGCTTTTGAGATCTAAATTAGACATGATTTTTTAAGTTAGCAGGTTAATGCATAAAAGCTGAGATGATAAAATAGTAAAATCTTGTAACCTTATAAATTGTTGAGTGGTAATCCAGTATCAAGCAACAGAGGTGAAGAGTGAAGTTCAGGTTAGAAGGAGAGGTTGCTGAGTGAAAAAAATAAGTGGCTCTTAACCTGGATAATCTGTATCTAGATTGGATCTAGACGTCAATTATTTGAAAATAATTTTTAATTGTCATCCCTTTTTGTATATGTTGGTAATTGCCTTAAAAATATCATTGTACTTTTAAGATTTGCAAACTTGTATTTTTCAGCTTTGCATTATTTTCCTGAATATCAGTGGCTGGTGGATTTCACTGTTGCAGCTACAGTTGTGTATGTGGTGATTGAAGCCTATTGCAGTATCATGAAGCCCTCACAAGAAATGAATATCAGTGTAGTGTGGTGTCTGCTTGTCTTGGCCTTTTCAGTGTATCCTTTACTGTTTTTCAAAATAATTCTATATCTGTTCCAAATAGCTTACATAATTCTTCAATTCATAGAAATCTGTGTATTGTTGATTTGCAGAATAAATAAATATATATTTATCACCACCTTTGCCTTAGTCTTTACTAGGAAGACTGGCCTTCAGGAATCCCAGGCCCAAGAGACCAGAAGGAAAGTCTGGAGCAAGGGAGATGGTGGAAGAGGATCAGGTCAGGGAATACTTAAGCAAACCAGACATACATAAGTCCATAGGCCCTGATGGGATGCACCCATGACTGCTGAGGGAACTGGCAGATGTCATTGCTAGGCCACTCTTGATTATCTTTGATCAATCATGGCAGTTGGGAGAAGTGCCCAAAGACTGAAGGAAAGCAAATGTCATTCCTATCTTCGAGAAGGGCAAGAAGGAGGACCCAGGGAACTACAGGCCAGTCAGCCTCACCTCGATCTCTGGGAAGGTGATGGAATAACTAATCCTGGAAACCATTTCTAGGCATATGAAGGACAAGAAAGTCATCCTGAGTAGTAAGCATGGCTTCACCAAGGGGAAGTCTTGCTTGACCAACCTGATAACCTTCTATGATGAAATGCTTGGCTTGGTAGATGAGGGGAGAGCAATGGATATTGTCTACCTGGACTTCAGGAAGGCCTTTGACCCTCTCTCCCGTAAGATCCTCATAGAGAAGCTGTTGATGCATGGGCTGGATGAGCAGATGGTGAGGTGGACTGAAAACTGGCTGAATGGCTGGGCCCAGAGGATGGTGATCAGTAGCAGCGCAAAGTCTAGTTGGAGGCCAGTGACTAGTGATGTGCCCTAGGGGTCAATACTGGATCCAGTCCTGTTCATCATCTTCATTAATGATCTGGATGATGGGGCAGAGTGTACCCCCAGCAAGTTTGCTGATGACACCAAACTGGGAGGAGTGGCTGATACACCAGGGGTCATGCTGCCATCTAGAAGGACCTTGACAAGCTGGAGAATTGGGCTGACAGGAACCTCATGAAGTTCAACAAGGGGAAGTGCCAAGTCCTGCACCTGGGGAAGAACAACCCCATGCACTAGTACACATGCTGGGGGCCGCCCAACTGGAAAGCAGCTTGGCAGAAAAGGCCCTGGGGGTCCAGGTGGACACCAAGTTGAACATGAGCCAGCAATGCACCCTTGCTGCAAACAAGGCAAATGGTATCCTGGGCTGCATTAGACAAAGTATTGCTAACATGCCGAGGGGGGGTGATCCTTCCCCTCTACTCAGCACTGGTGAGGCCACACCTGGAGTCCTGTGTCCAGTTCTGGGCTCCCCAGTACAAGAGAGGCCTGGACATACTGGAGAGAGTCCAGAGAAGGGCCACTAAGATGATGAAGGGTCTGGAGCATCTCTCTCATGAGGAAATGCTGAGAGATTTGGAAGTGTTTAGCCAAAAGAAGAGAAGGCTCGAGGGGGATCTCATCAATGTATACAAATACCTGAAGGGAGGGTGCAAAGACGACGGAGCCAGGCTCTTGTCACTGGTGCCCAGTGACAGGACAAGAAGCAATGGGCACAAAGTGAAACACAGGAGGTTCTATCTGAACGTCAGGAAACACTTTTTTACTGTGAGGGTGACTGAGGGAGGTGAAGCAGAGCCTGTCCTTTCTAGAGCCTCTACATAACGACAGAGCTGCTCTATCAAGGCTTGAGTCTTCTCCCATATCTCACCCAGTAATGATCCCAGTTCCCATGAATGCTGTGACTCAAGCTGTTGTATCTGCTCCATGCACCACTGCAGAGCTTCCACAGCATTCTCTGCAGATGCACCTGCAGGGGCTTGGGGACCAGGCATCTTCACCCAGTATTCCCAGTGGGGAAGATCTCTCCAAGCTAGTTGTCAGGGCAGGCCCAAGACCAGAGACAAAAACATAGAATTAAAGGTTCTAGCAGACAATATGTCAGAGAGGCTGAGCTCTGCCTGCTAGCCAGTTCTATTAGGTCTCCTGATAACACACCAAGGGCAGCCATAGCCATAATATTTACAAAACAGTCTCCTTTGTTTGGATAGCCATGTAACCCTGACATCTTTTTCCTTGTACTTGAAGTGAATTAGCAATGGCAAGATGTTCTGACAGGCTTCCTTTTCTCCTGTATATAATTGATATATGTATACATGCATGTAGATTTTTCACACTATGTATATAGAAGCTTTGTAAGGTAAACAGAATCTGGGCATGAATGTTTACTTAGTCTCTGCTGAATCCAAAAGAATGGATTTTTGTGGGGTTCCCACGGGACAACGGTCAAGTACTGAACGAGCTATGTCCGGGCATGTCCAGGGGGTGGTAATGGGGTGGTAATGAACTAGCCAATCATAATACAGAACAAGGGCCTTGGCTATGAGACCAACAAGATATGGGGGAAGTTGAAAAATAAGAAAGAATGCTGCACCTGCAAGATATAGCTTTTTAGCATAAGCCAATCAGAACTAATATAGAGGCATGTGAACAAAGCATACTAACCAATCATAATAGAAATGACACATACACGGAGTGTGCACAAAAATAGAATAGTATAAATGTACCCTCAATAGAATAGTATAAATGTACCCTCAGATACGAAAATAAAGGAGATCTGCTTAACGATCATATTGGTCTGTGTGCATTTACTCCGTGCCCTCTCAAGAGATTTTGATTAATTTTAACAAGGGAAGAAACTGAAATTTTTGCAATTTGGTGACAAGTGTGTTGTTTGATGCAAAATATAGTTCCAAAACTACTGTGAAATACTGGTTTTAAACTCACTTGTAAAAACCAAGAGTAAGCACATTTAATAATTGATTAGAGCTGCATGAAGCTGTTCCCTAGAGGTCAGGACACAGAGAACATCAGGAAACACTTTTTTACTGTGAGAGTGACTGAGCACTGGCACAGGTTGCCCAAGGAGGTTGTGGACTCTCCCTCCTTGGAGATATTAAAAAGCCATCTGGACATTGTCCTGGGCAATTGGCTCTAAGTGTCTTTGAGCAGGGGTGTTGGACCAGATGACCTCCAGATGTCCCTAGATTCGAAGGGGGATGGGGTAGTAGCTGGGCTTGCACCACTGGGGCAACGCTCTAGTGTTGAGGTAGACCAGGAGGCCTCCCATCCCCCTAGGGTGAAATCGGTGTGCCCAGCTCGCTCCCTGAAATGCCTGTACACCAATGCACGCAGCATGGGGAATAAGCAGGAGGAGTTAGAAATCCGTGTTCGGTCGGGGGGCTATGATCTAGTGGCAATTACAGAGACTTGGTGGGATGCCTCGCATGACTGGAATGTAGTCATGGATGGCTATGTCCTGTTCAGGAAAGACAGGCCGCTAAGGAGAGGTGGTGGAGTTGCTCTTTATGTGAGTGAGCAGCTAGAATGTATTGAGTTCTGTCCAGGGGCGGATCACGAGCGAGTTGAGAGTTTGTGGGTGCGAATTACGGGGCAGGCTGGCAGGGGTGATACTGTTGTGGGTGTCTATTACAGGCCACCGGATCAGGATGAGGAGGGTGATGAGGCCTTCTACAGGCAGCTGAGAGCAGTCTCGCAATTACAGGGCCTGGTTGTTGTGGGGGATTTCAACTACCCTGATATTTGCTGGGAGGCCTACTCAGCCAGCCATCCCCAGTCCAGGAGGTTCCTCCAGTGCGTTGATGATAACTTTCTGATGCAAATGGTGGATGAGCCAACTAGGAGAGGAGCGCTGCTGGATCTGATCCTCACTAACAAGGAGGGTCTGGTTGAAGAGGTGAAGGTTGAGGGCAGCCTTGGTTGTAGTGACCATGAGATGGTAGAGTTCAGGATCTCATGTGGCAGGAACAGAATAGCTAGCAGAATCACAACCCTGAACTTCAGGAGGGCCAACTTTGGCCTTTTCAAGCAATTGCTAGGGGAAATCCCATGGGACAGGGTACTAGAAGGTAAGGGGGCCCAAGATAGTTGGTTAGCATTCAAGGACTGCTTCTTCCGAGCTCAAGATCAGAGCATCCCAACAGGTAGGAAGTCAAGGAAGGGTACCAGGAGACCTGCATGGTTGAACAGGGAACTGCTGGGCAAACTCAAGTGGAAGAAGAGGGTGTACAGATCGTGGAAGGAGGGGCTGGCCACTTGGGAGGAATATAAGTCTGTTGTCAGAGGATGTAGGGAGGCAACTAGGAAAGCTAAGGCCTCCTTGGAATTAAACCTTGCAAGAGAGGTCAAGGACAACAGAAAGGGCTTCTTCAAATACATTGCAGGTAAAACCAACACTAGAGGCAATGTAGGCCCACTGATGAATGAGGTGGGGGTCCTGGAGACAGAGGATAAAAAGAAGGCGGAGTTACTGAATGCCTTCTTTGCCTCTGTCTATACTGCTGGAGGCTGTCCTGAGGAGCCCCGGACCCCTGAAGCCTCAGAAGAAGTCAGGATAGAGGAGGAATCTGTCTTGGTTGATGAGGGCTGGGTCAGAGACCAATTAAGCAATCTGGACATCCATAAATCCATGGGCCCTGATGGGATGCACCTGCGGGTGCTGAGGGAGCTGGCAGAAGTCATTGCTAGGCCACTCTCCATCATCTTTGCTAAGTCATGGGCAATGGGAGAGGTGCCTGAGGACTGGAGGAAAGCGAATGTCACTCCAGTCTTCAAAAAGGGCAAGAAGGAGGACCCGGGTAACTATAGACCGGTCAGCCTCACCTCCATCCCCGGAAAGGTGATGGAGCAACTTGTTCTTGGTGCTGTCTCTAGGCACATCAAGGATAGGGGGATCATTAGGGGCACTCAGCATGGCTTCACCAACGGGAAGTCATGCTCAACCAACTTGATAGCCTTTTATGAGGACGTAACCTGGTGGATAGATGATGGTAAAGCTGTGGATGTGGTCTATCTCGATTTCAGTAAAGCGTTTGACACGGTCTCCCACAGCATCCTCGCAGCTAAACTGGGGGAGTGTGGTCTGGATGATCGGGTAGTGAGGTGGATTGTGAACTGGCTGAAGGAAAGAAGCCAGAGAGTGGTGGTCAGTGGGACAGAGCCCAGTTGGAGGTCTGTGTGTAGCTGAGTCCCGCAAGGGTCGGTTCTGGGACCAGTACTATTCAATATATTCATTAATGACTTGGATGAGGGATTAGAGTGCGCTGTCAGCAAGTTCGCTGATGATACAAAACTGGGAGGAGTGGCTGACACGCCGGAAGGCTGCGCAGCCATTCAGAGGGACCTGGACAGGCTGGAGAGTTGGGCGGGGAGAAATTTAATGCAATATAACAAGGGCAAGTGTAGAGTCCTGCATCTGGGCAAGAACAACCCCATGTACCAGTACAAGTTGGGGACAGACCTGTTGGAGACCAGCGTAGGGGAAAGGGACCTGGGGGTCCTAGTGGACAATAGGATGACCATGAGCCAGCAGTGTGCCCTTGTGGCCAAGAAGGCCAATGGCATCCTGGGGTGTATTAGAAGGGGTGTGGTCAGCAGGTCGAGAGAGGTTCTCCTCCCCCTCTACTCTGCCCTGGTGAGGCCGCATCTGGAGTATTGTGTCCAGTTCTGGGCCCCTCAGTTCAAGAAGGACAGGGAACTGCTAGAGAGAGTCCAGCGCAGAGCCACGAAGATGATTAAGGGAGTGGAACATCTCCCTTATGAGGAGAGGCTGAGGGAGCTGGGTCTCTTTAGCTTGGAGAAGAGGAGACTGAGGGGGGACCTCATTAATGTTTATAAATATGTAAAGGGCAAGTGTCAAGAGGATGGAGCCAGGCTCTTCTCAGTGACATCCCTTGACAGGACAAGGGGCAATGGGTGCAAGCTGGAACACAGGAGGTTCCACTTAAATTTGAGGAAAAACTTCTTTACGGTGAGGGTGACTGAACACTGGAACAGGCTGCCCAGAGAGGTTGTGGAGTCTCCTTCTCTGGAGACATTCAAAACCCGCCTGGACGCGTTCCTGTGTGATATGGTCTAGGTAATCCTGCTCCGGCAGGGGGATTGGACTAGATGATCTTTCGAGGTCCCTTCCAATCCCTAACATTCTGTGATTCTGTGTGATTCTGTGATTCCAACCTCAACCATTCTATGATTTAATAGTTGGAAAAAGGATTGTATATGCTAGTGCCATTGTCAGGTAACGTATATGCTATACATGCTCTTTGGATATGCTGATATCAATGGCTTTTAAATATTAATACCAGACTATTTATGGAAAGCATCTTATGTATGTGAACAAAAAGTTAGTGCTCATCTGTAATGGTTCTGAACTTATTTGTTTTTGCCCAGCTGGGCAATCAGGAAGACATTCTTGTACAAGAAAGTATTTAAATGTTGGGAGAAGTGTGCAATTTACTGCACACTTTTTGGTTATGAAATGTTTAGTCTGGTGCTTCCTTAGCTGAATAGTACAATACTGTATACAATCATTTATTGCGAAGATGCATGCATGAATTCATATTTTTAGAAGAATTTCAAGATACTTATAATGAAGTTTATGTGAAAATAAAATGTGTAGACAGTTGTAGGAGCTGAGGTGGTACTATGATGTTTTCAAAGTTCTGTGAAAAGCTGAACTCCCCTCTGAAACGTAAGGAAACAAAAGCAGAGTATTTAGGAGACAAGCAATATCAAATCATAAAAAGAAGCAGCTATGATGTACTAGAGAAAGCAGTATTGGACATTGATGCTTGTGTAATAATTAGCTGGTTTTCAGAGACCAATCCAGACTTACTCTTTGGGGAGGAAAGTTGCCTTTTAAAGATGTGAGAGGTGATGAAGCAATGTAATAAAGGCCTGGAAGAAAGTAGGTTATGGAGATGTGAGTTAGAAAATGAATTTGTGCAACTGCTCTGTTCCCTGAAAAGCTAATAACCAGATAAAGTGCTAAGTTAGACTTAATATAGCACTTGAATATTCAAAATTGATTCCTCTGTGGAAATGCCTCTTCTTCCATAGAGATTCTTATTGTGATCTTTTTTGGTGTTAGCAGTAGCTAGTGATGTCATGTAAACCCCTAGAACTCTGGTTAGTTTTTACTGACAGTTCTGGATATGCTTAAAGCTTGCCTGTACTTGATAATTATTGAAGTGTGTGCTGCCTTTACAATAAAGACAGTAATACCTTTTCCACGTAGCTTTAAGTATAAACGAAATCCAGAATTTTCCTTTTAATGAGTAAGAACTTAGATGGAGGAGTTGACTTGCATTATGAAATAACCAACTGGCAGTAGCTCGCCTCCAGACCAATTATTTCTCCATTGACTCTTATCTGTCAGCAGACAGATCCACAATCCAAAAGGTGGTTTTCTAACCTACCAGGTAGTGACAGGAAAACTAGCATCTGGCTCTTGCACACCTTTAATGATATTATAGCTATGTTACTAAGCAGCCTTTTTTTTTAATTTGATTGGATGAAGTCAGAATTTCTAGTTTAATTGAAGGGAAGGAGAGAGAGAGAGAAGCAACTGCTACTTAAGAAATCAGAGATGCAAGCCAACACCTTCAGCTTCCATTTTGAGAATGAGAGGGAGGTTAATATAATTAATGGAAAAATAATTTTCATATAGTATAACCATAATACACTCTTAAATTTACTGATGACAATGACCTGTATTTGCTTCATCTTTCAAATAAATCTTGGGTGTAACCAACTTAAATAATACTACAGTAATTGCAACTCCAGGTGACAAAGTTGTGAATTATATATTGGCATGGATTATGTAGGAAAATAGACTGCAACATTCCATTCTTACAGTGGTATTTAAATGCACTCCTAATCGCTCCTTTAATTTGGTCACCAATTCAGAGGCAAAACCAAACACAGAAACCTAAAAGAATCGAGATGCGTGGCTGTGCAAGCTTTTTCTGTCTCAGTACTGTGAAAATGCAAATAGATATTAGGGTCTTTTCCCGATTCTTTCTTTCTGACCTGCCTTTTTTATATGAATTGAGCCTAAATCAGTATTTTCAGCCTTGTCCTAATCTGGCTCAAACATTTGAGATCCAATTGCCCATTTGCAGATGGATAAGATGGAAACAGAGCTAGTATCCTGCATGTTAGAAGCACATTGGCCTATATTTTCTTATTAGCTTTCTTAAATGACTGAAAGGGAAGTATGGCAGAGAGGAAATGTTGCAGTTTCTATACATTAGAACTTATGAGACATACAGGAAACCACAAGATAATTACTTTGAGACATTGGCAGGAAGCATGCTTCACACCTTAAATATCTTAATGTAGATTATCAAATCCCATAATTATATATGGGATTTTAAATGTAAGGTCTTCTGTGGAGATGGACAGGTGATTTTTGTCCATTGTCAGAAGCAAATAATTTTTCGCTGTAAGAGGACAAGTTGTGCTAGGTCAAAACTAAATTTAGTGTGTATATTGGCATGACATTTCTGAGCTGTAATATCACATGGAATAGCATTAAAATCAAAAGATCATATGATAAAAGCTAAGTTTTATTTAATAAACCATGAACAGTTAACTGCATGCTTTAGCATTTCTTTACCTGAGCATGTGTGATTTTTGTATTGGCTAAGGGACCAATATTCTTTTGAGTTTTTGGTAGCAGACAATATACTTTAGAGGGAAAATTCTTAAGAAATTCTGGTAGTTTGTTGGGGTAAGAGGAAGAATAGAGAACTCAAAGTTTAAAATTCATGTGGAACTTACTTATAAAAACATACACAAATTTGGGAAAGTCTGGAGAAGAATGACCTTGTATGCAGGACTAAGCCTTCACAAATAAATTCTGGGAAATTGGAAACCTGTATAAAGAGTGTTACCTTTTGTTTTGAATGCATTGTCAAACAGCGGAGTCTAAATTCTAGGGTTTTTAATGAATCGCTTAAAAAATGTCTATGTTTTTGTGTAGTTTGAAAGAGAGAATACAATGGAAAATATAATTACTTATCCAATAATAGATAGTTGAACAGTCATTTAATAGTTATACAAAGGAAATAAATGGTGGAACTAGTTTTCTGCCACTTCCTACAACTTTTATTTACTGTTTTTTTCTGTGGCATGAAAGAGACCTTGTGAAATCACTACTTCCTAATATTGAATCGGGCTTGCTTAAATGTTTGTGTGGTTCCTGGGCAGATGGGATGAAGTAGTTTAGTCCTGTCCAGTTTGAAGGGTTAGTGACAAGGCAGAAGACTGAAGTACCAGGAAGCACAGTCTAAACTGAACTTTGTATTAGAGAGTTAACATCTCTATAAATAAGTTAACATAACTTATTCTGGGCATTACAGGGGTTTTGGGGGGGGTGTTGGTGCAAGGAGTGGTATACGGAAGTATTAATGAAACAATTCTTGTGATCACTGTAAACTAGGCGAGTGAAAAGAGGTTTCAGGAGAAATCTGGTTCATTCTTGTGTTTCAACATTGGGCCTCTGGGATACTGAAAATACTTAAAAACATAAAACTATTTACTAATTTAGTACGTCAAGACCAGAAATGATTCATCATAAATTGTTGAAATATTTGGTTGCCCCCCTGTCGTGTTTTAATCCCAGTCAGCAACTAAGCACCACGCAGCCACTCGCTCACACCCCTCACAGTGGGATGGGGGGAAAATCAGAAGGGTAAAGGTGGGAAAACTCATGGACTGAGATGAAGACAGTTTAATAGGGAAAGCAAAAGCTGCGTGCGCAAGCAAAGCAAAATAAGGAAGGCCTTGATGCTGTGTAAGCACTGTTCAGCAATAACTAAAACATTCCTGTTATCATCAGTTTTCATCACAAATCCAAAACATAGCCCCATACTAGCTACTATGAAGAAAATTAATTCTATCCCAGTCAAAACCAGTACACCCTCATATTTTAAATTTAAAGAAACCAATGTGATATGTCAAGAATTAATTATAGAACAGTTTTGTGTTTTGGTGACAGATGCTTTTCCCTATTTCATGGCTGTATATTAAGAGGTATTGGATTGTACTAGAGACTTGGCTGGCAAAGTGGCCAAAAGAAGTTTATAGAAGTGATGATTGATTGGATTTTTTTTCGACCATGTCTTCTAGGGGTAGATGTTTTGTTTCAGTGTAATAACACTAGTAGCTTTTTTATGTCGGTAGTGTAGATACTCAGAAAAAAATTTCCAAACAGGAAACTAGTCCATACATTTGTGTTTTAACAAAATTTTAATGTAAAAGGAGTAATACATTAGTTTAGTACTTGAGTTCCATGATTAGAGTATATCGGCATTACACTGATGGCAATTCTGCTAGGCACAACTAAGCTAGCTTTAAATATATTTAATGTGCAGAAATATTTGTGCAGCTGCATTAGCAGATACTTCAGTGAAAGATGCAGAATTCATCTGTCAGATTGGGTAAATGTTCAACTGGCAGCCCATGCTAAACTCCAAGCTTCTGTATCTGCATTGGTACTGACTGATCAACCTAACCTAGCCAGTATAAAGCTAGAGGAGGAATGTCTGCATGTGTCTCCCTCTTTCCTTTTGACTGCAATATAGACTATTCTTGGTTACCTCACAGTTAGCAATGCAAATAAATAGTTTCAGTATAGAGAACTCTCTTATTGTTTTAGCAGAACAGAACAATAAAGTTTTTAATTGCTTTATACTTTCAGGAAGATTCAATGATAATATGTTTCTTAGAGGCAGCAGTTAGACCTGCTGTACCACCTGCCCTCTATTTAATATTTTTGAAAGGCTATGGGATACTGGGTTAGTTGATTGATGGCTTTTCATGGTGATAGCCTGCACCCACTGAACAGTTTCCAGTACATGAAGAAGAGTAACAAAAGATTTTGCAAAACAAAAATGTTGAGGTGGTTTTTTTGTTTGTTTTTTTTTTTTTTCTAAAGACAGTATCGGTCGCAACCTGCTAAACATGAATTTAGGCTTAAAAGTAGGTTTTGCAATACTTCTTGCAAAAGTAACTTTAATGTTTGTGAAAATGCATTGTGTTGTAGGTCACATGTTCTGGTTACTATCTTTTTTTTTTTTTATTCTTGCTATACAGTGTTACAGATAGATAGTCACTAGTCACAGATTGCTGATTTCCATTACTTTGAAATTTGGAAAGGTGGCTTCTGTCAGAAAAAATATTCAAAATTAGTGAATTAAATAGTTGAACAAAATTGTAAATGTAGCAGTTGCAGCTGGCATGCTTGCAAAGTGATGAGTTTGTAAACTAACAAAGCACTTCATTGGCAGGGGCAATGTGCATGAGGATAGAGTGAAGATGGACAACACTGAGAGATGATCTATCTTAACAACTGCATGTGTCTGATTTAAACTACTCTGCTTATGCAGCTATTTAAAATTCATCATTGAGAACAACTGAATGACATTTTAAATCATTGACTTTGTACAACACACAAATATGTCAGCTTATTTAATTTTTTATCTGTTGTAAACCTTTAAACAGTGCTGTACACAATCCTTTCTGTTGCAAAGGCAAGGTATTTAGGAAAACTAATGTGGTATAGGAAAAGTAAGGTATTTTTCAGTTGGGAAGCTGTCTGTCATCTGAAAAGCTGATTAAGTAACCTGATTTCATTAGTAGATTAGAAAACTTTACTGGCTACTTTTGAAAAATGTCTTCATATGTAGTTATATCAATGGGATAGCAAAGGAAAGCAACAGACTTTCCTTAACTTGACTGAAGGTTGATCTAGGGAAAGTCAGTCATTAAAACTTGAAATAATCTCTGGAAGCCTTAAACTATTTTTTCCCTAACTACATACAATTAGAAAGAATATAGAGGAGTTTATTTGCTTTTCAATTGTGAATCCAAAAGTTCTATGTATCTTACTAGAAACTAAAATGTTTATAAGGGTGGCAGTCATTTTGCATTACTTCTGAGTGTTTAAAAATCATCCTGATGCACTTTTAATGGTCAATGTAGAGAAACAGACCTTTCCAGAACGCAGTCTGTATGACCTATTATGTGCCTATTTTTAGGATGAGATAAGTCTCTCTTTAGGGACACCTTTCTGTTAAATATAAAGGGAGTTTGATTGCTGTAAACTTAAGAGTCAAGTTAGATGCGGTGGTTAGGCCACTGTAATGTGCATATATGAGTACTTGTCTGCATATAGATGAAATGCAGATCATTTTGAGTGCCATGTAGATCATCTTGAGTGCCATCATGGGGCATGTACAGGACAACCAGGCAATCAGGCCCAGTCAGCATGGGTTTATGAAAGGCAGGTCCTGCTTGACTAACCTGATCTCCTTCTATGACAAGGTGACCCACTTACTGGATGAGGGAAAGGCTGTGGATGTTGTCTACCTAGACTTTAGTAAAGCCTTTGACACCATCTCCCACAGCATTTTCCTGGAGAAACTGACTGCTCATGGCTTGATAGGCATATGCTTCGCTGGGTAAAAACTGGCTAGATGCTCAGGCCCAAAGAGTTGTGGTGAATGGAGTTAAATCCAGTTGGCGGCCAGTCACAAGTGGTGTTCCCCAGGGCTCAGTATTGGGGCCAGTTCTGTTCAATATCTTTATCAATGATCTGGATGAGCGGATCGAGTGCACCCTCAGTAAGTTTGCAGACGACACCAAGTTAGGCGGGAGTGTTGATCTGCTTGAGGGTAGGAAGGCTCTGCACAGGGATCTGGACAGGTTGAATTGATGGGCTGAGGCCAACTGTATGAGGTTCAACAAGGCTAAGTGTTGGGTCCTGCACTTGGGGCACAACAACCCCATGCAACGTTACAGGCTTGGGGAAGAGTTGCTGGAAAGCTGCCTGTCGGAAAAGGACCTGGGGGTGTTGATCAACAGCCGGCTGAATATGAGTTGGCAGTGTGCCCAGGTGTCCAAAAGGCCAACAGCATCCTGGCTCGTATCAGAAAGAGTGTGGCCAGCAGGGCTAGGGAAGTGATCATCCCTCTGTACTCAGCACTGGTGAGGCCGCACCTCAAATCCTGTGTTCACTTTTGGGCCCCTCACTACAAGACAGACATTGAGGTGCTGGAGCACATCCAAAGAAGGGCAACGAAGCTGGTGAAGGGTCTGGAGAACAAGTCCTAGGAGGATTGGCTGAGGAAACTGGGGTTGTTTAGTCTGGAGAAAAGGAGGCTGAGGGGAGATCTTATTGCTGTCTACAAGTACCTGAAAGGAGGTTGTAGCGAGGTGGGTGTTAGTCTCTTCTCCCAGGTAACAAGTGATAGGATGAGAGGAAATGGCCTCAAGTTGTGCCAGGGGAGGTTTAGATTGGATATCAGGAAAAATTTCTTCACAGAAAGGGTTATCAAGCAGTGGAACAGGCTGCCCAGGGAAGTGGTGGAGTCACCATCCCTGGAGGTATTTAAAAGACGAGTAGATGTGGTGCTTAGGGATATGGTTTTGTGGTTGACTTCATAGTGTTAAGTTAATGGTTGGACTTGATCTTTCATCAAGATCCTTTCCAACCAAAACGATTATATGATTCTATGATTCTATGAAATACAGCAATGCATATGTTAAATGTGTGCTGCTTAATGAAGTGCAATATTGCATAATCACATGGTTTCTTGAGACATTAACTGATGACAGTTCAAATGTTTTTATCGAATAGATACTCTAAAATAGATTTTCACATAATCTACATGTTAAAATACTTCCAGTATTTTAAGAAGTACAAATATAAATTATTACGTTATTGTGTAGTGGAAAAAAAGGATACAATTTGCATTTAAAATTTTTTTGTGTCTTCCTTTTTTGTTATTTAAAGCAGAAAATGTCTGGAATGATCTCCAAGCACTTTATTTAAATAAAGACTTGATATCGCCTGCCATTTGAAAAAAAATCTATTCTCATGGGCTGCAGCACATAGTAAGAATTGACAGTGTATTATAAAAAATTATCTTAATCTACTGTATAATTTTGGAACTAATCACACAGAATCACAGAATGTTAGGGATTGGAAGGGACCTCGAAAGATCATCTAGTCCAATCCCCCTGCCGGAGCAGGATTACCTAGATCATATCACAAAGGAACGCGTCCAGGCGGGTTTTGAATGTCTCCAGAGAAGGAGACTCCACAACCTCTCTGGGCAGCCTGTTCCAGTGTTCGGTCACCCTCACCGTAAAGAAGTTTTTCCTCATATTTATGTGGAACCTCCTGTGTTCCAGCTTGCACCCGTTGCCCCTTGTCCTGTCAATGGATGTCACTGAGAAGAGCCTGGCTCCATCCTCTTGACACTTGCCCTTTACATATTTATAAACATTAATGAGGTCACCCCTCAGTCTCCTCTTCTCTAAGCTAAAGAGACCCAGCTCCCTCAGCCTCTCCTCATAAGGGAGATGTTCCAATCCCTTAATCATCTTTGTGGCTCTGCGCTGGACTCTCTCTAGCAGTTCCCCGTCCTTCTTGAACTAAGGGGCCCAGAACTGGACACAATATTCCAGATGCAGCCTCACCAGGGCAGAGTAGAGGGGGAGGAGAACCTCTCAACCTGCTAACCACACCCCTTCTAATACACCCCAGGATGCCATTGGCCTTCTTGGCCACAAGGGCACACTGCTGGCTCATGGTCATCCTGCTGTCCACTAGGACCCCCAGGTCCCTTTCCCCTATGCTGGTCTCCAACAGGTCTGTCCCCAAATTGTACTGGTACATGGGGTTGTTCTTGCCCAGATGCAGGACTCTACACTTGCCCTTGTTATATTGCATTAAATTTCTCCCCGCCCAACTCTCCAGCCTGTCCAGGTCTCTCTGAATGGCTGCGCAGCCTTCCAGTGTGTCAGCCACTCCTCCCAGTTTGGTGTCATCAGCGAACTTGCTGACAGTGCACTCTAATCCCTCATCCAAGTCATTAATGAATATATTGAATAGTACTGGTCCCAGTACCGACCCTTGAGGGACTCTGCTAGACACAGGCCTCCAACTGGACTCTGTCCCATTGACCACCACTCTCTGGCTTCTTTCCTTCAGCCAGTTCACAATCCACCTCACTACCCGATCATCCAGACCACACTTCCTCAGTTTAGCTGCGAGGATGCTGTGGGAGACCGTGTCAAACGCTTTACTGAAATCGAGATAGACCACATCCACAGCTTTACCATCATCTATCCACCGGGTTACATCCTCATAAAAGGCTATCAAGTTGGTTAAGCATGACTTCCCGTTGGTGAAGCCATGCTGAGTGCCCCTAATGATCCCCCTATCCTTGATGTGCCTAGAGACAGCACCAAGGACAAGTTGTTCCATCACCTTTCCGGGGATGGAGGTGAGGCTGACCGGTCTATAGTTCCCCGGGTCCTCCTTCTTGCCCTTTTTGAAGACTGGAGTGACATTCGCTTTCCTCCAGTCCTCAGGCACCTCTCCTGTTGCCCATGACTTAGCAAAGATGATGGAGAGTGGCCTAGCAATGACTTCTGCCAGCTCCCTCAGCACCCGCAGGTGCATCCCATCAGGGCCCATGGATTTATGGACGTCCAAACTGCTTAATTGATCCCTGACCCAGCCCTCATCTACCAAGACAGATTCCTCCTCTATCCTGACTTCTTCTGGGGCCTCAGGGGTCCGGGGCTCCTCAGGACAGCCTCCAGCAGTATAGACAGAGGCAAAGAAGGCATTCAGTAACTCCGCCTTCTTTTTATCCTCTGTCTCCAGGGCCCCCACCTCATTCATCAGTGGGCCTACATTGCCTCTAGTGTTGGCTTTACCTGCAATGTATTTGAAGAAGCCCTTTCTGCTGTCCTTGATCTCTCTTGCAAGGTTTGCAAGATGGCTGGTTTGAGGATGGCTGGCTGAGTAGGCCTCCCAGCAAATATCAGGGTAGTTGAAATCCCCCATGACAACCAGGCCCTGTAATTGCGAGACTGCTCTCAGCTGCCTGTAGAAGGCCTCACCACCCTCCTCATCCTGATCCAGTGGCCTGTAATAGACACCCACAACAGTATCACCCCTGCCAGCCTGCCCCGTAATTCGCACCCACAAACTCTCAACTCGCTCGTGATCCGCCCCTGGACAGAACTCAATACATTCTATCTGCTCACTCACATAAAGAGCAACTCCACCACCTCTCCTTAGTGGCCTGTCTTTCCTGAACAGGACATAGCCATCCATGACCACATTCCAGTCATGCGAGGCGTCCCACCAAGTCTCTGTAATTGCCACTAGATCATAGCCCCCTGACCGAACACGATTTCCAACTCCTCCTGTTTATTCCCCATGCTGCGTGCATTGGTGTACAGGCATTTCAGGGAGCGAGCTAAGCACACCAATTTCACCCCAGGGGGATGGGAGGCCTCCTGGTCTACCTCAACACTAGAGCGTTGCCCCAGTGGTGCAAGCCCAGCTACTACCCCATCCCCCTTCGAATCTAGTTTAAAGCTCTCCGAATGAGCCCTGCTAATTCCTGTCCCAGAACCCTTTTGCCCCTACGACATAAACCTTTCCCATGTATTACTGTCACGCCTGGTGTCTTATAAAACCAGGCATTATCAAAGAACCCAAAGCCCTGTCTGTAGCACCAGTCTCGTAGCCAGGCATTAATAGAGAGAATCCTACTATTCCATCCCACGTCATCACCTGAAAATGGAAGGAGGGAGGAGAAAACAACTTGTGCCCCCGACTCTTTCACCAACCGTCCTAGGGCCTTGTAGTCTTTCTTGATCCCCCTCAAACTACGGGATGCAGCTTCTTCCCCACCTGTCTGGAAGATCAGCAGGGGGTAGTAGTCTGTGGCCTTCACCAGGTTGGGGAGTTGCCTGGTGATATCCCTGATTCGGGCTCCAGGCAGGCTGCAGACCTCCCTGTGATGGGGGTCAGCTCTGCATATTGGGCCCTCAGATCCCTTTAGGAAGGAGTCTCCAACCACTAAAACTCTTCTCTTCTTCCTTGTGGAGGAGGTAGCTATACGCCTGTCAGGTTTTTCTGACTGTGGTGGGACCTCTGATATAGGTTGCCTCTCCACCACATCCCCATTGGACTGGCTGTATTCCACTAGGGCTTCATATCTATTTCTCAGAGGCACCTGTGGAGGCAAAGTAGGCAAGGAGGGCACTCGCCTTTTGCCACGGCCATAGACTTGCCTCCACTCACTCCTCTCCTCTAGGTTATTGTTTTCCACCTGAGAGGGGCAGAGTACAGGGGTCCCTCGATCCTGGGAGCTCTCCAGCAGGTGCTCCCATTTTTGTTGCAGGGAGGGCAGAGCCTGGCTCCACCAGTCTATCTCCATTTCAGCCTCCCGAATGCTCCTAAGCCTTTCTACTTCGGCTTGAAGCCTTTCGACCTGGCTTTGCAGCTGTGCCGCTCGGCCAAGCAGATCATCTACCTGCTCACAGCGCACACAGCCCCCTGTCACCACAGAGATGCTGTAGCATTCCCTGCAGCCTGCGACCTGCACCATTGCCTCCTTCTGTGGGAGCTCTGTCTGGGTTCCCACATCCATTTTGGTCTTCTTCCACCGGGTAGATACCATTGTTCTTTCACTGAGCTGGGAAATACCTGTTGGTGACACCCCTGGTTCACAGCTCCTTGGTGCCTTCCTCGCCTTGTGCACTGGGAGGGAGTCAGCGCCCTCCCCAACGAGCTGCAAACGGCTGCGGCCTCTCCTGCCCTGGAACACACCCAGTCACTGCTGACTCACACAGTCACTGCTGACTCTCCCTCTACCCCCTGGCTAGGGACTAGTCCCTGCCCTCCAGGAGGCTTTTTATCACCCAATCAATCACCACCCCCAATCAACAGGGGGTGGTGCATTTAAATCACCCGCGGTGCCTCTGGCTACGCCTCCTCCTCTCCTGTTTTGTTGCTGGGAACCTCCCGGTCCAGGGTGGGGGAGGGGAGCAGTTCGGGACTGCTGCTCCGGGGGGGCCAAGAGTACGAAAACCGCCCGGTTACAGCCCGATGTCGCCCTCGCCCCCGCACTAACCTCAAGTGGCTGTCGCTGCCGCTGTCAGCGGCATTTCTAATTATGTTTAGAAATGCACTAGAAAGGAGAATATTCAATAAACATTTTTAAAACAGCTTGATAACAGAGCAGATAACCTCTTAGATGTTCATATTTATGGCATTGAGGAAAGGATTTAAGATATAATACCGGACTATATAGTCTCTCTTTTTCATCAAAATGAGAATGGGATAGATTTTGCTTTCCTAGATAATACTGAATGTACTGTTAGTTGATTACCTTTGATCACTGAGGAATCTTGAACACATACACGCGAAAGTAGAGAAATACAAGTTTCATCTTTTCATACATTTTTTTGCTTAGTAAATAATCACATAATAATCTAAGCAACAACCCCATGCCACTGGTCACTATTTCTTATAATGCAGGTCTATGCTTTCTGTGAGGAGAAGTTTTCATATTTAAGAAATTTTATCCCATTATTGAGAGAAGTGCTTCTTGGGGCATCCCATTCCCTGGTGTTTGTATGTATACCCTGCGTTTCCTGCCCTCCTTCACCAAAACCAGCATAAAGTTACTTTTTCTGATGTTTGAATATTTCTAAGTGACAGAGAGAAGCTTGTGGTGTTTTTAAAGCAAAAAATCTATTTTGTCTTTTCTGACATTTATTTATATATATAAAAATTCTTACGACTTCTCTGCTCTTATGCAAAGAGTTAAGTTTTTGCTGCTTCCACTAATCATGATGTCCTGAAAACTAAGAAAAGGAAATCTAATTGAAAGAATACAGATTTTGTAAAACTACCTAGAAGCTTTTGTAAGACTACTTGGGAAAGCTCAGCAGACATTTGAGAGAACAGTTTTTGCATTAAATGCTTATTGGGTATGTTTTTGTTTGTTTTTAAACTAAATGGCAACAAATCTCTCTGTTCTCACCTCCTGTCTTCTAAAATGTCTTGCCTTTATTGAAGGAGGGAAGAAAAAAATTCAATGTTTATGTTTTTCTTCAGAAAAAAAAGAGAGACTTATGTGAGGAGGAACACCTTTTCTACCTTTTTCTCCCCAAAGGAACAAAAAGCCTTGTATGTTATATACATAGTAGACATATATATGTACTATATATACATATTTATGTGTATGGATGTATGCATGTGTACAAACATATAGTTAAGTCAAGACTGAGGAAGTATTTTAACCGAGATCATTTCAGCGACAAACTTGCAGTGACTTGAATGGTGCTATATTTTTGCCTTTGAACTCTGGATTTTTGCAGTGAAGAATCTTGAATGCACCCACTTGGGGTTGTGCATTCTGACAGAACACATATAACTCCACTGTGGTTAAAAATTTATTTATTCACTTCACTGTTGTATAGTTTGATGGACTATTTTTCATCTAGCTTGATGTTTTCATAGAATCATAGAATCATAGAATCATAGAATCATAGAATGGTTTGGGTTGGAAGGGACCTTAAAGATCATCTAGTTTCTACCCTCCTGCCATGGGCAGGGACACCTTTCCACTAGACCAAGTTGCTCAAAGCCCCATCCAACCTGACCCTGAACACTGCCAGGGAGGGGGCAGCCACAGCTTCTCTGGGCAACCTGTTCCAGTGTCTCACTACCCACACAGTAAAGAATTTCTTCCTAATATCTAATCTAAATCTACCCTCTTTCAGTTTAAAACCATTCCCCCTCGTCCTGTCACTACTTGCCCTTGTAAAAAGTCCTTCTCCAGCTTTCCTGTAGGCCCCCTTCAGGTACTGTAAGGCTGCTATAAGGTCTCCCCGGAGCCCTCTCTTCTCCAGGCTGAACAGCCCCAACTCTCTCAGCCTGTCTTCATAGGAGAGGTGCTCCAGCCCTCTGATCATCTTCGTGGCCCTCCTCTGGACTCGTTCCAACAGCTCCATGTCCTTCTTATGTTGGGGGCCCCAGAGCTGGACGCAGTACTCCAGGTGGGGTCTCACGAGAGCGGAGTAAAGGGGCAGAATCACCTCCCTCGACCTGCTGGCCATGCTTCTTCTGATGCAGCCCAGGATACAGTTGGCTTTCTGGGCTGCAAGTGCACATTGCTGGCTCATGTTGAGCTTCTCATCAACCATCACCCCCAAGTCCTTCTCCTCAGGGCTGCTCTCAATCCATTCTCTGCCCAGCCTGTATTTGTGCTTGGGATTGCCCCGACCCACATGCAGGACCTTGCACTTGGCCTTGTTGAACTTCACGGGGTTTGCACAGGCCCAGCTCTCAAGCCTGTCAAGGTCCCTCTGGATGGTATCCCTTCCCTCCAGCGTGTCGACCACACTGCACAGCTTGGTGTTGTCGGCAAACTTGCTGAGGGCGCACTCAATCCCACTGTCCATATTGCCAACAAAGATGTTAAACAGGACTGGTCCCAATACCGAACCCCGAGGAATGCCACTCGTCACTGGTCTCCACTTGGACATCGAGCCGTTGACCACAACTCTTTGAGTGTGACCATCCAGCCAGTTCTTTATCCACCGAGTGGTCCATCCGTCAAGTCCATGTCTCTCCAATTTAGAGACAAGGATGTCATGCAGGACAGTGTCAAATGCTTTGCACAAGTCCAGGTAGATGTCATCAGTTGCTCTTCCCCTATCCACCAGTGCTGTAACCCTGTTGTAGAAGGCCACCAAATTTGTCAGGCATGATTTGCCCTTAGTGAAGCCATGTTGGCTGTCACCAATCACCTCCTTGATTTCTGTGTGCCTCAGTATAGTTTCCATGATCTTGCCAGGCACAGAGGTGAGACTGACTGGCCTGTAGTTCCCCGGGTCTTCCTTTTTTCCCTTCTTGAAGATGGGGGTTATGTTTCCCCTTTTCCAGTCAGTGGGAACTGCACCAGACTGCCACGACTTCTCAAAAATGATGGATAACAGCTTAGCAACTTCATCTGCCAGTTCCCTGTGGACCCGTGGATGCACCTCATCAGGTCCCATGGACTTGTGCACCTTCATATGTGGAGGACCATCGGCCTGCAAACAGCTGTGCTTTACTTGAGGAGCGGAAGATTTGCTTGGGAACGCTGCATTGAGAATAGTTTTTGCTTGCTTTTAAGATAAAGTAGTCGAGACCAGTTCACAGGGCCTTTTGAGGCATGAAAGAAGTAAACATGTTGAAGGTCAGTTCTGAACACAGAACTGAAAACAAGGAATGGTTGTTGATGGTTTGAGCCCAGAATACTGTCGCTCTTCCCAGAATGGATGATGAGTGCTTAGAGTGAATATTGATGTTATCTTGAACTGCATAGTCCTTCTGCTGCATTGTAGCAGTTAAATGGGGTAGTAAAATAACAATAAAGGAGGCTTAGGCCTTTCGGCTTCTGGCCCTTGCATCCTACATCATAGAGTCCGTGCCTTCTTTTCTGCCCGCTGCATTCAGGTCCCTTAGATGATCTCGAACCTGATCTTCTCCTACAGTGGGCGGTTCTTCATCCTTCCAGTCCCTGCCTCTGCCTTCTGCAACTTGGGTGGTGAGGCTTGAGCACGTGCCAGTGAAGAGTGAGGCAAAAAAGTCATTGAGTACCTCAGCCTTCTCCATATCCTGGGTAACCAGGTCTCCCATTTCCTTCTGGAGAGGGCCCACATTTTCCCTAGTCTTCCTTTTATCACTGACATACCTATAGAAGCATTTCTTGTTGTCCTTGACATCTCTGGCCAGATTTAATTCTATCAGGGCTTTAGCTTTCCTAACCTGGTCCCTGACTGCTCGGACAATTTCCTTGTATTCTTCCCAGGCTACCTGCCCTTGCTTCCACCCTCTGTAGGCTTCCTTCCCGTGCCTGTGTTTATCCAGAAGCTCCTTGTTCATCCATGCAGGCCTCCTGGCATTTTTGCCTGCCTTCCTCTTTGTTGGGATGCCTTGCTCCTGAGCCTGGAGGAGGTGGTCCTTGAAGACTAACCAGCTTTCTTGGGCCCCTCTTCCCTCCAGGGCTTTATCCCAACCGACTCTCCCAAGCAGGTCCCTGAAGAGGCCAAAGTCTGCTCTCCTGAAGTCCAGGGTAGTGAGCTGGCTGTGTGTCCTCCTTGCTGCCCTATGGATCTTGCAGTCCACCATTTCATGCTCGCTGCAGCCAAGGCTGCCCTTGAGCTTCATGTCCCCCGCCAGCCCCTCCTCGTTGGTGAGAACAAGGTCCAGCATGGCACCTCTCCTTGTCGGCTCCTCTATCACTTGGAGAAGGAAGTTGTCATCCACGCATTCCAGGAACCTCCTGGATTGCTTGTGCCCAGCTGTGTTGTCTTTCCAACAGATATCAGGGTGGTTCAAGTCCCCCATGAGGACCAGGGCCTGTGAACATGAGGCTACACCTATCTGTCTGTAGAGGGCCTCATCCGCTTGGTCTTCCTGGTCAGGTGGCCTGTAGCAGACACCCACTATAATGTCTCCCGACATTGCCCACCCTTTAATCCTGACCCATAAGCTCTTGGTCGGCTCCTCCTCCATCCCCAGGCAGAGCTCCATGCCCTCAAACTGGTCATTGACATAGAGGGCAACAGCCCCCTCATCGTCTCCCCTGCCTGTCCTTCCTAAAAAGCCTGTATCCCTCCATTCCAACACTCCAGTCATCAGAGTCATCCCACCATGTCTCTGTGATGCCAATAAGGTCGTAGCCTTGCAGGTATGCGCACGTCTCTAGCTCCTCTTGTTTGTTCCCCATGCTCCGTGCGTTTGCATAGAGGCATTTCAGTTGGGCCCCTGACAAAGCTGCCTTACTGCCTGAAATTCCTTTCTGCTGCTCTTCCGGTGCTCTCCTGCTGGCCTGACATCCTTCTCCAGGCTCTGGGCACCTATTGCTGGCCCTGGCATTGGACTGGCTGAATTGGGATGGACTGAAGTTCCCCTCCCCTGGCAAATCTAGTTTAAAGCCCTCTTTACCAGCTTGGCAAGCCTATGACCCAAGATGGTCTTCCCCTTCTCTGACAGATGGACCCCATCGGCTGTCAGAAGATCAGGTTTCTCAAAACGAGTCCCGTGGTCTAAGTAGCCAAACCCCTGGCTGTGGCACCAGTCCTGTAGCCATGTGTTGATTTGCCTAATTTGACTGTCCCTTTTAGTCCCCTTCCCTTTGACCAGGAGGATTGATGAGAAAACTACCTGGGCCCCAGATTCCTTTGCCACTGCTCCCAGGGCTCTGTAGTCCTCCTTGATATGCCTTTTACATTGAAGTATACATTTGTCTTATTTTTGGTTCAATATAACTTCTGTAAATTCTTATAAGTATGTAAAATTTACATTTAAACTTTGATTTAATTATTCTCAGGTTGATAGTGAATACCATTGCATTTGGCTATCAGTAAGCCTAAATGAAAACAAAATTATATTCCAGAATAGTGTATTCCTAGCTACCCATTATATGATTGTGTGCCTGTGCTTATTAAACTCCCACAATACTGTAAAGCATAATTAACCTCAAATTGGCCAAATACATATTACTTTTTAATGCATTTGCACATCTTAGAACAGTCTTAGTGTAGATGACCAAAATACAGCTTTATAATTCACAAATATAGTTATTTTAGAAACTTGATTTTCCTTGATCTTTTTCTTGTATAGTAAGATACTGTTTTCGTTGACCACCCATTATTTCATAGTAGAGGATGGAGGTGAAAGATAAGTCTGTGTCACCTTTGGCTGCTTCTTCTTTCTGAAAGCAATGGCAATCCTGATTGTGACAGAAAGGTATCTAGAGTTTGGACTTGAATCAGGTAACTCCTTTCTTCAGGGTTTGCAACAGCTCTAGTGATTACATTACTTGAAAAATGAATTTTAAGCATTTTAGGTGGTTTTGAGAATATCTGTATTTAAATGAACTCTATATGTAATACAGTTTTAGGAAATCTTACTTTGGAATGTCAGTTCTGAAGGATACCCTGTATATTTTCCTTGCTTTGTTTTAAATAGTGTAGTCTTTACCTAGGTTGTTTGCTTTGTTAATTATATTTACTTTCCAGTTTTATTTTTAACCGATTTTGCATTGCATAGTAAAGTGAAGCTCCTCTACTGAAGAGGTTACTTGCCTTCTTTAAGATGAATGTTTTATTCATGTTCATGAAATGTACAAATATCAGAGATGTTTTCAAAGACTATTTCTGTTAATAACTGAGTTTTATCGCATTGTGGCATGCTAATCACAGAATCACAGAATCACAGAATCACAGAATGTTAGGGATTGGAAGGGACCTCGAAAGATCATCTAGTCCAATCCCCCTGCCGGGGCAGGATTGCCTAGACCATATCACACAGGAACGCGTCCAGGCGGGTTTTGAATGTCTCCAGAGAAGGAGACTCCACAACCTCTCTGGGCAGCCTGTTCCAGTGTTCGGTCACCCTCACCGTAAAGAAGTTTTTCCTCATATTTATGTGGAACCTCCTGTGCTCCAGCTTGCACCCATTGCCCCTTGTCCTGTCAAGGGATGTCACTGAGAAGAGCCTGGCTCCATCCTCTTGACACTTGCCCTTTACATATTTATAAACATTAATGAGGTCACCCCTCAGTCTCCTCTTCTCCAAGCTAAAGAGACCCAGCTCCCTCAGCCTCTC